>NC_143024.1:66149482-66501982 GCF_057628025.1 Oncorhynchus mykiss
ATTTTAGAATAAGGCTGTAAAATGAAGGGGAGGAGATGGCTTAAATAATGATTTTTTTTAAAGCATTGAGATATGAATGGTGTGTGTGCCTTTCAGAGGGTGACCTGGGCAAGACAAACTATTTAAATGTATTTGAACAAGTTATGGTCGTAAGTGCCAGGCACACCGGTTGTCAAGAACTGCTGCTGCGGCTTTCAGGCTCAACATATTCCCAGGTTCCCGTTCAAGTCAGTTTTGCTCTTTTCAGGTCTCTCCACAGATGATGTGCCTAGTTAAATAAATAAAACGTGACACAACTGTGGAATTCAGCATGGACCAGTGTCCTGTGGAACGCTTTCAACACCTTGTGGAATTCCATGCCCTGACGAATTGAGGCTGTTCTGAGGGCAAAATGGGGGTGCAACTCAATATTAGGAAGGGGTTCTTAATGTTTTATACAGTCAGTGTATCCATATGTCGCCTATTATACCTCTGACTGAAGCAAGGTTTTCAAGGGATTGTACAGTAGTAGAATTTAAGTATTTTAGATCAGTCAGTGAAATGATTTACTGGTAATGCTATACCTTCAAATTAATAAATGAGGCAGTGATTTGGCTGGAGCTCTGATGTAACACTGCATCTGATCATGTGAATCGACCAGGACCGGAGCACAGCCTTTAAGGACTAGTATCATGACTAATGTTTAACGATAAGGGTTTCAGAGGTTCAAATTTGTTTCAGGGGGTTTTGTTCCTTCCTGTAATTTCGATAATCTCTTCAATTGATTCATATTGAGAATTTGTTTGTTCACTTACTGGCAATTAAGTCGACCTGCTAGACACATTCCTTAAGTTCTTTGCTGACTGCTTGGTGCTCCTGGCTTTACTTTGGAAGATATTCAAGATAATGTTGTTGAGGATTCACAAGTAAGTAATTAGATGTAGGAAAGGGCCTGTGTTAAGTTTTCAAGCCCTAAGAAATGGAGTCTTACAGAAGCATAGGAGTTGCAATGAATTTGGTCATTAGGTTAAATCCCCCTCACCCTAACCGGTGGTTGATTCTGCATACTACCCTCAATTGACCCTCTTCTCTCACCCTCAATTCACCTGCACCGCCCACTCACTCATCTGCCTGCTTTTCCACTAACCTAACCAATGCATGACAACGCTTCTGCATGCCAACGCTTCTGCATGCCAACACAGCAAGCACATTTGTAGCTTTGCTCCATGTTTCCTTCAGCCTGGTCTTAGTTTGACATTAAATAAACTGTCCAACATGTCTCTGTTTGACGTGTTATGTCATCTGACTCCCCATCTGTTTTCCTGTTACCTCTTTGACCTCAGTTTCACACTCAATTATACACGTCATCCACCTCCTATAGTACTGGAAACATGTTATGAATTCAAACCCCTAACATAAGCCGTGTTAATATAGCACCACCGGCATGCAATTATTTAGCTTCTCTAGAGGTTAGCCTAATGTCTGGGTATTAAGAATGTAGTATTTCCCCATTTTTGAGTTGACTGAAGTGCTTGTTATGCGGCATGAGAAACGCTGTTCACTCACATTGAGTTTGTAAAACTGTCCACATTGGTAGATGTATTCTGTCATTTGCTATGCAGTGCTTCCATTCCACTGACCTAGTTATGAAGGTAACACACTCTAAAGAATGAGTAGATTAATCATATCTCCTTTAGATCGTAATGGAGTGATATGTCACAATATCATGGTTGTGAAGGATGTAGGGTCTTTCCATCAATTCAGAGTTTAATTTCGGTCTTTTCAACAGCAATGGTGACCGTGTCATTGTTTCCAAACTCATTCTCGGTGCTGTCGTAATACTAACATGTATAGGAAGGCTAGCTTCAGGACATCCAGTTGACCTCTGTCTTGTACTTCATCACATAGTTTGCGGAAAGAATAGTCACACACAGGGGATAGTCACTGAACACCTAATACACCAAGGCAGGTTAAGTCCTATTCTGTACGTTCTGCTATATTTCTCCTCTCCCTCTCTATTCCACACTCCTCTTTTTGACTTTTACAATCCTCCCATCTTGTGTGAACCGTGCTATACCTCCTCACCCTCTTTTCCTTCAACTTTCTGTCCAGGCCGCTCCCCCCTCTCACCACCCAATGCTGACCCTCTCCTTCTCCTCCTGGAGGTGGGTGGGCGGACACCACTGGACCTTGTCACAACCTTTCCCCTGTCTCACCCACATGTCTCACTAGGACCCTAGCCTAATCTTCAACAAGAAACAGACCAAACAGAGCTCTCTGGCTCTGCGCTCGGGTGATGCCACACTACCTGGATTTGTTTACTCCCTCGTATACCACCTCCTCACTCAACCACTGAAACATATCACACCCCTCCCCAGTGACACTGTCCAGGGCTGGCAAGAAAGATTGACAATAACCAGCCTGTTGACAAGAGGCAAGAGGAGAGCGCATGAACCCACTGGACCACTGTTCTGTTCCATTATAGACAGACATCCATCTCTCTGAAGAATGACTTTATTATCCAGGGATATGAAATGTTCTTTTTTGGCCTTCACTGCCCCAAGCAGTTGGTTTTTATCTGTTTTATTTCATATGGCTGTCTTTGTCTAGTCTTAATCATCCAAATATTTCATTTAGCCCAAATTGTATGAGTGATTTTTATCTATGTTGGTACGTTTTATGGATCTGCACACATTTCTAATGTCTAAATCTTGCCTTTTCTGTGTTGAATTAATGCACAAATTATGAATACAGATAGATGGAATAAAAACTTCTAACAGTGTATTGTTAGTTCCTAGCTGGTTCATTTGAATGTTCTCTAGTATAGTATATGTTGACACTACTGGTACTTTCACAGCTCTACCAATGAAGATTTATTTTAAATTAGCTTCCTGTTTACATTGTCATGTGACTAAATATTGTCTCTGTATTGTACTTTGAGACCTTTGATAATGAATAGCATTTTTTTGTATTTTAAGAGCCCATCTCCTTGTGAGTAGGTAGTTTATGGTTTCAGTGTACTCATTGCTTTTTTATTATTTTTCTAGAGGCAGTGAGTGCTGTTTGGCTGAAATATGGTCACGCTGATCCCTGTGGGCTAATTATTAGCAGCAGACAGCATGTTCTTTACCATGAGGGAGGGAGCGAATGTGTCTCTAAGAAAACTGAAACCAGTTCTATCAAAGCCTCTTCCAGCCTGTAATCTCACTGCAGTCACTTATGGAATGTGACTCACTAGCTAGTACACCTCCCCCACTCTATACTCCCTCTACCCCTCCAACACTCCTCTCATTCCTGTCTCCCTTTCCCTCCCAAACTGTGAGAGAGATTTGTATGCATGAGGCCCATGTCATCTAACATGATGTCTGGTGTGTCAGGTCTACATGTCTTAAGGCAGTATGTGTGGTAATATTCTTCTCAGCATTCATCAGGTCTTTGTCCTCCGGCTGCAGCCCGAGTGTAAGCTACAGTACCCTGCCGGAGTTTAGCAACAAAAGTTTCATGTCACAATTCCAGGTCCTCTTTGATGGAAGAAACATGCTATTTTGTCATTCCCATACAGTGTATTCTTACTTGTGCTAATTTGAGGGCTGATCAAGCAACTGTTGAGTTACAATTGTAGTTATGGATATGGGGGCATTTCTTCCATCCGTTTTTAGTTGAGTAGGATCCAGGGTGCTGAGCCTCATGCACTGTCAGTATGACAAACTCTTCAGTCTTTGTCTTCCGGAGTGTTCAGGTAAGTCATTCTCATGTTAAGGCCCTGACTTTTTCCTGCTCAGTCACATGGCCAGGAAAAACCTCTGTCTCTTATATGTTGGTGAATCAATGTGTGTTTCTGTCTATCCTCATGTCCTGTCCTCTCCCCCCTGCAGCATGCCACTGCCCCTCGTAGCTGATCTGCTGGAGACGTGCGTCGATGATGTCATCCGGGCGCCTGTTCCCATGGCGACAGCAGGCCTGACTGAGGAGGCGGGGCCAAGCATGGCAGCCTCCGCCTCCAGCCTCACGGCAGACGACACAGTCTCTCTTGCTGGTGAGCTTACACACACACACACACACACACACACACACAACGACAATAGTCATGCAAATACTAAGCTTATTGTGGGTAACCGTAGTAGTTACAACCTCCATTAAAAAGTACTCCCCTTGCAAATGAAGTTGTTCGGTAAGGGTGTATAATGTTAAAAAGAAGAGAACTGCCTTACAAATATCCTGCCTACCAAAGGCATCTTTTGTAATTGGAGGCTAAGTACACCAGAAACCGTTAAAAAAATAAATATATATATATATATATTGAAAGTTACGAATGGGACTATGAAATGTTTTCAATAGTTAGATTTTCTCTGCTCCACAAGGATTGGTGTTGGTATGTGTGCTGTGAGTAAAGACTGTTTGTGTTTCTCCCACAGAGGCGGCAGCGCGGCTGAAGCAGCTAGAACTGGACAGTGCCCCACTCCCTGTCCCTTCCAGAGCTAACGTCAATCTCAACATGAACAACCAGGTCAGTGCACTGAGCTGGGTGTGGGAGAGGAAAAGTGCGGATATATTCTGCATGCCCTCTGTGCTCAAATACACAGCGACATGCATACTGGGTACATACACTCTTGGACTCATGCACACATTAACGGGAACACACACACCACACTCTAAAGGGGACAAAGCCTGCTTAATGTCACTCACGCGAGCAGCGCTGCATTGTAACGTATGGGAACGGGAACCGAGAGCTGCATGGACAGTCTCTGGTGGGATTGGGACAGTTTGTCAAAACAAAAGCGTATGTGTGATATTTGATTTCGTAGGTAAGGGCAGGGGGTTTGCCACTAGTTTTAGGGTCCCATATTCTGAGGCAAACAGTAGGTCACTATGACAGGCTAATGTATAGACACAATGGCAGACAGGGAGCACCCCAGTAGGGAGTGGGTGGGGCTGGGGTGGCGAGCCATTGTATGCCAGGGGGGACACAGTGTATCTGATTGCTCATAACAAAGCTATTGGTCATTTAAAGATGTTTACTAAAGCGTGACACTTCCTCATGTGTGTATATTATATTACATATGCTGCCTAGTTTTAGGTACTCGTTTTCGACTCAGGTTCGCAAATAAGCATTTTCTGAAATAGTTGCCGCCCCAATGTGGAAGGTCAGACGAGATGTGAAGCTCAACTTCCTGCCTCCTCTCAGCCTATCTGACCTCTCGTCTGTAAGGTTACTATGTTTATTTATCCAGAGGGAGGTAGAAGGCAAAGGAGACTTTTTATTTAATTAGGAAAGTCAGTTAAGAACAAATTCTTATTTACAATGACGGCCTAGCGCGGGTTAACTGCCTTGTTCAGGGGCAGAACAACAGATTTTTACCTTGTCAGCTCGGGGATTCGATCTAGCAACCTTTCGGTTACCGGCCCAACACTCTAACCACTAGGCTACCTGCCGACCTAACTACAACCTTTCCATTGTCCGTCTGTGTGTTTGTCTGCGTGTTTTGTGTGCATGTGAAATCCCCCCCCCCCCACACACACACACACACACACACACACAGGAGGACGTGGTGAAGCTCACAGAGAAGTGTCTGAACAGTGTAGGCAGCAGCCCTGTGCTCGCTCCACTGCGCCCCCCAGAGGACCTGAAGAGCAACATCCTTAAAGCTCAGGCAGAGGCTGCTCTCAAGGTACTTTACTGGACTCTAGCACTCCGTCTGTGGACACATCTTGAGTCAACATCGAAATTGCATAGGGATGCTTTGGATTCTTAGATGTAAATGGGGGTGTGTTGTATAAGTGCTGTAAACCCTTGGATTTTGGATACTGCTGCAATTTTATCTTTGAAGGACACGCAACCAGGCATATTGATTCTTGTAGCCCTCTCCTCGATGTACTGATGTTCTGTATGTTATAGGGATCACTGGAGGAGCACGTTGTGATCGGGGACAAGAACACCAACCTACAGGAAGCATCAGCCAGGTGAGTGAGGTCACAAAGACAGTATGGTTGTGTTCCTAGTGTCTACCCTTCACGCAGAAATGTGCAGTGTTTCACTCCACCTCATGCATTTAGACTTTATTGTACATTATTTGATGAGAAAGGAAACACCCATCTTGGAATGATGGGTGCAGGTAGCCCAGTAGGAACTTTGGGCCAGTATGAAAAGTCACTGGTTCGAATTCCAGAGCCGGCCAGGGGGAAAATCTGTGCCCTTGAGCAAAGCACTTTATCCTCATCACTCTGAATAAGAGAGTCTGCTAAATGGCTAAAATGTGAATGGGATGTCCCTGAGCTACCCCAACACTCCACAGCCAGCCTCAGCCAATCAGAACCTCCCTGCCGCTCAAGTCCATTAGCGGCTAGAATATTAATGAGAACTCTTAGCATAATTCTGTTATGACAATAATCCCTGAATCAACAGCTCATTCCCCGGGGATGACCATTTATCTGTGGGGCGGGACTCTTGTGGTTGATACAGTAGTGGTTCTTCCAGAAGCTATTCTAAAGTGATTTTGTATGGAGGTGAAGAATATAGGCTGACCACACCGCGTGCGTTGTAAAATAAATGTAGAAATCTGTTATTCAATTATTGCATGTATTTAATTATCGCGAGCGTCAACGAGCGTCTGCGTTGCCAAGGGCTAAAATAGAACTTTCTATTTCTGACGCAGATCGCACTGCAAGTCCTGCCTCTCCCATCCTCCTCATTGGTTTATAGAAGCAGGTACCCACGTGCCATCTCCTCATTGGTTATACCAACATGGGTGATTGAAAGACGAACTATGTTGCCGGTCAGTGTAGTAATACTATGAAAGTTTAGATGCCAATCACCATATAAGTACAAAGATGAAAAAGCCTGGAAGGAGGAGATGACTATAAACGATTCGGTTGACCGTTTTATGTGTGGATTAATTGGTGGAGTAGAGGACCTTGTGCATTTCAGGTAAAATAACAACTCAATGTTTATATCCCAGGACAAATTAGTTATCAACAGCAAGCTAGCTAAAAATGACAAATTAGCTAGCAAGTGCAAGCTAACGAGCTAAATTGCCATATATGTTTAATGCTTTTCGACCTGTTCCCAAATTAATGTAATTGGTTCCGAGCTTATTTTGACCTGCGTGTCGTGATCACGTTTGGTGTAGGGGGACAAAATAAACGTATGCACGATGGCGCACGCGCGCAGCCGGGTTTGGGTTCCGTGTTAGTCTGAAAGAGCTCAAACCTAACACTTCAAAGCAAACAATGTGCACAACAACAAGAATCGATGCAGCTTGTGTGTCCAGTGTGACTCGCCAAAATGAAACTGTGACTCGCATTGAAAATCTCAAATAGCCTATACAAACAGGGAATGTTGAATGTTAGGCTTAGTGTTGGTGTGGTATAGATCTGTTCAAATGTCCACTGCTCGTCTGTCCCAGGCTGAAGGTGCGTAGTGGGCGTATGGGCAGCAACTCGTCCCTGTCTCTCACTGGACGTCCTGAGAGACATGAGTCATGGGACCTGCTCAAACCCACGCTGCTGACCAATGCTGGGCCCAGGTGAGACTGCCATTTGAAAGTTTTGTAGGTTTTTTGGGGGGGGTTCAATATGTTCTTGCTTAATTCTTCTTGAAGTGCCTTTGATGGTTACTATGGGATGCTTATCGCCCTGTGTAAAATGATGTATGCATATGAGATGGAGGGAGGGAGTGGGCCACACCCAGATTAGAGGGGGCCACCTGTCCCGTGTTCTCCCGGCCATAAGGTACCACAGGCAGCCTCAGGACAACAGCTCCATCTGAGAGAATCATTTGAGGAGATATACTGTATATTACCTCGTAGTTTCTAGGAGTGTTCAAGAGTACTCTAGGACTGGAGTGGGAAAACACGGTGGTAAGCTACTAGGCTATATGTCGCAGAACTCAAGACAAAGCTGTTGTTTTTACACAGCTCTCTGCTGCCTTCTGGAGGAGCATGGGAGTCATGTGTGCCCATGTCACATGACTAAATTCTGCCTTGATACATGTCTTAGAGGTGTGCATCTTTCCCTTTTCAATACGATTCGATTTGTATGTAGATACATGGGCTCCGATACATGTTAGTTTGTAACCATCGTGTTTGTGAGAGTCATTTTTCCATGGAGGGGTCATAATGGTATCTAGGCCAAACCGTTCGATTATGTGAGAACGATTTTCAGGATGTCTCATGGTCCGACAAACACTCTAGCTCTGTCACCTTTCACCGCAGATGCGGAATTGCGACATCGACCGATGCAGTGGATTGAGAAGCATCCAATGCAACAACCAGTTTTTTTTTATCTCTAGTTTAAACTGCCAGATTTGAATGGGGATTGTTTAATATGCTTATTAGATTTCCGCAGGGCGTGGACAAATCGACTCTAGGAGGTTAAGTGTTTGAGCTAGTAATGTATCCATATTTAATCGTTTACAAATTAGCTATGACATAGCTAGGGTTGCAAAATTAGCAGTACATTTTACTGCTTAAAAGAAAATTAAAATTAGCAGTACAAGTTACTGGTATCAGTCATTTTGGTAATTAACAACAAATATTTGTCAGTTATGAATACTTTGGTAAGTTAAACTTGAATAACTTTAACATGTAGTATTAATTTTGTATACATGTCCATGAGTTTCTAGTAGATAGAAAATAGCCCACTAGTAATTAATGAATAAAGCATTAAGCAGTTAATCAACAATGGCATTATTTTCTATTACTCTGCAACTCTTCCAACTATTGACTTTTTCACAACTGCCACCAGTTTGATGCCAAAACATTGACAGCACATGCATACACTGCTCAAAAAGATAAAGGGAACACTAAAATAACACATCCTAGATCTGAATGAATGAAATATTCTTATTAAATACTTTTTTCTTTACATAGTTGAATGTGCTGACAACAAAATCACACAAAAATTATCAATGGAAATCAAATTTATCAACCCATGGAGGTCTGGATTTGGAGTCACACACTCAAAGTGGAAAACCACACTACAGGCTGACCCAACTTTGATTTAATGTCCTTAAAACAAGTCAAAATGAGGCTCAGTAGTGTGTGTGGCCTCCACGTGCCTGTATGACCTCCCTACAACGCCTGGGCATGCTCCTGATGAGGTGGCGGATGGTCTCCTGAGGGATCTCCTCCCAGACCTGGACTAAAGCATCCGCCAACTCCTGGACAGTCTGTGGTGCAACGTTGGCGGTTGGAGCGAGACATGATGTCCCAGATGTGCTCAATTGGATTCAGGTCTGGGGAACGGGCGGGCCAGTCCATAGCATCAATGCCTTCCTCTTGCAGGAACTGCTGACACAGTCCAGCCACGTGAGGTCTAGCATTGTCTTGCATTAGGAGGAACCCAGGGCCAACCACACCAGCATATGGTCTCACAAGGGGTCTGAGGATCTCATCTCGGTAACTAATGGCAGGCTACCTCTGGCGAGCACATGGAGGGCTGTGCGGCCCCCCAAAGAAATGCCACCCCACACCATGACTGACCCACCGCCAAACCGGTCATGCTGGAGGATGTTGCAGGCAGCAGAACATTCTCCACGGCGTCTCCAGACTGTCACGTCTGTCACATGTGCTCAGTGTGAACCTGCTTTCATCTGTGAAGAGCACAGGGCGCCAGTGGCGAATTTGCCAATCTTGGTGTTCTCTGGCAAATGCCAAACGTCCTGCACGGTGTTTGGCTGTAAGCACAACCCCCACCTGTGGACGTCGGGCCCTCATGCCACCCTCATGGAGTCGGTTTCTGACCGTTTGTGCAGACACATGCACATTTGTGGCCTGCTGGAGGTCATTTTGCAGGGCTCTGTCAGTGCTCCTCCTTGCACAAAGGCGGAGGTAGCGGTCCCGCTGCTGGGTTGTTGCCCTCCTACGGCCTCCTCCACGTCTCCTGATGTACTCCTGATGTCTCCTGGTAGCGCCTCCATGCTCTGGACACTACGCTGACAGACACAGCAAACCTTCTTGCCACAGCTCGCATTGATGTCCCATCCTGGATGAGCTGCACTACCTGAGCCACTTGTGTGGGTTGTAGACTCCGTCTCATGCTACCACTAGAGTGAAAGCACCGCCAGCATTCAAAAGTGACCAAAACATCAGCCAGGAAGCATAGGAACTGAGAAGTGGTCTGGTCACCACCTGCAGAACCACTCATTTATTTGGGGTGTCTTGCTAAATGTCTATAATTTCCACCTGTTGTCTATTCCATTTGCACAACAGCATGTGACATTTATTGTCAATCCGTGTTACTTCCTAAGTGGACAGTTTGATTTCACAGAAGTGTGATTGACTTGGAGTTACATTGTGTTGTTTAAGTGTCCCCTTTATTTTTTTTGAGCAGTGTATAAACGTAAACTAAATGAATGTGTACTATATATATGGATATTTTATGCTGAAACCCTCATATTAAACACCAATGGTATTCACGAAGATGGTTTATTTGTTTTACAGCTTTGTCATTCTGTTTTATTTCCATAATCTTATTTAATTATTTCATATATTTTACACACAGAGAGCCAGAGATAATTAGACACCTGTGGTAATCTGTAGTATCCAAGAAGGCCACTATATGTCATTTTCTGAACTTCTAAATAAATAAATTGACCCTGGGTATCTAATAATGACCATATACACTGACTGTTTAAAGCAAAACTACCAGAACTATTGCTGATGGTGAACCTGCACAATCACAAAATCAATTGTAAGCCCAGCAGCTTGTTTTTTTCTCCAGCAGCTTGCTTTTATTTGGGTAAAACACCATTTTCAACAGCAGATAGTTTAACAAAACCTAGCAAATTACAGGTTGTCACTACTAATAAAGCCTAATATCGCGCAAACCATTTTAGCATATGAATGTTGGAAGTGCCATGCAGATGTGCAAGATTAGGAACAGGCCACCTAGCTCGTATTGGTCAGCGCGTGAAGCTGTTTGACCAGGCTACTGATATTGCCTGGGGTTGTTCGTCATGCAAAAGGACTTGCAGATCAGTGACTGTCAACACCGTTGCATGCTTAGTTTGACACTGAAGGAGAGGATGCATCAGTTGTCACAAAATAAGATGTAATTTTCAAAAAGGTAGAAAGAATGTAATATGAGCAAAACACATTGATTCGTTAAGTTTTGAGTCGATTTCCTAACAGGCGCCTGCTACATTTTTGATCAGTTTGGGGTTCACGGACCGATGCACGCATGTCTTAAAGATTTGAATCGTGGACGGATGCGTATCGGTGAATCGTTACATCCATGTCTTTGCATATTAAGCACATGCCTAGGATTTTATTTCCATTGACAATGTGCACGTTAGCCTTGCAATTTCAGTACCTCATCAGACTCTAAAGAAATGAAAAACACTTATCCATCTGTCTTGTTTCTCCGTTGTCTTCAGTGTTGAGATGGTGGCTGCGGATCTCATGCCGTCAGCAACCATGATGGCTGCTGAAATACCAAACGAAGGACTGCCGTCAAAGGTTTCAAATTTAAGCTGTGTTTTGCTTTACCAGTTTCTCGCTTGCATTGCATATATTAAAGCACATCTGAATGCACAGAAATAATTGTATGTAATATGTGTGAGCTGTTAACATAGCCGTTGGCTTGTCGCTACGCAGGCCAAACCAGAGGAGCTGGAGATGCCCACCCTGCCGCCGCTGCCAGTCCCGCTGAGTGATAACCTGATAGATTTCTCAGATCCAACCCCAGTAGTAAGTCTCTAGACCCCATCTGCCATAAAATAACCCTCACTGACTCATGTTATAGCTACTGTAGCTGAATGCGGTTGTCCACAACAGTCAAGACCGAATAATAAACCAGTGTCTTGAAATTTCTATCACAATTGAGTTCATAGGCCTGCAGTATGTTTACAGGTTTGGTGCTTTGAGTATAACTCTTGAACGTGGATCTCTTGTAGTTACCACCAGCACCAGTGCAGTCTAAGTCCATGATATCACCTCGCTGGATCGTCCCTGCTGCAGTGAGTACTGGTGTCTTCTGGGCTTTAGTGCTCCTGTCTGTCTTTAGTCTGTTCATGATGGACTGACCTCGGGGCCTAAGTATGTCTGTCTTTTAGTCTGTCTGTCCATAGTCCATCCCTCATAGAGACTGACCCAGTCCACTTTCCTTCTCCTCCCATTCTAATGCAGCCGCCCACTGCCATCTTTACTAACGGCCTCCTTGACCCCTCTGCCAAGACCGCCGCCCCTCTCCAACCTGAAGGGGGGGCTATTGCCCCAACCCTGCACCCCCATCTGTTCTCTCAAACTCACAATGTGATTGCCACAAGGTAAATCAGTCATGACACATCATCATCGCTGCCTTGTCCTATTTCTGTTTTGATCATCTCATCTGGACATTGTGTTCATGGCAGCTAGTCTTAGTTGCTATGCGCTTTTCGCACCATGTCATATGCTATGTTTAGTATGCTGTGTAGAGAGTAGACCAAATAATTCCCCTTGTTATTAATGGAAGCTTGTTGTGTTTAACATCCCCATTGCCTTAATTATGTTCCTGGTGAGCTTCCATATCTTGTTCTAATAACATGGTGAAGGCTAGAGCTTGATTTTTGACTTCATACTACTTCTCTGCTCAAGTTATAAAGTTTGGTTATACTGCTGAAGGAACTCTGTTAGTTAGGATTAATGTTGTGGACTCTAGAAGGTAGTAGGCTTTCTGGGTTTGCCATTTTTACAGTTACAAAAAAGCAGCGCTCGCGTCAAGTAAGTTGTAGCATTTCACTGTTAGGTCTACTACACCTGTTGTATTCGGCGCATTTGACAAATACAATGTGATTTGATTTCTGCTGCAGCCAGGTCTCCTGAAACAATATACGTAGGATGATGGATATGCACTTTCTCATTTTGGTTTCTCATTACGTTGTGTTCTCTTGCATCCCATTATACTGGTTAGCAATACAATATTACTGTTCTGCTAGAATATTACTATTATACATGACTGTATGTTGTGCACACTGAAAGCTAGGAGTTCCGGGCTTTTCATTTTGTTCTCCTCTCACCAGCATTGCTGCCCAGGTACCCAAGAAGGACGGCACAAAGCCCAAAGGTCTGTTGACCACTGAGCTCTGAGAGGGAATCGGGGGCTAGCTTCTGCCCTGCTCATAACAATTATGTCCTATTCCTGGCATTCCCAAACTAGTGGGCTACTTACCACCCTTAACACAAGATTAATATTTGACTGCATTTCCAAAACTGGGGAAAGTTCCTGCCCTAGTTACAACCAGCAACTCCTATGGCATTCCCAAACAATTCCCAAACCAGCTGCAATCATAAAATTGGATTATTGGAATTATTTCTTACAACAGTCCAGTTTGGAGAAGTATTTATTATTTTATTCATTTTTTTTCTATTTTAGTACTTTAGTTGTGTCACTGGTCCTCTCATAAGCATTCCTAATTACCTACACAGTGTGCACACCGTTCTTTTAGATATGTTTATAGCTGGAAGGGACTGCAATAAATGCTGAGAGCTAAGGAAGAAGACAAAGCAAAGATGACCATGTCTGACTGGACTCTTTGAGACAATTTTTTGACACCCTTTGGCATTGGGTACATTCCTGTGTTCAGCACACCACCTCCACACAGCCCATTCAGGGAGATGATCTGTCAACCTGAGGCTGCCTACCTGGATGAAGAACCACTGTATCAAAGAACCTAGCCTCATCACTGTACCTCAAACCGCTGAATTAAATTGGAGCACTGGACCTGGACTCTTGATAGGATGGGCAATGACTTTCTACTGACATTTTACTTTTTTTTTTTTTTTTTTTTTGTCCTGTTTTTTCCCCTTTTGCTTTTTTTTAAGTGAGTTGTATTGATCAAGCGCCAGCATTTAGTGTTCAGTTAGGACCTGGCTTTCACTAGAATGTTCTGATCCAGATTATGACTCGATCATCTGAGGATGACAACGGCAATCTGTAGCATGCAGGTATGAATTGAACCACGAACAATTCATACCTAAAACGTTATACCTTTTCTATCTCCATATAAAAACACTAGCTACGACCTGCCTTACTTAGCTAGCTCAATGTGAAATTCTGATTGTAATTTTATACAACAAGGAACTACTAATACTTCTATTATTACTCCTGTGTCTAGGCCTATACTTACTGTACTTTTTATTTTTTGTGTTACTATATACTGTATGTGATGGTAATTTCTCATCATGTCGTCTTGACACTGTTTCTGGCTGTGGTCATCAATGACTCTCAGGCTTGACACGGGAAATAGGCCTAACACATACTGGCACCCCATTGGTTCTTCTCCAGACTAACCCAATCACATCTAGGATCTCTGGTGGTACGAATGAGTCGGTCAACTGTATTATTGACTCACATAAATGTATTTCAGGACTTTTTATATGTTGCCTCTGCGGACGGTAGATCAGAAGTAGATATTTTGCGAGGCTGTGTGCAGTAGAGGTAAAAGCAGAAGGAATTATTTTAAATACTGCTAATTTGAATAAGTAAACTGTGAGCTATTAACACCCATCTCAACAGAAAAGTCTTAAAATCACATTTATTTCATTTTTTGTGAAGTTTCAGAATAATTGATGGTTTCTTGATTTATGTTTTCGCTGGACGACTTAAAAGAACGGCCAAGCTTTGTAGTACTATCTCTCTTTCTCAACTGGCTGTATCATGAGTTATCTAAACTGATTTGCCTGGCAAGAACAATTCTGTGTCATATAAATGATTTATGTCTGCATCAGAAATTGTAGAGAGAGTGATTGACCAACATGAGTGCTCTGTGTACCTACCTAATAACTTTTCGTTTTGCCTCTGTATCTGAGATGAGACTTCTCTTGGTTAGAAATTATACTTCACCATGTAAGTGCAATTTCGCTGTAGCTCTTCTACGTTAATTTATTCCTCTTTTTGTAAGAGCACCCTTATTCACGCTGTATTTAAGTTGTTTGTAGATGTAAAAAATTGCTCTAGGTATTGTCACCACACCAATTTGTATCATGTACATTGATCATCATTACTTTTGAAGGATATGTAGACTATTAAGCCAGTAGCAATTTTGTACAATGTAGTAAATTCTTCAAGTAAAAAGTATTCAAAGAAAAAACAAGTGTGAGTTCTTCCAATGAATATATCTGGGCCTTGTCTCTACTACGACAAATAAATAAAAAACGTGAAGCCTATGTCCATCGGCATCAATTGGAACTGTTTATTGGTGCTGCAGGAGCTGTAATTCTGTGTTAGCACGTGCTAACACTAGAGGGCAGCATTAGATGATGTTGGACTCTGCCGTTTTATTATCAACCCTGTCTGTTTAGTGCTCTGGTTTAACACTACACTTCATTTGACCCATGGGATTGGTCTCAATTATTATTATTATTATTTTATATACTTAATTGTAATTTTGTCATGTGAAGAAATTGCCTATTTCTTAACATGTAGGCTAAAATGTATATTGATACCATGTACCTTTTATGTAGTAGTTGTGTTGTCTATCAGGTTAAAAATCACACCAGGCCGATACTGAGCACTTCACTTTTTATTTTACGTCATGTTCATTTGAATGCATAAAAGGTAAAATATTGTCACTTTTTTCCTGTACAGTACTGAGCATAATAATGAAGTCCCTCCAACAATAGTCGCCCACTTCCTTATCCCCAGACCCCAGACAGAATAGCCTGCATTCTGTTTAGGCTCCCGTGGCTCTCACTCTGTTGGTATACTGTCAAGAGAATTTACGCTCGAGACCCACCAGTTCACTGGTGGCGCAGGCACTGTTCTGAATTAGTGCGTCTCGAACGCGCAATGGTTTGTTGGAGTTGCCAAGTACCTCGTAGTGAACACGAATCTTGCGCCAGGTTTTTGGACTGTCTTATGGACTTGGTCAAATTTGACTTGTCCAGTCGCGATGTTGGCTTAATGTATTTCAATGATAACGAATCTATTTCGTAAAGACAACTGACCGGATAGGCTACTCGGAAAGGGAACTCCCGACAACCCGAAGCATGTGTACCTCTCCAGAGTTATTTTTTTGCGCAAGGTGATAGTGACGGTGAAGACAGTTGAGCTGCCTTTTCTAGTTGGCTAAGAGGAACGAGTCAAATACTTATGGATTACTACCCTATGGTTCTTTGACAGGGTCGCCTCGATCTTAAAGTGGAACATTAGGGAGGACACTTGTGAGGCTTTATCTTCTGTTTCACGCATCTTAACGCTTTTCCAACTTCTGGCATTGGACAACAGTTTTGAAGGAAGACCATGGCATCGGAAACCACTCCAGTGTTGTCGAAACAGGTGTTACTTTGGCTGGTTGTAGGTGAGTTTTGGAGAAACGCAAGAGCGTAGCGCAGGGCATCGCTATCCCTCAAGGCTTTTGTTCCTTTTCTACAGATGGCCGGACATGAAATAATTTATGAACGATGTCCAAAACATCCGATAGAAACTGCAAAAGTGATTATCATAAAGTATTGAAATAACCCTTTCCAGGTGGGTTAACAATATATGCAACCGATTAATATTATTCAAAAAGAGATCTTATATTCAAGAATAATGTAAAAGTAACGATTAGGACCACACGTGCTTGTCTGATGCCATATGGTTGGTTTATATATATATATATATATATATATATGTATGTGTGTGTGTGTGTGTGTGTGTAAACTCAGCAAAAAAAAGAAACGTCCTCACTGTCAACTGCATTTATTTTCAGCAAACTTAACGTGTATATATTTGTATGAACATAAGATTCAACAACTGAGACATAAACTGAAAAAGTTCCACAGATGTGACTAACAGCAATCCCTGAACAAAGGGGGTCAACATCAAAAGTAAGTCAGTATCTGGTGTGGCCACCAGCTGCATTAAGTACTGCAGTGCATCTCCTCATGGACTGCACCAGATTTGACAGTTCTTGTTGTGAGACCAAGGCACCTGCAAGTTCCTGGACATTTCTGGGGGGAATGGCCCTAGCCCTCACCCTCCAATCTAACAGGTCCCAGACCTGTTAGATTGGCCATGGCAGAACACTGACATTTCAGTCTTGCAGGAAATCATGCACACAACCAGCAGTATGGCTGGTGGCATTATCATGCTGGAGGGTCATGTCAGGATGAGCCTGCATGAAGGGGATCACATGAGGGAGGAGGATGTCTTCCCTGTAACGCACAGCGTTGACATTGCCTGCAATGACAACAAGCTCAGTACGATGATGCTGTGACACACCGCCCCAGACCATGACGGACCCTCCACCTCCAAATCGATCTCGCTCCAGAGTACAGGCCTCGGTGTAACACTCATTCCTTTGACGATAAACGCGAATCCGACCATCACACCTGGTGAGACAAAACCGTGACTCGTCAGAGAAGAGCAATTTTTGCCAGTCTGGTCCAGCGATGGTGGGTTTGTGCCCATAGGCGATGTTGTTGCCGGTAATGTCTGGTGAGGACCTGGCTTACAACAGGCCTACAAGCCCTCAGTCCAGCCTCTCTCTGCCTATTGCGGACAGTCTGAGCCCTGATGGCGGGATTGTGCATTCTTGGTGTTACTCGAGCAGTTGTTGTTGCCATCCTGTACCTGACCCACAGGTTTGATGTTCGGATGTACCGATCCTGTGCAGGTGTCGTTACACATGGTCTGCCAATGTGAGGACGATCAGCTGTCTCCCTGTAGCGCTGTCTTAGGCGTCTCACAGTACGGACATTGCAATTTCTTGCCCCTAAAGTCCTCATGCCTCCTTGCACCATGCCTAAGGCACGTTCACGCAGATGTGCAGGGACCCTTGGCATCTTTCTTTTTGTGTTTTTCGGAGTCAGTAGAAAGGCCTCTTTTAGTGTACTAAGTTTTCATAACTGTGACCTTAATTGCTGTTAGTGTCTTAACGACTGTTCCACAGGTGCACGTTAATTAATTCATTATGGTTTATTGAACAAGAATGGGAAACAGTGCTTTTAACCCTTTACAATGAACGTCTGTGAAGTTGGATTTTTTTAATCATCTTTGAAAGACAGTGTCGTGAAAAAGAGACTTCTTTTTTTTGTTGAGTTACATATATATATATATATATACACACACACACACACTCTGCTCAAAAAAATAAAGGGAACACTTAAACAACACAATGTAACTCCAAGTCAATCACACTTCTGTGAAATCAAACTGTCCACTTAGGAAGCAACACTGATTGACAATACATTTCACATGCTGTTGTGCAAATGGAATAGACAACAGGTGGCAATTAGCAAGACACCCCCAATAATGGAGTGGTTCTGCAGGTGATAACCACAGACCACCTCTCAGTTCCTATGCTTCCTGGCTGATGTTTTGGTCACTTTTGAATGCTGGCGGTGCTTTCACTCTAGTGGTAGCATGAGACGGAGTCTACAACCCACACAAGTGGCTCAGGTAGTGCAGCTCATCCAGGATGGCACATCAATGCGAGCTGTGGCAAGAAGGTTTGCTGTGTCTGTCAGCGTAGTGTCCAGAGCATGGAGGCGCTACCAGGAGACAGGCCAGTACATCAGGAGACGTGGAGGAGGCCGTAGGAGGGCAACAACCCAGCAGCAGGACCGCTACCTCCGCCTTTGTGCAAGGAGGAGCAGGAGGAGCACTGCCAGAGCCCTGCAAAATGAACTCCAGCAGGCCACAAATGTGCATGTGTCTGCTCAAACGGTCAGAAACAGACTCCATGAGGGTGGTATGAGGGCCCGACGTCCACAGGTGGGGGTTGTGCTTACAGCCCAACACCGTGCAGGACGTTTGGCATTTGCCAGAGAACACCAAGATTGGCAAATTCGCCACTGGTGCCCTGTGCTCTTCACAGATGAAAGCAGGTTCACACTGAGCACATGTGACAGTCTGGAGACGCCGTGGAGAACGTTCTGCTGCCTGCAACATCCTCCAGCATGACCGGTTTGGCGGTGGGTCAGTCATGGTGTGGGGTGGCATTCCTTTGGGGGGCCGCACAGCCCTCCATGTGCTCACCAGAGGTAGCCTGACTGCCATTAGGTACCGAGATGAGATCCTCAGACCCCTTGTGAGACCATATGCTGGTGTGGTTGGCCCTGGGTTCCTCCTAATGCAAGACAATGCTAGACCTCATGTGGCTGGAGTGTGTCAGCAGTTCCTTCAAGAGGATGGCATTGATGCTATGGACTGGCCCGCCCGGTCCCCAGACCTGAATCCAATTGAGCACATCTGGGACATCATGTCTCGCTCCATCGACCAACGCCACGTTGCACCACAGACTGTCCAGGAGTTGGCGGATGCTTTAGTCCAGGTCTGGGAGGAGATCCCTCAGGAGACCATCCGCCACCTCATCAGGAGCATTCCCAGGCGTTGTAGGGAGGTCATACCGGCACGTGGATGCCACACACACTACTGAGCCTCATTTTGACTTGTTTTAAGGACATTACATCAAAGTTGGATCAGCCTGTAGTGTGGTTTTCCACTTTGAGTGTGTGACTCCAAATCCAGACCTCCATGGGGTTGATAAATTTGATTTCCATTGATAATTTTTGTGTGATTTTGTTGTCAGCACATTCAACTATGTAAAGAAAAATGTATTTAATAAGAATATTTCATTCATTCAGATCTAGGATGTGTTATTTTAGTGTTCTCTTTATTTTTTTGAGCAGTATATGTATATGAGCAGTATATGTGTGTGTGTACATACATGTCTATATATGGAAAGTAATTCATGAAGCCTAATTTAAAAAATATCATATGGGTATTTGCATAACATTTTGTGAAAGGAGGATGATCCAGGAGGATGATCTTGTCAACATGATGCAATTTTGACAAGTCATAAAGCCTGTCTTTGAATAGGACAACATTTTGACTTAACAGCAAGGTGAAGGTGCTCAAAACAGACCCATCCACACAGGTCAATTTTATCTAATGCATGGGGCCCTCCTGCTGTAGGGAAATAGTACACACATCTTAACCAGCCTACTGTGCTGAAGTCTGAGAAGGTGTGCTGCTGTCTGTGCACACCTAAGGGTCCAACTCAAGGTGTCATAACAAATCATACCGACTTTGGGAGCATCAATATCATGGTTTGCGTTTTCAACAACACAATAAATAGACTGTCAATCTCGACTGGAAAAGAATGCATCGCTCCCTACCTTGTAGGCATACCCAGTATCGACGGTTTGGCAATCTCCGAATGTCATTAAACTTTGGGGCGTTTGGTAATAGATGCCTCTTTCCATTCATCAAATGCCCACTGCACAGTTTGGATTGATATATGGATTTTATTTGACAGTTTAAAAAAACCTATATATACATACAGTACCAGTCAAAAGTTTGGGCACTTACTCATTCAAGGGTTTTTCTTTATTTGTACTATTTTCTACATTGTAGAATGAAGACAAACTATGAAATAACACATTTCAGTCTCCTCTGAACAGTTGATGTTCAGATGTCTCTGTTACTTGACCTCTGTGAAGCATTTATTTGGGCTGCAATTTCTGAGGCTGGTAACTCTAATGACCTTATCCTCTGCGGCAGAGGTAACTTTGGATCTTCCTTTCCTGTGGCGGTCCTCATGAGAGCCAGTTTCATGATAGTGCTTGATGTTTTTTGCGACTGCACTTGAAGAAACTTTCAAAGTTCTCTAAATTTAGCAGATTCTGACCATGTCTTAAAGTAATGAAGGACTGTCGTTTCTCTTTGCTTATTTGAGCTGTTCTTGCCATAATATGGACTTGGTATTTTATCAAATATAACACAAATATCAAATCTTCTGTATACCACCCCTACCTTGTCACAACACCACTGATTGGCTCAAATGCATTAAGAAGGAAGGAAATACCTCAAATGAACTTTTAACAAGGCACACCTGTTAATTGAAATGCATTCCTTATGAAGCTGGTTGAGAGAAGAGATGTTATCAAGGCAAGGGGTTGTTACTTAGAAGAATCTCATATAAAATATATTTTGATTTGTTTAACAGTTTTGGTTACTACATGATTCCATATGTGTTATTTCGTAGTTTGTTTTCAATATTATTCTACAATGTAGAAAATGGTAAACATAAAGAAAGTCTTGACTGGTACCGTGTGTATATGTATATAAAATCTATGTGTGTATATATGTGTGTGTATATATATATATATATATATATATGTGTACAAAGATTTTAAAACGTTACCAGGATTGAGCAATAAAGTTGGATTTATTTCTATTCTGGTCCCAATTCTTAATTTTTTTTTGCTTAAATAGGCCCCTTTTTTTTTTTACATAAATACCTATACAATTACATATGTAGACAGTTCAGAGAGAGAGACAAAAAAAGTTTATACCGTTCACACCTTAGCCAGCTTCTGACATTCTTTTTAAAGTGGTTATGGTCGGTATGGCTTTGAGTTGCTGTGTTAGCATGTTCCACTTAACAGCTCAGGTATATAAAAATGTGTTATCAGATAGACTTATATTTAAAACTGTGAATATTAGACTCTGGCTCTGGTGTTATACTGGTGGACATCTCTAACAAATAAAAAATAGTTGGGTAGGTACCTGGGGGCTGAGTCCGTGATAATTATGTGGACCAGACCAAGTTGTATTAATACTACTCGTTTTTCCACAGATATCCAGCCGAGCTGCTTAAAATGCTCGACATCCAAATGAGTATGAGGGGGAGTTTAAGTACAATTCTTACAAGCTTGTTTTGACTCGTCTGCTGTCCCCATAGGAGAACCCTTTTTGGTTCCAGGTAGAACCCTCTGTAGAAAGGGTTCTACATTCAAAAAATGTAGAACTAGGAATAGATATAGCCCTTGGTTCACTCCAGAACTGTCTGCCCTTGAACAGCACAAAAACATCCTGTGGCGTTTTGCATTGGCATCGAATAGCCCCCGTGATATGCAACTTTTTAGGGAAGTTAGGAACCAATATACACAGGCAGTTAGGAAAGCTAACATTAAAATTAGCATCCTGTAGTACAAACTCAAAAAAGTTCTGGGACACTGTAAAGTCCATGGAGAACAAGAACACCTCCTCCCAGCGGCCCACTGCACTGAGGCTTGGAAACACTGTCACTACTGATAAATCCACAATAATTGAGAATTTCAATAAGCATTTTTCTACGGCTGGCCATGCTTTCCACCTGGCTACCCCTACCCCGGTCAACAGCCCTGCGCTCCCCACAGCAACTCGCCCAAACCTCCCCCACTTCTCCTCCACCCAAATCCAGATAGCTGATGTTCTGAAAGAGTTGCATCTGGACCCCTACAAATCAGCCGGGCTAGACAATCTGGGCCCTCTCTTTCTAAAATGATCTGCCGAAATTATTGCAACCCCTATTACTAGCCTGTTCAACCTCTCTTTCATATCGTCTGAGATTCCCATAGATTGAAAAGCTGCCTCGGTCATCCCCCTCTTCAAAGGGGGAGACACTCTAGACCCAAACTGCTATAGCCCTAAATCTATTCTACCCTGCCTTTCTAAGGTCTTTGAAAGCCAAGTTAACAAACAGATTACCGACCATTTCGAATCTCACCGTACCTTCTCCGCTATGCAATCTGGTTTCAGAGCTTGTCATGGGTGCACCTCAGCCATGCTCAAGGTCCTTAACGATATCATAACCTCCATCTATAAGAGACATTACTGTGCAGCCGTATTCATCGACCTGGCTAAGGCTTTCGACTCTGTCAATCACAACATTTGTATTGACGGACTCAACAGCCTTGGTTTCTCAAATGATTGCCTCGCTTGGTTCATCAACTACTTCTCCGATAGAGTTCAGTATGTCAAATCGGAGGGCCTGTTGTCCGGACCTCTGGCAGTCTCTATGGGGGTGCTACAGGGTTCAATTCTCGGGCCGACTCTTTTCTCTGTGTACATCAATGATGTCGTTCTCGCTGCTGGTGATTATTTGATCCACCTCTACGCAGATGACACCATTCTGTATACCGCCGGCCCTTCGTTGGACACTGTGTTAACTAACCTCCAGATGAGCTTCAATGCCATACAACTCTCCTTCCGTGGCCTCCAACTGCTCTTAAATGCGAGTAAAACTAAATGCATGCTCTTCAACAGATCGCTGCCCGCACCCGCCCGCCCGTCCAGCATCACTGGACAGTTCTGACTTAGAATATGTGGACAACTACAAATACCTAGGTCTCTGGTTAGACTGTAAACTCTCCTTCCAGACTCACATTAAACATCTTAAAATCTAGAATCGGCTTCCTATTTCGCAACAAAGCATCCTTCACTCATACTGCCAAACATACCCTCGTAAAACTGACCATCCTACCGATGCTCGACTTCAGCGATGTCATTTACAAAATAGCCTCTAACACTCTACTCAGCAAACTGGATGCAGTCTATCACAGTGCCATCTGTTATGTCATCAAAGCCCCATATACTACCCACCACTGTGACCTGTATGATTTAATTTGCTGGCCCTCGCTTCATACTCATCACCAAACCCACTGGCTCCAGGTCATCTACAAGTCTCTGCTAGGTAAAGCTTGCCTTATTTCAGCTCACTGGTCACCATAGCAGCACCCACCCGTAGCACACGCTCCAGCAGGTACAGTGCCTTGCGAAAGTATTCGGCCCCCTTGAACTTTGCGACCTTTTGCCACATTTCAGGCTTCAAACATAAAGATATAAAACTGTATTTGTTTGTGAAGAATCAACAACAAGTGGGACACAATCATGAAGTGGAACGACATTTATGGGATATTTCAAACTTTTTTAACAATTCAAAAACTGAAAAATTGGGCGTGCAAAATTATTCAGCCCCCTTAAGTTAATACTTTGTAGCGCCACCTTTTGCTGCGATTACAGCTGTAAGTCGCTTGGGGTATGTCTCTATCAGTTTTGCACATCGAGAGACTGAAGTTTTTTCCTATTCCTCCTTGCAAAACAGCTCGAGCTCAGTGAGGTTGGATGGAGAGCATTTGTGAACAGCAGTTTTCAGTTCTTTCCACAGATTCTCGATTGGATTCAGGTCTGGACTTTGACTTGGCCATTCTAACACCTGGATATGTTTATTTTTGAACCATTCCATTGTAGATTTTGCTTTATGTTTTGGATCATTGTCTTGTTGGAAGACAAATCTCCGTCCCAGTCTCAGGTCTTTTGCAGACTCCATTAGGTTTTCTTCCAGAATGGTCCTGTATTTGGCTCCATCCATCTTCCCATCAATTTGAACCATCTTCCCTGTCCCTGCTGAAGAAAAGCAGGCCCAAACCATGATGCTGCCACCACCATGTTTGACAGTGGGGATGGTGTGTTCAGCTGTGTCTCTTTTACGCCAAACATAACGTTTTGCATTGTTGCCAAAAAGTTCAATTTTGGTTTCATCTGACCAGAGCACCTTCTTCCACATGTTTGGTGTGTCTCCCAGGTGGCTTGTGGCAAACTTTAAACTACACTTTTTATGGATATCTTTAAGAAATGGCTTTCTTCTTGCCACTTCCATAAAGGCCAGATTTGTGCAATATACGACTGATTGTTGTCCTATGGACAGAGTCTCCCACCTCAGCTGTAGATCTCTGCAGTTCATCCAGAGTGATCATGGGCCTTTTGGCTGCATCTCTGATCAGTCTTCTCCTTGTATGAGCTGAAAGTTTAGAGGGACGGCCAGGTCTTGGTCGATTTGCAGTGGTCTGATACTCCTTCCATTTCAATATTATCGCTTGCACAGTGCTCCTTAGGATATTTAAAGCTTGGGAAATCTTTTTGTATCCAAATCCGGCTTTAAACTTCTTCACAACAGTATCTCGGACCTGCCTGGTGTGTTCCTTGTTCTTCATGATGCTCTCTGCGCTTTTAACGGACCTCTGAGACTATCACAGTGCAGGTGCATTTATACGGAGACTTGATTACACACAGGTGGATTGTATTTATCATCATTAGTCATTTAGGTCAACATTGGATCATTCAGAGATCCTCACTGAACTTCTGGAGAGAGTTTGCTGCACTGAAAGTAAAGGGGCTGAATAATTTTGCACGCCCAATTTTTCAGTTTCTGAATTGTTAAAAAAGTTTGAAATATCCAATAAATGTCGTTCCACTTCATGATTGTGTCCCACTTGTTGTTGATTCTTCACAAAAATATAGTTTTATATCTTTATGTTTGAAGCCTGAAATGTGGCAAAAGGTCGCAAATTTCAAGGGGGCTGAATACTTTCGCAAGGCACTGTATATCTCATTGGTCACCCCCAAAGCCAATTCTTCCTTTGGCTGCCTCTCCTTCCAGTTCTCTGCTGCCAATGACGGGAACGAACTGCAAAAATCACTGAAGCTGGAGACTATTACCTCCCTCACTAGCTTTAAGCACCAGCTGTCAGAGCAGCTCACAGATCACTGCACCTGTACATATCTCATCTGTAAATAGCCCATCCAATCTATCTTATCCCCATACTGTATTTATTTATCTTGCTCCTTTGCACCCCAGTATCTATACTTGCACATTCATCTTGTGCACATCCTACCATTCCAGTGTTTAATTGCTATATTGTAATTACTTTGCCACCATGGCCTATTTATTGCCTTACCTCTCTTATCCTACCTCATTTCCACATGCTGTTTATAGATTTTTCTACTGTATTATTGATTGTATGTTTTGTTCATTCCATGTGTAACTCTGTGTTGTTGCATGTGTCGAACTGCTATGCTTTATCTTGGCCAGGTCGCAGTTGCAAATGAGAACTTGTTCTCAACTAGGTAAAATAAAAAACCTGCAACAAAGGTTTCTTCTATGGGGACAGCCGAAGAACCCTTTAAGGTTCTAGATAGCACCTTTTCTTCTAAGAGTGTAGCTTATTCTTTAGATGTGTGGAGCTTGCAAGAGTCTTTAGGGTGTCTATAGCTAGGTTTCCATCCAATTGGTGACAGATTTTCATGTGAATATTCTAAAATGCGCATTTTCCCATCAGACTTATGTTTCCATCTAATTGACTTGTTGCAGATAAGTCTGAGCATAAATTGCTTTTGCTGTTAAATGTTCATGTACCAAATAAAAAATACAAGAAGTCTATTGATCTAATGTCTAATGTCAATCTAATTAACATTTTTTTTAAATCCCAATTTTTTTAAATCATCAGTGTTTAAGCTAGAGATATGTGTTGTTTTTTGTATGGTATGCATCTAAATCTGAGCGCTGAGCTACAGCGCTGTTTGTCAGACCCGTTTGCGGTCCAAACACTTAACACACACCCTATCCCCTCAGCCCTCAAATTAAGTGGACACTTCTGAAGGCGTATCATGACGTCTGACGGGTATACACTTGCAGGGCAAGGGAGGAAGGAATGATTTTTAAATGGACCTCCGTTTGCCGGAAATTCGTCACTTGTTCATCCTGCGATGATTGTTTTTCAGCCACTGATAGCTTGTAGGTGCTTAATATGCGCCACAGTCAATTATGAGAGCATGTTTACTGATATTAAATATATCATTATTAATATACGCCTACTGTATGATAACTAGCAAATTAACTAACGTTAGCTTGCCTAGCTGAAACTTCTGAAGAAGGAAAAAGTTTTATTTCTACAATTTCCAAAAGATAACCAAACAAAAACGGATAAACTTTTTACAACACGTGTTTGTGCATAAGTAGCACAATTTCTAACTTATTTGTTTTTATTTACACTTGTATGTTGACTTCTCCATTTATGTTGTTTTTATGTTTTCGCTGACTTTTCTTAGCGGATGTACATTCGTTGCGAATTGAAGTATGGGGAGTTTCAGGCCCCGGAGTGAACATAATTGTACACTCGCAAAGCCAACTAAAAACGAGGGCTGAGGGGCTTACAATGCAAATTTCCCTTGCTTGGCTAATCATTTGAACCACCCTCCAAGATGGCGATGGGGATTCCCCCAAGGGCAATAGTCGAGGGTAAGTGGACGAGGGTGTGTCTTTTAAATGTTTGGACCGCCTGCAGGAGACATCCCGAAAATCGTTCTTCTTTCGAAAACTTCTCACGAAAACTGTAGCATACGAACGGTATGTTCTACTAACTAATATGAGCCCACTATGGAAAGACGAGACTCTCACGAAAACGATGGTGTTCTACGTTTTGCAAAGACTTGTCTGAAGGTAATCCATACAAATGTGCCAACAAAAAAATCAGGTTGGATATGAGTCCAAAAACCGAAATATTTCCTGAGCTTTCTTATAGCTCCTAGATATGGGTCAGACACTTTAAAACCTTATTCCTTATGATTTCTGTTACTTTATTTATAGACCTTATAAACTGTCGAGAGTAGACCCACAACCAGTCCAAGTGGAATTGAACATTCAAATCACGGGCCTTTTGCGCCGTTATTCAAATGACATTTTCACTGCTGCCTGGAGTATAATTTTGTACTCACTTGAAAACAATAATATAATTATTTATTGCATTGTGGTGTTCTAGTGTAGGTAGGATAATTGTGTTGTCCCTAAACAAGATCAAAAGGGAAGCTTTTTGAGCTGAGTGTCTCATGTCTTCACTGTTCTTTCATGCGCAACGGTCTTGTGGATTCATATTGAAAATTGATGCAGCTTTGAATGCTTTTCTGTGTGGTATGATTGCTAGTTAGTATATTGCAGATCTGGACAAACAAACCACCTGCCCCTATTGTCACGATGAATGGTGGATGGAGGGCAGGATTGACAGTTATATCGGCTGGTAGACTATATTCACCTGTGATATAGTGAAAGTTAGCACACGGAAAAGCGTTATGCGTATGGGAAGTACCGAAACATTTTGATATAAGCGAGGTGCATGCAAGCAGATGAGACAATTTGTCTAGGATGGAAGAAATTATGTCGTAAAACCAACAAAAGAGTGAATGTAAACCAGGGAAAAAAACTCACTACTTTCCCCTGTGCCCCGTTAAAAAACACACACAACCCTCCCCCAAAGCAAAAATAAAGTTTGACAACTGTGTATGCCTCATATGGTACTGTAATGGTCTGTAATGTTTAGTTGTGTGTGACAGTCATAACTGCAGTAGGCCACTGTGTGATATGACCCATACCACAGCTCCTACCTTTAAATGAGGCCTGTCTCACAAGTCTCATTTAAACTCTCAGGACTGAGTGTGTAGAAATGGGAAGTCTCATGCCAAAACATTCTTCCCTTGTGTTTTGTTCATTATAGAACCTCAATCAATACCCATGACCTTTTGTGTTAAATGCTGTGTCCACACACGACGAGTCTCATTTAAACTCTCAGGACTGAGTGTGTAGAAATGGGAACGTTTCATGCCAAAACATTCCTCCCTAGTGTTATGTTCATTACAAAACCTCAATCAATACACATGACATTTTGTGCTAAATGCTGTGTCCACACACTACTGTACTCAGAGTCCTGGCTGAACATCCCAAGAAAATCATATTAAAAACATGCTCAGAGTATTTGAATGGCCTGTCTCGGTCTCTATCATTCCCCTGTTGTCTAAATAAAGCTTAAACAATTACCTGAGGGAGGAATTCCACTCTCCTTGAAAAATGGAAGTTAGCAGTATGTTTTTTTTTGTTTGTGTTATCTGTCCTGAACTCAGTTTGATCCATGCTTATATTTTAGCTACAGTGTGGTTGTAATTAAAAATGTAGAAATACCAAAAGGGCTTCTGCTCCTGAATAATGAGTAACTGAGGGCCGTTGCTGGATTAGAACTAGCATTCTTGGGTGACGCAAACACTTCAAATAAGAAACAGTTTCATTAATCTGTAAACCCAGATTGTGCTGCTTTCTCCCCATGAGGCACACCAGCATTTCTTTCCCATTTGAGGTTATGCTCTGGCAAGGACTAAAATCTCAAATTGAACTATGTTTATATGCATGTTGGCATGTTGCAAAGCCGTGTCTTCTGTTATTTCTCAGTTCTGTTCCATTGGAACTCAGACCTTTTGAATCCTGTTTTTCATCATTACGTGACATCACTGAGTTTATCAAGCGTTCAATCAGAGATGCTGACAAGGCTGAGGTATGGACTTGGAGTGGAACATTGGAGCAGGAGGATGAGAAGGAAGAGGGAGGAGAAGGGGGTGAAGCTAAGTAGCTTAGGAGACAGAGCGTCTACCGCTGGTAGGGAATAAAACCATGACCCCATGGGGATGATGACAGCAGGGAAGAGAAATGTCAAGTGTTCCTCTCCTCCCTTTCAGAGCTGGCTTTGTGTGGCAGTCACCGCTGAGTCTCTCTTAGATTTATTACCCTCACAGGAGAAGCAAGTGGGCTCCCCGCTACTCTCTCTGGCACCCTACCTTACACGTATGGACATACAGTTTAAGTCAGTCTTCTGTATCCACTAGTGTAGGGTTCTTTACATTTGTTTTGGACACACTTTGCCCCACTCCAACAAGGCATACATCATTATTCCTGGGAGAAGGAATCAGATGACGTGCTAGAACCTGAATAATTCTCCCTGTTTGGCAAAGAGAATTCCTCTTAACGGGAGAGAATAATGAGAAATGGTGGAGGCGGGGACCGAGGTAGGCAGGATGAACAAGTGGAGATTGATGTTTTGCTTGTTTATAACTTTACAGTTGGCAGCTTTGCTTTGTTCTCACATCCAGTTGGACTCGTGAGACAGGTCCACCCACTTGTCATTGGACTGATGGGATTCATCTGGCGTAAGCTAAAGTATGTGTGGAGGGATCAGAAACAAAACCATGCCTTTTATGTAGTTGAGCTCAAGTGTAACATGATCAATACCTGCCTTTCTCTTTAAAAATGACTATCTACAACTCTTTGTATGGTTAGTCTTCCATATCGATAAGTCCATATTTTAAGATTGTGGGGCCCCACAATAACAGCAGCATTATTTATTTCACTCACTCAGTGAGCAGCAAAGCTGATTTTACAGCCCATTGGCTTTAATGCCTGTGTTATAAATCACATTTGACCTTATATAACAAAAAGCACAGCAGCACTGTTCGCTGCAGACAGACAGCCAATGGCTTCTCATTAGTGACCCAATGTCACCCAGGTAGTGAAGTAACGAAAAGAGACTCCTCTCTTCTATCACCACCTCTGTATTTAGATACAGCATATCTGCAGCCTAAATGACTCCCTATCCCTAGTTATAGTGCGCTACTTTTGACCAGTGCACTACATAGGGAATAGGGACACATGCTATATCTCTTCACAGTTGCCCTACTGGTCACAGCTGTTTGGGAGAGAGAGTTAGGACAATACTTTCAGAGTCCAGTCATTCAGTGAGCAGCCAGCCACATATCTGGGCCTTAACCGTAATGAAGTGTAGTTGTGGAGCCTGGCTGCTTGGCTGTTTCCCGTTGAAGCCATGCTTCAACTCTCTCTGAAGCCCCCTGTGTGTGCATATAGCAGCACTGCTTCAAGCGCTTAGCTGGCCGACTCATTGGGTACCGCTTGCTTTCTGATCCAAGTGAGCTGCGTGCTGCGTATTAAGAGAGTGCACACAGCTCACCAAAGTATGCGTACACACAGACACAACTGTCAATTTGTGACTTTGTTCTGCTTTTACAGTTTTTTCCTGTACTGTTATAATTGATATAAAGTTGAGTACCTTGGCACATGAAGGTTGACTGTCTTTGTAAATTCTCACTGAGTTAACATTTGAGTGAACTGTAGTTTATGCCGGTAAAATACCGCTATGAATGAGTGTCACACGCAAAAAAACATTGAAACAGGTGCCAATGGCTGAGTACGACAGGTAGCAATGAAAACCTGTTCACTGAAGTCTCATTGGAACTCCTGAAAGATTCAGGATGGGGCTTGTGACTATCATTGAGCTGCTTTAAGGGACAGGTGTAAGCTTAGCGGCTGGTGAATATTTTATCCCCCTATGGGCCCTGTTCAAAAGTAGTGCACTATAGGTAATAGGGTGCCATTTGGTACACAGCAGAGCATCGTTCAGTGAGCTTGGCAGCTCCCTGCATTAGCTTATTATTCATTATGCAGATCTGGGCTCACTCATTCTCCTGTCTGCCCAGCGCTGCTGCAGCACACTGTTCATTTATTGAGGACAGAAAACAAGGAGAGGCAGGATTTCTCTCTCTCAAAAGTTTGGACACACACCTACTCATTCAACATTTTTTCTTTATGTTTTACTATTTTCTATATTGTAGAATATTAGTGAAGACATCAAACTATGAAATAACATATGGAATCATGTAGTAACCAAAAGTGTTCAAACAATCTATTTAGATTCTTCAAACTAACCACCCTTTGCCTTTATGACAGCTTTGCACAATTTTGGCATTCTCTCAAACAGCTTCCCACTAAGCACAAACCAGATGGAATGCCATATCGCTGCAGAATGCTATGGGAGCCATGCTGGTTAAGTGTGCCTTGAATTCTAAATAAATCAATGACAGTGTCACCAGCAAAGCATCATCACACCACCCCCTCCATGCTTCACAGTGGGAACCACACATGCAGAGATCATCCGTTCACCTACTCTGCGTCTCACAAAGACACTTGGAACCAAAAATCTCACATTTGGGCTCATCAGACTAGAGGACAGATTTCCACAGGTCTTATGTCCCTTGCTAATTTTTCTTGGCCCAAGCAAGTCTTCTTATTATTGGAGTCCTTTAGTAGTGGTTTCTTTGCAGCAATTTGACCACGAAGGCCTGATTCGCACAGTCTCCTCTGAACAGTTGAGGTTGAGATGTGTCTGTTACTTGAACTCTGTGAAGCATTTATTTGGGCTGCAATTTCTGAGGCAGGTAACTCTAATGACCTTATCCTCTGCAGCAGAGGTAACTCTGGGTCTTCCTTTCTTGTGGCGGTCCTCATGAGAGCCAGTTTCATCATAGGGCTTGATGGTTTTTGTGACTGCACTTGAAGAAACTTTCAAAGTTCTCTAACTTTTCTGACCTTCATGTTTTAAAATAATGATGGACTGTCATTTCTCCTTGCTTATTTGAGCTGTTTTTTGCCATAATTTGGACTTGGTCAAATATTAGGCCAAATAGGGCCATCTTCTGTATACCACCCCTGCCTTGTCACAACACAACTGATTGGCTCAAATGCAGTAAGAAGGAAAGAAATTCCACAAATTAGCTTCCAGGTGACTACCTCATGATGCTGGTTGAGAGAATGCAAAGAGTGTGCAAAGCTGTCATCAAGGCAGAGGGTGGTTACTTTGAAGAATCTCAAATATAAAATATATTATAATTTGCTTAACACTTTTGATTACTACATGATTCTAATCTGCTATTTCAACATTTTGAGGTCTACACTATTATTCTACAATGTAGAAAATAGTAAAAATAAAGAAAAAGCCTTGAATGAGTAGGTGTGTCAACTTTTGACTGGTACTGATATATATATATGCACTACATGGCCAAAAGGATGTGGACACCCATTCAAATTAGTGGATTCTGATTTTTCAGCCACACCCATTTCTGACAGGTGAATAAAATCGAGCACACAGCCATGCAATCTCCATAGACAAACATTGGCAGTAGAATGGACTTACTGAAGAGTTCAGTGACTTTCAAAGTGGCACAGTCATAGGATGCCACCTTTCTAACAAGTTTGTCAAATTTCTGTACCTGCTAGAGCTGCCCCAATCAACTGTAAGTGCTGTTATTGTGAAGTGGAAACATCTACAGCTCAGCCATGAAGTGGTAGGACACACAAGCTCACAAAACGGCACCGCCAATTGCTGAAGCGTGTAGTGAGTAAAAATCGTCTGTCATCTGTTTCAACACTCACTACCGAATTCCAAACTGCCTCTGGCAGCAACATCAGCACATGGACTGTTCGTCGGGCTTCATGAAATGGGTTTACATGACCGAGCAGCCGCACACAAGCCTAAAATCACCATGCGCAACGCCAAGCGTCGGCTAGAGTGGTGTAAAGCTCACCGCCATTGGACTCTGGAGCAGTGGAAACGCGTTCTCTGGAGTGATGAATCACACTTCAACATCTGGCAGTGCAATGTTCGAATCTGGTTTTGGCAGAGTGCCAAATGTGAAGTTTAGTGGAGGAGTAATAATGGTCTGGGGCTGTTTTTCATGGTTCAGGCGAGGCCCCTTAGTTCCACTGAAGGGAAATCTTAATGCTACAGCATACAATTATATTCTAGACGATTCTGTGCTTCCAAATTTGTGGCAACGGTTTGGGGAAGGCCTTTTCCTGTTTCAGCATGACAATGCCCCCATGCACAAAGCGAGGTCCATACAGAAATGGTTTGTCGAGATCGATGTGGAAGAGCTTAACTGGCCTGAGCAGAGCCCTGACCTCAACCCCATCGAACACCTTTGGGATGAATTGGAACGCCGACTGCGAGCCAGGCCTAATCGCCCAACATCAGTGCCTGACCTCATTAATGCTTGTGGCTGAATGGAAGCAAGTCCCCGCAGCAATGTTCTAACGTCTAGTGGAAAGACTTCCCAGAAGAGTGGAGGCTATTATGGCAGCAAGGGGGGGACCAACTCCATATGAATGCCCATGATTTTGGAATGAGATGTTCGATGAGCAGGTGTCTATAAACTTTTGGCTATGTAGTGTATCTCTGTTTGTCACAGAGTTTCTCTCTCTCTCTGGATCTCTCTCTCTCTCTGGTGCTTGTGTTTGTGTGGAGCTGAATGTGCCCAACGCTGCTTCTTAACACGGTGCTAAGAGAGGATCATTCATGAGGGTTGCCAGGGTGGCCAATGGACCAAATCCATTAGTCATTATGCTGCTTAAAGCTGCTTCTCCCTGTAAGGTCCAATATGTAGCCTGCGTTGCATCTGAAATGGTACTCTATTCCCTATATAGGTCACTTATTTTTCCCAGGGCCCCACAATGTAGGCAATAGGGTGCCATTTTGGATGCACGCCATCCTTATCTTATCACTGCACCTCTGGCTACTGCTACTCCCCATGTTATAGTCTGCAGTGTCTCAAGTAAGTGTACTCCACCCTGGTGTGATTGAGCTGTAGCCTGACTTACTTTGTGTAGCCTAGCATAGCCTTATCTCTTCTCTGCACCTCTGTCTACTCTCTTCTCCGGTAACTGTGTCGGGTGAGAAAAGAGATCCTTCTCAAAGCCCAGAGCGAGATATCTGATCCACTTGACTGGTTTCCAGTCTAGTTTTTCCAAACTCCATTCCCCGAGTACTCCCAACAGTACATATTTTTGTTGTGGCCCCGGACAAGCACACCTGATTCAACTTGTCAACTAATCATCAAGCCCTTGACAAGTTGAATCAGGTGTTTTTGTCCGGGGCTACAACAAATATGTGTGCTGTTGGGGCTATTCGAGGACCGGAGTTGGGAAACACTGCTCTAGTCTATTGCCCCCAAGTGTTTATCCAGACACCTGGACATGGGAACAATACAGGTGTATTTATTTCTCCCTGGGTTGTACTAGGCAGGAAACATGAACACAAATGTTCTGTCAGTCAGGGTAATTCAGTGTTTTGTCCACCATGCACAGCAAGCTGAATTTTCAACAAAGCTTTGTGAGTCACTCTACCTTGAATTGATCTGGCACCCACCCCTCAAAAGTGCCTTGTGTGAGCAAATTGTAGTGTCATCTTAATTAATGTGTAGGTGTATTCATGTAGGGACCATAAAAATGTACTGAAAATGAATGCCTCATTTCTCGCAGGACTCCAAAGCTTATGGATATATGTGTCTGTGAATGTTGCAAAGAGATCTTTAAAGAGGAGCACAGACAGGGCTCCTGGCAGCTAGGGACCGGGAACATTGTGTAATTGTATTCTTCCACCGTCATCCACCTCTCCTTCTCCTCTGTGTCTCTCTCTGTTGTGTGTTTGTGTCGTGAGGTGTCTCATCCAGTGGTGGGAACAACCCCATTTCTCAGTCTGTCTCTCTGTACTCATCATGTAGTGTAGCATGTTGCAGCCCAGAAAGAAAATCTCAGACTGACAGCTCTTTTATTTTTGTACTCTGAATCTTAATCTATTGTGTACAGCAGAGAGTGGCTGCAGGCTTCTGTTCAGTCAAACGTCTGCCACTGTCGTGTTGAAACAATTACATTTGCCTGATGCTGAGTTATGAATTTAATCACTTCCAAGTGTCATCGTAAAATGTTGCAGTAGTCACAACATTATTATATAGGCTACCTGCTCACTTATCTGAAATGGGCAGAGAAGCTTTGTAGAGGCTGTGGGTGGGTTGCATGCATAGGTAGTCGGGTGTCCATTGTCCATCCCCCAACAAATTGTGCGGAATTAGAATGGCGAGAGAGAGAGGGGCAAGCAGTCTGTTTAACTGCTTGCTGCTGCAGGCATATTGGGGATGTGGAAGGTGTAATGGATGTCAGTGATCTATCATCAGCAATGCACAGAGAGGTGACAGATCAGTGCCACGTTAATTACCATAACACATAGGGTAGACATCACAGAGATCTAATTTGTGCTGTGTGTGAGAGAGAGGGAGAGAGAGAGGCGTTAATGGGGTCATTAACTTCGTCATTGTGCAGTTTTTATGACCTCTTCATAACGGCAGGCCTATAAAATGTAAAACCAATTAAAATGGATTAGAATGTATTTTCTCGCATATAAATGGCAGCTCTCAAGCAGTCATATGTTTGCCATTTGACTCTTGGAATTACCTCATTTGAAAGACAGTATCTCATTCAAATGACTTAGTATCGAGTTTGAATACTTTTTAACTATGCCGTTCAAGCGAAATACTAAGCTGTTTTAACGAGATGCTATGTCTTTTAAACAAGATAATTGGTATTTAGTCTAATATGGCCTAATTTGTTATGCAGCTTGTCAGACCAAGCAACCATTCATTCACTGATTCCATCCATTGATATGATTGACAGTTCTTTGATAGACCAAAGCAGGGCTGTTGAATACCCGAGCATGTAAGTGGGCGAGTGTGGATCGAGGATCAGTGCTAATTGAGCAGATTTTTAAATGTGTATTGTGCTATTTTGGGGTGGAATTGGAGAAAGAAAACAAGTAGACTGCCAGTACAGTGCAATAAACCTTAGTGAACTATTTACAGAAAATATATACAAAATAATCCATATAGGAGCAAATCAACCTAAATATCAGGACGCACAAACTGCAAAGCGTTTCGACTATTAATTCATATGCACGTTGCATCTGAAACTTTAGAGATTGCACACACAGTGTGTTTAGGGTTCCATCTATGTTCATTATACCTGCGCTTATTGACTCAGTTGTGGATACGTATAGTACTACAGACTACTGCATAGACATATCCAAGTTAAAGAAATAATGTCAGGAATAATGTTACCCGCACTGAGAATCAAGCCCTTAAATCAAGCCCTTAAATCTCCCAAATAACACATCTGTAGTCATCCTCCTAGCATACAAGGGAGGCGCTGTTACTGTACATGACTACGCTGTCTATAATACTGAAGTACTCAGGCAACTGATTGATCAGCAGTTCTATAAGAGACTAACTACAAACCCCACAAAACAGCTTTTGGCTGTAATCAAACAGACTGTCATCAAGGGCATGCACAATGGCGATATCACCAAAAGAAAACATATACATTATATACATTATTGGTGTATATAAACCGCTCTATGCCGGTAATTTGCGATATCAGATTAGGCAGAAGGCATGAAGATCTCTGCTCAGCTTCAAATGCCCTGATTGATAAATATGTTCCTGTGTATTGTGACACTTATTTACCAAAGACACAGTTAGACATTACTTAAACTTCTTCTTGCTCATAACTCCACACGTTGTCCAAATAATCTGTGTGCACCTCAGAATCTTTTGTCCTGTAGGTGACTTTTGACTATAGCTTGAACTATTTGAAATAGCCTAATAGGCCCGTGTCAGCCTGCTCAGAATTTTACGGTAGTAATACTTTAATAGGGCTCCCGAGTGGCGCAGCGGTCTAAGGCACTGCATCTCAGTGCTAGAGGCAACACCACTACAGAACCTGGTTCAATTCTAGGCTGTATCATAACTGGCCGTGATTGAGTGCCATAGGGCGGTGCACAATTGGCCCAGTGTCTTCTGGGTTAGGGTTTGAACGGGGTAGACAGGCATTGTAAATAAGAATTTGTTCTTAACTGACTTGCCTAGATAAATAAATGCAAATATTATTTATTATAACTGCTACTACTGCATGAGGCTATAAAACTGCATGCCACAGCAAGTTGATCATGGCAATCAAATTAGGCATTTCTCATCGGCGCTATTGACAATCAGATAGCTTCCTTACATTTCAGTAAACCATTAGCCAACACTTCAATGATTAAACAAAGTGTCTTCAGGAAAGTTGACTCTTCATTTTGTCATCTTAAATTAATTTTTTCCTGTTAATGTGAACTGTAGGCTATAAAAAGTTGAACCTTTTAATTGAAGGCCTATCACAAACCTCTTTGTAGGCGATTCTGGTAGGCTAATAAAAGCATGTTGTTAACAGCATAAATCAGCCTATTATCTCTGAAGTTCATTCATTTATTGGTGATTGATACTTTAACTGTACATTTAAGCTTCTGTTAGAGCTCACATAGGCTACTTTTCTGCAAGAGCGTGTGAGATAACTAGTCCTACTGTTAAGTGCAGACTAAGCAATTCCCTTATGATATCACGTTCCCTAACTACACAGGCGGCGTATCCGTAAGGCTAAGGTAAATTTAAATATTTGCCAAAATTATATAGCCCAATCCTGTCTATACAAAAATAAGATCATGCTTTAGTAGTCTATTTTGAACGATTTGGTGTCACGTGTAAATTGGAGACAGGCACAGTAATGGCCAGGCTCTGAGGGGTGGCCAGTCCTCTTCTGGCTGTGCGGGGTGGAGATTATAAGAGCACATGCCCATTTAAGGCCAGATTGTTCTTCAAGATGTTCAAACGTTTATAGATGTCCAGCAGGGTCAAATAATAATCACAGTGGTTGTAGAAAAATGAGGATTCAGAGGTCGAGACAGCAGGTGTGGTAGAGAGAGCGAGTCGAAAACAGCAGGTCTGGGATGAGGTAGCACGTCCGGTGAACAGGTCAGGGTTCCTAGTTGCAGGTAGAACAGTTGAAACTGGAGCAGCAGAACAACCAGGTGGACTGGGAACAGCCAGGAGTCCTGAGGCCAGGTAGTCCTGAGGCATGATCCTATGGCTTAGGTCCTCCGGGTGGGAGAGGGGGAGAGAGAGCGAATTAGAGGTAGCATACTTAAATTCACACAGGACACCAGATAAAACAGGAGAATTACACCAGATATAACAAACTGACCCTATTCCCCTGGCACATAGACTCTTGAAGCATAGATACTGGAGGCTGAGACAGGGGTGGGTAGGGGGATATTGTGGCTCCTCCGGACAGGGCCAACCAGGCAGGATATAAAACCACCCACTTTGCCAAAGCAAGCCCCCACACCATTAGAGGGATATCAGCACACCACCAACTTACTACCTACCCTGAGACAAGGCTGAGAATAGCCCACGAAGATCTCCTCCACCGCACAAGTCCGAGAGGGTGCAAAACCAGACAGGAAGATCACGTCAGTGACTCAACCCACTCAAGTGACGCACCCCTTCAAGTGATGGCATGGAAGAGCACTAGTAAGCCAGTGACACAGCCCCTGTAATAGGGTCAGAGGCAGAGAATCCCAGTGGAGAGACCAGGTAGCACGGCCAGGCAGAGGCAGCAAGGGCAGTTCGTTGCTCCAGTGTCTTGCCGTTCACCTTCACACCCCTGGGCCAGACTACACTCAATCATAGCACCTACTGGAGAGATGAGTCTTCAGTAAAGACTAAAAGGTTGAGACCGAGTCTGCATCTCTCATATGGATAGGCAGATCATTCCATAAAATGGAGCTCTAAATCAAATCAAATGTATTTGTCACATGCACATGGTTAGCAGATGTTAATGCGAGTGTAGTGAAATGCTTGTGCTTCTAGTTCCGACAAGGCAGTAATAACCAACGAGTAATCTAACCTAACAATTCCACAACTACTACCTTATACACACAAGTGTAAAGGTATGACTGAGTGATGGGACAGAACGGCATAGGCAAGATGCAGTAGATGGTATAGAGTACAGTATATACATATGAGATGAGTAATGTAGGGTATATAAACATAAAGTGGCATAGTTTAAAGTGGCTAGTGATACATGTTTTACATAAAGATGGCAAGATGCAGTAGATGATATAGAGTACACTATATACCCTACATGACTCATCTCATATGTATATGTATGTAGACATTATATTAATTGGCATTGTTTAAAGTGGCTAGTGATACATTTTTTACATCAATTCCATCAATTTCCATTATTAAAGTGGCTGGAGTTGAGTCAGTATGTTGGCAGCAGCCACTCAATGTTAGTGTTGGCTGTTTAACAGTCTGATGGCCTTGAGATAGAAGCTATTTTTCAGTCTCTCGGTCCCAGCTTTGATGCACCTGTACTGACCTCGCCTTCTGGATGATAGCGGGGTGAACAGGCAGTGGCTCGGGTGGTTGTTGTCCTTGATGATCTTTATGGCCTTCCTGTGACATCGGGTGGTGTAGGTGTCCTCGAGGGCAGGTAGTTTGCCCCCGGTGATGCGTTGTGCAGACCTCACTACCCTCTGGAGCAGGCGGAGGGGGAGGAGCAGTTGCCGTACCAGGCGGTGATACAGCCCGCCAGGATGCTCTCGATTGTGCATCTGTAGAAGTTTGTGAGTGCTTTTGGTGACAAGCCGAATTTCTTCAGCCTCCTGAGGTTGAAGAGGCGCTCCTTCGCCTTCTTCACAATGCTGTCTGTGTGGGTGGACCAATTCAGTTTGTCTGTGATGTGTACGCCGAGGAACTTGAAACTTACTACTCTCTCCACTACTGTCCCGTCGATGTGGATAGGGGGGTGCTCCCTCTGCTGTTTCCTGAAGTCCACAATCATCTCCTTTTGTTTTGTTGACCACACTCTGAGGGCCCTCACCTCCTCCCTGTAGGCCGTCTCGTCGTTGTTGGTAATCAAGCCTACCACTGTAGTGTCGTCCGCAAACTTGATGATTGAGTTGGAGGCGTGCATGGCCACGCAGTCGTGGGTGAACAGGGAGTACAGGAGAGGGCTCAGAACGCACCCTTGTGTTGCCTCAGTGTTGCGGGGTGGAGATGTTGTTACCTACCATCACCTCCTGGGGACAGCCCGTCAGGAAGTCCAGTACCCAGTTGCACAGGGCGGGGTCGAGACCCAGGGTCTCGAGCTTGAGGACAAGTTTGGAGGGTACTATGGCGTTAAATGCTGAGCTGTAGTCAATGAACAGCATTCTTACATAGGTATTCCTCTTGTCCAGATGGGTTAGGGCAGTGTGCAGTGTGGTTGCGATTGCGTCGTCTGTGGATCTATTGGGCGGTAAGCAAATTGGAGTGGGTCTAGGGTGTCAGGTAGGGTGGTGATATGGTCCTTGACTAGTCTCTCAAAGAACTTCATGATGACGTAAGTGAGTGGTACGTTGCGGTAGTCGTTTAGCTCAGTTAACTTAGCTTTCTTGGGAACAGGAACAATGGTGGCCCTCTTGAAGCATGTTGGAACAGCAGACTGGGATAAGGATGGATTGAATATGTCCGTAAACACAACAGCCAGCTGGTCTGCGCATGTTCTGAAGACGCGGCTGGGGATCCCGTCTGGGCCTGCAGCCTTGCGAGGGTTAACACGTTTAAATATTTTACTCACCTCGGCTGCAGTGAAGGAGAACCCGCAGGTTTTGGTAGTGGGCCATGTCAGAGGCACTGTATTGTCCTCAAAGCGAGCAAAAAAGTTATTTAGTCCGTCTGGGAGCAAGACATCCTGGTCCGCGACGGGGCTGGTTTTCTTTTTGTAATCCGTGATTGACTGTAGACCCTGCCACATACCTCTTGTGTCTGAGCCGTTGAATTGCGACTCTACTTTGTCTCTATACTGACACTTAGCTTGTTTGATTGCCTTGCGGAGGGAATAACTACACTTTTTGTATTCGGTCATGTTTCCGGTCACCTTGCCCTGGTTAAAAGCAGTTGTTCGTGCTTTCAGTTTCGCTCGAATGCTGCCATCAATCCACGGTTTCTGGTTTGGGAATGTTTTAATCGTTGCTGTGGGTATAACATAGCCGATGCATCACCGATCTCTCTATAGGAGAAAGCCTCCAGCTGTTTGCTTAGAAATTCTAGGGACAGTAAGGAGGCCTGCGTCTTGTGACCGTAGCGTTTGTGTAGGTATGTACGGCAGGACCAAATCGGAGAGATGGGTAGGAGCAAGCCCATGTAATGCTTTGTAGGTTAGCAGTGAAACCTTGAAATCAGCCCAAGCCTTAACAGGAAGCCAATGTAGAGAGGCTAGCACTGGAGTAATATGATCCAATTTTTTCTAGCAGCCATGTTTAGCACTAACTTAAGTTTATTTTTATGCTTTATCCACATAGCTGGAGAGTAGAGTATTTCAGTAGTCTAATCTAAAAGTGACATGGATGAGCTTTTCTGCATAATTCTTGGACAAAACGTTTTGGAGTTTTGCAACATTACAAAGATGGAAAAAAGCTGTCCTTGAAATATTCTTGATATGTTCGTCAAAAGAGAGATCAAGGTCCAGAGACGCAGAGGTCCTTCACAGTTTTATTTGAGACGACTGTACAACCATCAAGATGAATTGTCAGATCCAACAGGAGATCTCTTTGTTTCTTGGGACCTAGAACTGTCATCTCTGTTTTGTTCGAGTTTAAAAGTAAAACATTTGTCTCCATCCACTTCCTTATGTCTGAAACACATACATCCAGGGAGGGCAATTTTGGAGCTTCACCATGTTTCATCGAAATGTGTTGTCCACATAGCAGTGAAAGCTGACATTGTATTTTCGAAAGACATCACCAAGAGGTAGAATATATAGTGAAAACAATGAAAAATGGAACCTTGAGGAACACCAAAACCTACAATTGATTTGTCAGAGGACAAAACATCCACAGACAAAACATACACTGATATCTTTCAGACAGATAAGATCTAAACCAGGTAAGACCTTGTACGTGTAGACCAATTAGGGTTTCTAATCTCTCCAAAAGAATGTGGTGATCGATGGTGTCAAAAGCATGGCGATAAAAGACACATTTTTTCTTGTGCAAAGAAAGAAGAAACATATCTAATAGAGGCTAGCCTATAGCTTAAGCCTACTCTACGCTATTTGTGCTCAGCCATGCAGTGAACGGCAAGGTGTGAGTTACGGGGGAGCTAGCGGGGCTCAGCTTCCCTGAATAAGACGTTAGCTACCCCAAATACAATGAAAGTCAAACTTGGGGGAATGGGGGGGTCTCTAAATAATGCTAATTTAACCATCCTATTTTTTTATTTTTATGTAATGGTAAATCTGTTTTTATAGTGGTAAATGTGAAGATAAAAGCTTCCAAATGAAACCAACCCTCACCTCTCTGTCATGGTTTAAACCATTTCTTTCTACAGTATCTGGTGGGCGCTGTCCAACTGCGGAATTTCGGCTTCAGCTGAGCTCCTTTACTCATAGATTTTCCTTCGTACTTCCACATTTTAGCCATTTGTTTGCCATGCGTCCTTGATAAAATTATCATTTTTTCCAATGCATTAAATTTATCAGTTGATTTATCATTGCTTGCTTTTGTCAATTAGCTGTTTAGAGCGCTGATTGCATTGCTTTTCAGGTGCGCGTGGGTACTTGTGTGCCCTCCGTTGGCAGAAATAGTAGACCATTTATTTAGCTTTAATTTTCTATCAATATTTCTTTTAATTCCAGGATTAGCTGATAATGGTCGACAATATCACTAGACAACAAGCCTACAGCTAGACACCAATGTGCATCCAATCCATCCAACAAGTAGTCTATACATTAATGACAGTAGGCCTATAAGGTGACTCTTTCGATTAGAAGAGTTTTTAGTATCCGGTTAGAAGCATTCGATTTGGCAAAGGCAGAGGATTTGTGTGCCCATGAGAACTGTTTTCATGGCGAAACATACTTAAATGTTACCTAGGCATAGTTACACTAACATTGCATTTTCCGAGATCTCCAAGATTCATGATTCGTACAAGGTTTAAGTTCAATGTTTTAATTCAATTGTTAAATGCTTAATAATTACAAATAACACTGTCATAAATGTCATTAATGTAAGGAAATAAAGGTAGTGTTTTATGTCACACGATTTGTGAAGACTCCAAGCATTAACTCATGAATTATTTGACAACTCATGAACTAGGGTGTAAAACATGTTTTGATTCAACTCATATTAAAATGTCGAGACACCTGAAATGTAGGCTACCCGTCCTGCATGTATTCATGTGTGTAAAATTGCCTCGGTTGTTCATGTGTGTAAAATTGCCTCGGCTGAGAGAGTAGGCTACCAGCAGTGGTGTTTTCTTAGTGGAGGGTTAAAGCAAGTAAACACAGTTTACCCACCTTTTTCAGAAAAATGCATTGAATAGGGAGTGCTATGTTTTTTTTACTGCGATGACAATCAGAGTTTACACACCATTTTTCTTTTTACCACTACATCACATTACGGGTTCGTCTCTTTGAAGTTGATGGTAATACACATTGTAGTCTAGTCTAGTAAAGTTGACCATGTGTGTTAGGGTGACCATTCCATTTTTCCCAGGACAGCCCCAGGACAGCCCCACTTTTCATGCTACAAAAAAGGATGTCTGAATGTCATTAGGAACACTTCTTGGTGTTTTGTAACAGATGTCTATTTCCATTCATCAAATGGCATGTGTATACATGCTGTTTGGATGCTGGAAATAATTTTGGAGTGGACAAACATGCACAGGTAGCCTACTTTTTGAAGTGATTTGTTTGACAATGAGATGAAAATATCACGACTGGTTGTGTTCATGGCACAGTAAAAGGGCATTCATTTTGACCATTTAATTGACATCTTTATTATTAGGCCCATAATCTTTTTTGGAGACCCCTAAATGTCATGGTGTAATTCAGACTCTGTTGAATGGTCTTTTTTTGGTGATGGAGTTATATTATTAGCCTAAATTATGACTATCCAATCTACTCATCACATTACGAAGGTGTAATGCTGTTCATTGACTACAGCTCAGCGTTCAACACCAGAGTGCCCACAAAGCTCATCACTAAGCTAAGGACCCTGGGACTAAATACCTCCCTCTGCAACTGGATCCTGGACTTCCTGAAAGGCTACTCCCAGCTGGTGTGGGTAGGTAACAACACATCTGCCACGCTGATCCTCAACACTGGGGCCCCTCAGGGGTGCGTGCTTAGTGCCCTCCTGTACTCCCTGTTCACCCACGACTGAGTGGCCAAGCACGACTCCAACACCATCATTAAGTTTGCTGACGACACAACAGTGGTTGGCCTGATCACCGACAACGATGAGACAACCTGTAGGGAGGAGGTCAGAGACCTGGCAGTGTGGTGCCAGGACAACAACCTCTCCCTCAATGTGAGCAAGACCAAAGAGCTGATCGTGGACTACAGGAAAAGGAGGTCCGAACAGGCCCCCATTAACATTGACAGGGCTGTAGTGGAGCGGGTCGAGAGTTACAGTCAAGGACAGCTGTGTATTCCCTCCAGCAGGTGTGAAGTGTAGGCCTATGACTATGTAGCCTTGTGACACTGTCCTACTGCCAGTCCCTACTTAAATGTAATAGATTTTTAGAGAAATCGCATCCACACACTGCAGTCTCAATGTATTTTAAAATGTTTGGCTTTTCAAATTCAATTCTCCTGTTATGGCTATATTCCCACTAATAGTATGGTATTTATCTAAGCTTTTACTTGTGTATTTTCTGTCTTTATAATAATATTTAATTTGTAGAGCACATTTCCCAGGCACATGTGAAGCTTGTTGGGGCTTCTGTGTGCAAACATTTTCACGTATGCAGTTTGCTCTTCTTTCATCACTTTTATTTATGAAAAGAAGCTGATATGGCCTTTATTATTTCTGATTTATTTCTGATATTTTAGCTTAAATGCATTTATATTATGGTGTTCCAAGAAAAACAAAAATACATTTTACAGTAGCCTATGTATTGCCTGCCTAAAACATCCGTTAATACAAGTCGTTGAAAATAGAAACTCCATATCCTAATGTTAGAAAGTAGAATATAATCTAGATATAATAATTACAACTGAATAGGCCTAATTAAAAGAATAGTGTTAATGGAAATGAAATATTCTAGGCAGATTATGCCCAAAAGCTTGTGGCTGAGCAGTACCAGTATCTAATTTGAACGACTTAGTATCACATTTAAAGACTTAAATGTGTTTACTAAGTCATTTGAATGAGATACTAAGTCGTTCAAACAAGATAAATCCAAGAGTGAATTTTAGAAGATTGTTTTGCCTTGGGCTTCAGGGCTTCCGTAGCCATATCATGCTGTCAGTCAGACTACTGTTTTTCCCCCTGAGTATTCCTAATTAAATTATGTCATAAAATAATAGTTTTCATGTTTATGCATTGTGTAATGTTGAGATGAGTAGATCAATATTGCACAGAGTAAACAATATTCCTCTACCTGTGTCTGGCAGACTCTATTTGCTCTAGCACACACAGGATGTGTGGTGAGGTGGTGGTGACGGGGATATCAACACCGGTGACAGTTCTTCCACCAATTGTTTGGATGTTACTTACCCCCAGAGCATGATTGCTTGTCAAGGTGACAAAAACCAATGTGATGGTATCTTGATGAGTCGGAGCACATTGTGTTATGCATAGAACTCTTTTTCCTTCATCGCAATTGTGGTGGCTTGTTGCTGAATGTAATGGGTAAAACAAGGACCAATTCATTTCTGTGAAGGTTGAGATAAAGATGCGAATGGAAGGGAAATACTTGTGTTCTTATTGAGTCGAAGCGACAGGCTTTTCCCTCATCTCAACCCACTGAACAAAACCACTTTACCATTTCTCAATATCGTATTGAGTAGAAATAGACCGATGGAATTGTGAACAATATACTATACTCAGTTTGTGTGATGCAGACATGAGTATGAATCTCCTTTACGCCTAAATAAAGAATTTGGACAGTCCAGAATACATGAAGTTGAACAGATAACCAGTCCTTTCTTTAAACAACAGGTTTTGAAGAAAAATACAAGATCATGGTGCTCTGCCAGGCATCTCTCTGGGTAATTTTGGTCTGAGTTGGTCTGGCTCTGCTGGGTTGCTAATGAGTAATAGCTTGTTCATAGGGGAACCAGTTATAGTGGTTGTATATTCTGTAGGACACTTGCGACTGTGTGAAGTGTCCATTCATGTAAATGTTTGGATTATTTTTCTAAATTGACATTCTGTTTAAATGTTTAACACTGTAAACACATTTAAACTCACTCTAAGCATGGTACTTGTCTGGTGTTACAGTGTCTCTCCATTCAAACACAGTGGATGTTTAAAGCGCCGACAGAGATGGTCACCTCGCTTCAGGTTCTTAGGAAACTATGCAGTTATTTGTTTTATGTATTCATGTATTATTTCTTAGATTGTTAGCCCAGAAAATATAAAGTTTTATTACATACAGCCGGGAAAAACTATTGGATGTAAATGCGATGTCAACTTACCAACATTACAACCAGGAACACGTCTTTCCCGAAGCGGATCATTTGTTCGGACATCAACCCTGGACATGGGATCTTATCCCAGATGCCGACCCAAAACAACGCGGTCGTCGCAGGAGAGGCAGACGGAGCGGTGTCAAAAGCAGGACGATAAACGAGTGAACGAGTTTATTAGAAAGTGCATCGGAGATGTCGTACCCACTGTTACTATTAAAACCTTTCCTAACCAGAAAACTGTGGATTGATGGCAGCATTTGTGCAAAACTCAATGTGCTATCCACAACTTTTAATCATGGCAAGGCGACTGGAAACATGATCGAATACAAACAGTGCAGCTATTCCCTATCAGCTATCACACTGCACACTGCCCTATCCCATCTGGACAAGAGGAATACCTATGTAAGAATGCTGTTCATTGACTAAAGCTCACCATTTAACACCACAGTACCCTCCAAACTCATCGTTAAGCTCGAGGCCCTGGGTCTTGACCCCGCCCTGTGCAACTGGGTCCTGGACTTTCTGACGGGTCGCCCCCAGGTGGTGAAGGTAGGAAACAATATCTTCACCCCACTGATCCTCAACACTGGGGCCCCACAAGGGTGCGTTCTCAGCCCTCTCCTGTACTCCCTGTTCACCCATGACTGCGTGGCCATGCACGCTTCCAACTCAATCATCAAGTTTGCAGACGACACTACAGTGGTAGGCTTGATTACCAACAATGACGAAACAGCCTACGGGGAGGAGGTGAGGGCCCTCAGCGTGTGGTGTCAGGAAATAACCTCTCACTCAACGTCAATAAAACAAAGGAGATGACCGTGGACATCAGCAGAGGAAACAGCAGAGGGAGCATGCCCCCATCCACATCAACGGGACAGTAGTGGAGAAGGTGGAAAGTTTTAAGTTCCTCAGCGTACACGTCACAGACACACTGAAATGGTCCACCCACATAGACAACATGGTGAAGGCGCAACAGCGCCTCTTAAACCTCAGGAGGCTGAAGAAATTTGGCTTGTCACCTAAAACACACACAAACTTTTACAGATGCACAATCAAGAGCTTCCTGTTGCGCTGTATCACTGCCTGGTACGGCAACTGCACCACCCACAACTGCAAGGCTCTCCAGAGGGTAGTGTGGTCAGTACAGGTGAATCAAAGCTGGGACCGAGAGACTGAAAAACAGCTTCTATCTCAAGGCCATCAGACTGTTAAACAGCCATCACTAACATAGAGAGGCTGCTGTCAACATACAGACTCAAATCTCTGACCACTTTAATAAATGGACTTGATAAAGGTATCACTAGTCACCTTAAATAACGACACTTTAATGTTTACATATCCTACATTACTCATCTCATATGTATATACTGTATTCTATACAATCTACTGCGTCTTGCCAATGCCGCACGGCCGTTGCTCATCCATACTGTACTTATATGTACATATTCTTATTCATCCCTTTTACATTTGTGTGTATAAGGTAGTTGTTGTGAATTTGTTAGATTACTTGTTAGATATTGTCGTAACTAGAAGCACAAGCATTTCGCTACCCTTGCATTAACATCCTGCTAACCATGTGTATGTGACCAATACAATTTGATTTTATTTGATTGAAGCGTGTCTCCCTTTGCAACAGTGAATATCCTGTACTGTACATTTCAGCCCTGTGTACTGTACATGCTTTCTGCGCTTTTTTAAATTCACTGGCTTGTTTGTGTGCTTTATGTAACTGTTAAAGAGCCCTGAGAGAGAGAGGTAAAAAGACATGATTTCATGTGCATCCCACACATTGCAGTCCTGATGAATAATAGATGTTGGCCTACTAATAGTAAGAGTTTTAGGGATCAATTTTTTATTTTGAAGCAAGCCAGAGACTCTCCCTCTTACTCTTGCTCTTATTCAAAGTCTCTGACTGGTTGTATAAAATATAAGGATGTAAAAATGAATTCTAAGTCAGAAGTGGTGTTCCCATCAGACCCATCTGTCTGTTTGGAGGTAAAGCAGTACTTAATGGGATATAGTGGGGAATATTTCCAATACTGTGCATTCGGATAGTATTCAGACCACTTCCCTTTTCCACATTTTGTTACGTTACAGCCTTATTCTAAAATGGATTAAATTAAATGTTTTCCTCTTTAATCTACACATAATACACCATAATGACAAAGCTGAAATAGGTTTTTCAAAATGTTAGCAAATTTATATTAAACAACTGAAATACCATAACATAGGTATTCAACCCCTTTGCTAAGAGACTCAAAATTGAACTCGGGAGCATCCTGTTTCCATTGATTATCCTTGAAATGTTTCTACAATTAGATTGGAGTCCACCTGTGGTAAATTCAATTGATTGGACATGTTTTAGAAAGGCACACATTTGTCTATAAAAGGTCCCACAGTTGACAGTGCTTGTCAGAGCAAAAACCAAGCCATGAGGTCGAAGGAATTGTCCATAGAGCTACGGGACAGGATTGTGTCGAGGCAGAGATCTGGGGAAGGGTACCAAAAAAGTCTGTAGTATTGAAGGTCCCTAAGAACACAGTGGCCTCCATCATTCTTAAATGGAAGAAGTTTGGAACCACCAAGACTTCCTAGAGCTGGCCACCCAGCCAAACTGAGTAATCGGGGGAGAAGGGCCTTGGTCAGGAAGGTTACCAAGAACCTGATGGTCACTCTGACAGAGCTTCAGAGTTCCTCTGTGGAGATGGGAGAACCTTCCAGGGGGACAATCAGGCCTTTATGGTAGAGTGGCCAGACGGAAGCCACTCCTTAGTAAAAGGCACATGACAGCCCACTTGGAGTTTGCCAAAAGGCACCTAAAGGACTTTCAGACGAGGAGAAACAAGATTCTCTGGTCTGATGAAACCAAGGTGGACTCTTTGGCCTGAATGCCAAGCATCACATCTGGAGGAAACCTGGCACCATACCTATGATGAAGCATGGTGGTGGCAGCATCATGCTGTGGGGATGTTTTTCAGCGGCAGGGAATGGGAGACTAGTCAGGATCGAGGGAAAGATTACAGAAGCAAAGTACAGAGAGATCCTTGATGTAAACCTGCTCCATAGCGCTCAAGACCTCAGACTGGGGCAAAGGTTCAACTTCCAACAGGACAACAACCCTAAGCACACAGCCAGGACAACGCAGGAGTGGCTTGGGGACTCAATGTCCTTGTGGGACCTAGACAGAGCCAGAACTTGAACCCGATCAAACATATCTGGAGAGACCTGAAAATAGCTGTGTAGCAACGTTCCCCATCCAACCTGACAGAGCTTGAGAGGATCTGCAGAGAAGAATGGGAGAAATTGTCCAAGTACAGATGTGCCAAGTTTGTAGCCTTATACCCAAGAAGACTCGGGGCTGTAATTGCTGCCAAAAGTGCCTCAACAAAGTACTGAGTAAAGGGTCTGAATATTTATGTAAATGTAATATTTCAATGTATTTATATGTGTACAGTGGGGAGAACAAGTATTTGATACACTGCCGATTTAGCAGGTTTTCCTACTTACAAAGCATATAGAGGTCTGTCATTTTTTATCATAGGTACACTTCAACTGTGAGAGACGGAATCTAAAACAAAAATGCAGAAAATCACATTGTATGATTTTTAAGAAATGAATTTGCATTTTATTGCATGACATAAGTATTTGATCAGCTACCAACCAGTAATAATTCTGGCTCTCACAGACCTGTTAGTTTTTCTTTAAGAAGCCCTCCTGTTCTCCCTCAACGTCAGTAAGAACAAGGAGCTAATCGTGGACTATAGGAGAAAGAGGAAAGAGCATGCCTCCATCCACATCAACGTGGCTGTTGTGGAGCGGGTCGAGAGCTGCAAGTTCCTTGAAGCTCTCGAGGACTTAACATGGTCCACACACACCCGCACAGTCATGAAGAGCGCATGGCAGCGCCTCTTACCTGTCAGGAGGTTGAACAGATTCAGCATGGGCCCTCGGATCCTCAAAAAGCTCTATAGCTGCAGCATTGAGAGCATCTTGACTGGCTGCATCACCGCCTGGTATGCCAAATGCACCGCCCTTGACCACAAAGCGCTACAGAGGGTGGTGCAGACAGCCCAATACATCATTGGGGCCAAGCTCCCTGCCATCTAGGATCACTATATCATGCGATATCAGAGGAAGCACCAGTTTTATTCAGCGCATGTGACAAATAATATTTGATTTGATTTAGATTTCAATTGATTTGACTATGACGAATGTACCAATGTAACAACAAATTACCTTTTCCCTTTTATTTGGTTTAATTGCCAATTAGGTAATTGTATGTTCCTGGGAGGGGCCAAGTGCTTATATGTACCTGGTTTAGCTCTTGTTAGACAGATTTGATTTGGTTGGCGTTGTTATTCAAATGACTTGCAGTTGAACAAGTCTTTGCATGTCTAGATTTAAAAAAAACTTGACTTGCTCTTAGAATGCACAATTTGGACTTGACTTGAGACTCAACCCGTTTTACTTGGGACTCAACTTTTGACTCTTAAAATAGTGACTTGGTCCCACCTCTGGAAATGTAATGTGAAATCATGTGAAAACGTGTTTCAGGAACACTTCACACATGATCATATTTTCACGTGTAGTCTCACGTCATCACATGTTGCTTAAGATGTTGACACATATCACATTAACTTCACATAAGATCATGTGATCACATGAAAACATGTATTTTTGGAACACTTAATATATGTTAAAAATCATGTTTTTTTCCGTAAGGGTAATGCACTACTGAAAACGTTCTACGGCTTTATCAGTGCAGTAAAAAGAGTCATCCATCTGCACTGATTGGCCAGCCCAGCTGTATTCGGTCATTTCACTACCCTCTTATGGCACTGGTTGAAGAGAGAGAACCAGACTTAACATCTCTCTCCTAGCTCCTCTCCAGTGTTAGTGCACAATATGTCTGAGAAACTCACCGCGGGCGAAAATGACTCTCTGGTGCGCAACACATTCAAAGACCCAGGAACATTATGTTGCCCTCAAGGATTCATTAAAGTCCCAGTCATATTAAGGACAGAGTTATAGCTGGAATGCATCCCAATTTGACCAGCGCCCAAAAGTAGTGCATTATGTAGGGAATAGGGTGCCATTTGAGATGCAGGGGGCTCTCCTCTTCAGGTTCAGGTTACACATTCTAAGCACCTGGGTCTCTGTGCACCTTACTGCAATGTCCAGGTCCTATTATCACTGGGCAGCCTCAGGGTGATGTAGAAGAGACAGGACACACTGACAGTCAGACAACTTCTGCATAAAGTATGCGCAGGCTGTTGTTACTGTGGGTAATATTACCTTACTCTAAGCCTACACTCTATCCCTATCATCATGCCAGTGTTATAAACCCCCCTAAGGACTGAGAGTGATAGACGTTCTGGTAACTTTAAAGTGTTTTTAGGGGAATTCTGAATACCATTTAACACAAGTCTGGATGGCTTTAAAGTTTTTGATTAATTGATTGATCTACACAGCTGTGGACATTGGAAGTTGAACTACTTATGGACAGGGAATGTTCACAGAAAATGTTTTAAGCGCTCTGACTTTTCCCCTAATCTTAGTGCAGGAGTTTCTTTCCGGTGATACAGTAAATGTTTTCCAAGCTGCTGAAAGTCAGGCAAAATTCACTTGACAATCTAAGTTTGTGCTTTGCCAACTTCCACCAAATGTTTGTATTTCAACAACGCGTGTCATCTCCATCAATTAGTAAAGGCAGATTGGGACAGATTGGGTTGATTGGGACAGATTGGGTTGATTGTGCACAGAAGGGTTTGATTGTGAATGAAATGTTTACGTATGAAGCTTATCTGCCACCCAATTGAAAACAGCGCAGGACATTTTCCTTGAAGAGACTGAGTGGAAATGAACAATGTTGGCTATGATCAGTTTTATTCCAAAAACTTTTCTTCTACTCTAATATTCTGTGTATGAGTGAATCAGATGTTCTTTCTTCGTTGCTCCTCCGTTTCTTCTTTCTCAAATCTCTCCTCAAGCCGCTCTCACATCTCAGCTTGGATCTTTTTATGAGAAAAAATATTTTCCTGTTTTTATATTTTTATTTTGTCGGCATGCATCCTCCCTTGGCAAAGTACCAACACAGATAAAATGGAAGGAGCGTAGCACTCAATAGTTTTTGATCAATTCTAGGGCCTCTATGCAGTGGGCACTCTGAAGCCTTTGAGTATGCAATAAGCTTTTAAGAAATCAAAAGGTCTCGGTCAGAGGAAGAGGATGGATGAGATTTGATATTTGTTGCCAGATACAGATTTAACACACTCCTGATTCACCGATTTCTGAGTCTTACACTACACTACAGTGTAAGTTAGCTGCCAGCAGGGTCTGTTCTTATATAAAAGAGCAATCCATGTTGAGACATCGTTCTGTTCGTCCTAATAGTGAGAGGTGAAGAAAGAAGACCTTTTGTCTCTCTCATGGCCATGCCTTCCACAAACAGATGTTCAATGTGTTCTTACAGATGTGTTCTTTCAAACTTGCAGTGAATTCAAGATTTAAAAAGGCTTTTAAAGTTTGTAATTTCCACTTTAAAATGTTAGACTTTATTTGCCATAACAAAAAATGTATCAACCCTGAAAAAAAGTCCATTAATTATAATCCACTTAATAATTAAAGTTGTATGTTGCTGCAGAATGATTTTCCTGCTGTAGAAAACTGTCTTAAATTAAAATCCTACATCTGTAGAGCACTGTTCTTCCTAGAATATCCATTCAGTGAGTTCACTTTGTCATTATGGGGTATTGTGTGTAGATGGGTGGAGAAAAAAATATATTTAATCCATTTTGAATTCCGGCTATAGCACAACAAAATGTGGAATTAGCCAAGGGGTGTGAATACTTTCTGAAAGCCCTGTAGCTAGAGACGGGTAGAGATGGAGAGAGGGAGGAAGGAAGGAAGGGAGCGAGAGAGAGAGAAGGGCGAGATGGGAGGAAGAAGACAGAGGGAGAGAGAGAAAAAAAAGATGTGATAATAGAGTTGGCTGGCGAGTCAAACCGTCAAAAGCCATTTGAAAAGGTAATCCCATTCTGTCAGAGTTAATTAGATAAGTCTGTTGTTCGCTCTCTCCACTCTTACTCACCCTCAATTTTTCTTTCTTATTCCTTTCTTCTGTACAGACTATGCTATACCAGCTCCGCACACTGCTCTCTGTACCTCCATCTTCTGTCAATGCTTTTCACCATTAGCTGCAGGAATTTACAGGAACAAATTTGTATGCAGTGTAGTTCACACAAAATGTACTTATTCGCTTAAGTTGTCATGTACTGAATAAAAATCTAAAGTTCAATGCGTTTCCATCGCATTTTGTGTTAAATAGCAAATGTGTCTACTCTGGTCTTGGTACCTGCGCTCTAGCCAACAGCTCGCAGATACAGTACGGGTAGGCTAGTCTACATGATGAGATAATTATCCATAAGAGTAAAAATATTTTTTATTTGTCAAACGGCAGTCAAATATTGATCAGCATGTCACCAGAATCAGACCCTCAATATTTATTGGAAAAGAGCTTCAAGATAACCGTGCACTTTCACCACCCTGTGAAGTTCATCATAAATGATTTCATCTGTAGCCTAATAAACTGCATGGTTTCCCGAGTCATAGTGGGAGGACCGCACAGCATATCATCGTGGGACTCCAAGTTTACTTTGATATGATGGTTATTATATCAATATTTGCTCATAAAGGCGTTTCCATTCTGAATTTTACTTACAGTTTGGACACACCTACTCATTCAAGGGTTTTTCTTTATTTGTACTAATTTCTACATTGTAGAATAATAGTGAAGACATCAAAACTATCAAATAACACAAATGGAATCATGTAGTAACCAAAAAAGTATTAAACAAATGTAATATTTGAGATTCTTCAAAGTAGCCACCTTTTGCCTTGATGACAGCCTTGCACACTCTTGGCATTAACCTAAGGGAGAGAGCGAGAGACAAAGTCTTCTGTGAACTGGCCAGTGTGTCATGAAGGAGTAAATGGGAGACCTAATTAATATTTTTAGCCAAAAGCCATCTTTTTGCCCTATGATTCCTCCCTTTGTTTCTACTCCTCTCAGAAGTTCAGTTTGGGCTAACCCTGAACTGGCCAATTTGTAAATTCCTCCCCTACCTTACTCCCCTCCTGTACTCCCTGTCATCCACAACTGCGAGTCCAAGAATGACTCCAACACCATCATTAAGTTTGCTGACGGCACAACCGACAACGATGAGACCGCATATAGGGAGGAGGTCAGAGACCTGGCTGTGTAGTGCCAGGACAACAACCCCTCCTTCAATGTGAGCAAGACAAAGGAGATGACCGTGGATTACAGGAAAAGGAGGGCCGAACAGGACCCCATTAACTTTGGGCAGTAGTGGAGCGGGTCGAGAGTTTCAAGTTCCTTGATTTCCACATCACCAACAAACTATCATGGTCCAAACATGCCAAGACAGTTTTGAAGAGGGCAAAACAACACCTTTTCCCCCTCAGAAGACTGAAAGATTTGGCATGGGTCCTCAGATCCTCCAAAAGTTCTACAGCTGCACCATCGAGAGCATCCTGACCGGTTGCATCACCTCCTGCAATGGAAACTGCTCAGCTTCCGACCGTAAGGCGCTACAGAGGGTAGTGCGTACGGCACAGTACATCACTGGGGCCAAGTTTCCTCCCATCCAAGACCAGGCTGTGTCAGAGGAAGGCCAAAAAATTGTCAAAGACTCCAGCCACCAGACTCCAGACTCCAGATGGTAGGGGACGCCATGTGCGACGGACGTGTTTTCCGTTTGCTCCCGTGGTATTCTTAAAGTTTATGTGAATTCTGCAGCAGAACCGTATTTATTTTCAAATATTAATTTGGTGATCCCTTTCCGTAAAAACCAAGACTACTTTGCTTCCGAATGTCAGCATGTCGACCAAACATAAGGCCAAAAGCATGACTTTGAGAAAACCCGGCCTACAAGACCCGCTCTCATCACCGCCTTCTCCTGAGTCTGAGGGCCCGGGGACGCACACTTTACCCGGGGGCGCGGCTTGGCCTGGCTGCGCTGAAATGAACATTCTCGAGGCCATCAAACTACTACGCTCTGAGATAGTTGAAATTAAAACACAGGTGGTTGCTACGATTGAGGCCAGAATACAGGAGGTTTCTGATACTTTAAAAGCAGATTTAACCATCCTGCGGAACGAGACTGTGCCAGCAATCACATTACTCAAAACAACAACTGCGTCACACACTACAACGATTGCAGCACTGGAGACCTCCGCTACTAATGTCTCCGATTTAACTACATCCCTGGAGGCTGAAGTTAAACGCCTAGCTGCGGATTTGAAAAAGTTGAAGGAGAGCTGTGTGAGTTGAGGGATTCTCTCGCTGCAATAATCTGAGACTTGTATCGGTCCCAGAGTCCGCGGAAATGCATTGCGCCACGGATTTCGTTTCAGGGCTGCTGAAGGATGTTCTTGCCTTAGATGAAAAGCCCCTGATTGATCGAGCCCACCGGTCGCTGCGCTCAAAGCCCCGGGATGGGGAGAGGCCCCGTGACATAATTCTTCAAGTGCACTTTTTTCATGAGAAGATGGAGATCCTCCGACGAGCCCGCAATACCACTCTGAGCTTTCAAGGACAGAGCTTCTCCATCTACGAGGACTACTCCCCCACTGTTTCCAGGCAGCGCGCAGCTTTCGGACAGGCCAAACAAGTACTTCGGGACCATCCAAGTGTGAAGTATGGACTGCGATTCCCAGCCCGTTTATGGATATCTCATGAGGGTAAAGACTACACATTTGAATCTCCGGATGAGGCTATGGCTCACATTCAACGTCACATCAAGAAGTCTTGAATATGCTCACAGTTCAGCAACTGTTGATTGCGAACTGTGGATAGTAAGTAACCCACTTGTGGTACAATTATGTTTAGATATAACAGGCTAGTCTTGTATAGTTGGCGAAACTATTCAGGCTTATTTGATGTGATCTAATGTTTTGATCATCTAGTGTGCGTGCCTTATCTCACTCACCTATTTAGTTTGTTTACACATTGTCTCAGTGACTCAAAATATTTTTGGTTATTTGTTTACTGCATCCGTTTGCATTGACCCAGTAAACAGTAAATGTCTCCCGAGGCTACACGGTTTTTGGGGCCTCACTTTAATTTTAAAAGTTTTGAGCGTCATTTATGCCCAGCACACTTAGTTTTTTGGTATTGGTTGTAAGCTGTCTCAGCGTCAACTAGACTACTATTATAATTACTATTATTTTTGATTGTCTTACTACGATTTCCTTACTTCAAATTAGATTTTTGGCTGAGAGCCTTTATACATTTTATTTATTTTCTCTCTCAATGCCTGTTATAAGACTGGGAATACAATTATATACATCTACAAGTGGTGCTTTTGTCATTCCGTTTGCACAAGGGATTCGCCTTTTTTTATTTGAAAAAATACATACAAATCTTTCTTTTTGCTGCTTGATCCACTAACAAAACGCGACTTTAAAGAGCGGGACTGTGGGTTTAGGTTTAAGACCGCACTCTCACAGACATACTGTGCGAAGAGAACATGTTATATTTAGGCTTGTACCTCGTTTGGGGAGGTATTGTCTGGGATGGGGGGAGGTGGTGGGGGGCAGGTTGAATTGTTCAGTTCTAATGTTGTCATCCTGTCTTTTTAGTTTTTTTTTCAGTTTTTTTTTCTGTACTTTTTCCAAACATTTACCACCGTACATTATTACTCTGAGACAAGTTATTCTGGGGGTTTTGGGCACTCATTGCTTTTCCATTCTATGCTCTGATGACAGGGTTGAATAACGGGAATGCCCAGAGGGGCCGAAATAATGCGATCAAGTACATTTTCTTGGAACACCAAAGGGGTTAACAACCCGGTGAAGCGTAAGAGGGTGTTGACACACTTAAAGGGTTTGAATGCAAATATTGCATTTCTACAAGAGACTAACTTGAGGACTGGTGAGCATTTTAGGATGCGTAAGGACTGGGTTGGTCAAGTGTTTCACTCAAACTTTCATAGTAAATCAAGAGGTGCTGCTATTCTGGTTGATAAAGCTACTCCCTTTGTAGCTTCTGAGGTTATTGCTGATCCTAAGGGACGATACGTCATAGTAACCGGTGAACTGTTTTCTACCCCTCTTGTTTTGGCTAGTGTTTATGCTCCCAATTGGGATGACACCAGTTTCATTTCTTCCTTTCTATTCCCAATTTAGATTATCATTTGTTGATTTTAGGGGGGGATTTCAACTGTAAAATGTCCCCAGTTCTTGACAAGTCCTCACAAACAAATACAGGCCCATCTAAATGTGCCCTACTTATTCAATCCTTTCTTCAGAAATATGCTATGTTTGATGCCTGGCGTTTCCTACATCCTACAGATAGACAGTATTCCTTTTATGCTCATGTTCATCAAACATACTCCCGGATTGATTAATTATTTTTGGACAAAAAACTTCTGCCTAACCTTCGGCAGTGTACTTACGAGAGTATTGTTATCTCTGACCATTCAACATTAGTGCTTGAACTAGAGTTTCCCAGTGACCTCCTATGTGTTATCAATGGCGTCTCAACCCCATTTTACTCTCAGATAAGGAGTTTGTCAATTTCATTTCTTCTGAAATCACCTTATTCCTAGAAACTAATTCAACACCAGGTATGTCCTGCTCTACCATATGGGAGTCTCTCAAAGCATACCTACGTGGCCATATTATTTCTTATACAGCCAACCAAAACAGAGTTCGCTCCCAGCGACTTCGGGACCTGAGCGAGTTCATAGCCACATTGGATGAGAAGTATGCTACGGATCCTTCCTCTGATCTGCATAAAGAGCGCCAACTACTCCAATCTGAATTTGATGAGCTTTCTACCAGGCAAGCTGAACAGTTACTCTTGCGAGCTCGATACAAAGTCTATGAACAAGGCGACAAGGCTAGTAAACTCCTTGCGCATCAGATCTGTAAATCTGAGGCCTCATGTTTAATCCCACAAATAAGGACCCCGTCTGGTGCCACCACAGTTATACATAAAGAGATCAATGATCAATTTAAACAATTTTACTCTGCGCTATACACCTCTGAATCCCCTCAAGACCCCTTGCTGATTGACTCCTTCTTTAATGGCTTGAATATGCCTTCAATTGATACAGACTCCCATGACTGTCTAGAAGAAGAATTTACGCTTGAGGAGATTGCAACAGCAGTGTCCGCAATGAAAAGTGGTAAATCACCGGGTCCGGACGGTTTTCCAACCGAATTTTACAGGACGTTTTCTGGTCTGCTTTGCCCATTCTTGTCTCGACTATTTGCAGAGTGCCTCAATACTTCAAAGCTACCGCCTAGTCATTATCAGGCTTCAATTTCATTACTACTAAAGAAAAACAAAGACCCCCTGGAATGTGGATCCTATCGCCCAATCTCGCTTTTAAACTGTGATTACAAAATCCTAGCTAAGCTTTTAGCCATCCGTATGGAAGGCTTGCTGCACCAAGTAATACACTCTGACCAGACTGGCTTTGTGAGAAATAGGCATTTATTTTTCAATATTAGGCGCCTTATGAATATACTGTACTCCCCAGCGTTGGAGGACCCGGAGGTGGTGGTCTCACTTGATGCCGAAAAAGCGTTTGACCGCGTTGAGTGGGATTACCTAACAGCTGCCCTTTATAGATTTGGCTTTGGCCCCAAATTCATTGCGTGGATAAAGATTCTTTATTTTTCCCCCATGGCTTCGGTACGGACTAATAACTTGTCCTCTGACTATTTTCCCTTGCACCGCGGATTGCCCACAGGGTTGCCCACTCCCCCCCTTGTTGTTTGCTTTGGCAATCGAGCCTCTCGCCATTGCACTACGCTCTAATGATGCCATTCAAGGCATAATCAGGGCGGGCTGGGAGCAGAAAGTCTCACTATATGCTGACGACCTCCTTTTGTTTATCTTCAACCCCGATACCTCATTGACACGTGCCCTATCTGTTCTTAAAAAGTTTGGATCAATCTCAGGGTACAAGCTGAATCTAGGCAAGAGTGAGCTTTTTCCGGTAAACAAGGCTGCTTTAAAGTGCTCTTTTACAAGTTCTCAGTTTAGGATTGTCCGGGATCAATTCACTTACTTGGGAGTAAAAGTGACAAGGAAATATTCAAATTTGTTTCAGGAAAACTTTGTTGCTCTAGCAGACAGATTGTTTCAATCTTTTGCTTTTTGGAATTCGCTACCCCTTTCTCTTATCGGAAGGATTAATGTCATTAAAATGAATGTGTTGCCCAAATTTTTATATTTATTTCAATGTTTACCCATTTTTATTCCAAAATCTTTTTTTATTTCACTGGATCAAACATTCATGCATTTTATTTGGGATGGCAAGGTACCACGGATTGGTAGAAAACATTTACAGAAGCCTAGGTCATTGGGGGGTTTAGCTCTACCAAATTTTCAGACATACTACTGGGCTGCAAATTTCAGAGCCGTTCTGTACTGGCTGCAGACTGATCCTACTGGCCCTAGACCACTCTGGGTCCAGATGGAGTCTGAATCGTGTAAACCTGCAGCACTTTCCTCTGTGCTGTGCTCGTCTCTCCCAGTGTCCCTAGGCAAAAGGTGTGTCAACCCAATTGTAAAGCAGTCTCTTACAATTTGGAATCAGTTCCGTTTAGCCTTTAGCCTCCGAGGCTTTTCTCTATCAGGCCCAATCAATCAGAACATTTTATTTCCTCCATCTTTGAATGATGGGGCTTTTGGCATTTGGCACTCACTAGGCCTCTCCTCGCTAGCCCAATTATTCTTTGATGATACATTTGCCTCTTTTTCTCAGCTGCAGGAAAAGTTCAATCTCCCCCAATCCCACTTTTTCCGCTATCTCCAGACTAGAAACCTTGTCAGGGCTAACACACCTGGATTTCCCAATAGGCCTGCGAATACAGCTATAGAGAGCATCTTGGAGCTGAACAAGCTTCCTAGGGGCGCAATTTCAGATGTATATGCAATCATTCATGACTTACAGAACCCTTCTTTGGTGCCTTTAAAGACTCGATGGGAAAAGGATTTGGGGGAGCAACTTGGGGAAGACACCTGGGAATCTGTGCTGCACAAGGTGCACTCGTCCTCTTTTAGCACTAGACACAGCCTCATTCAATTCAAGGTGGTTCACCATATCCACTGGTCGGGGGCCAAACTTGGGAGAATATTCTCTGATTTTGATCCTACCTGTGTCAGATGTAAAGTGGAACCAGCCACACTGTTGCATATGTTTTGGGGCTGTCATAAACTGTCAGGTTTCTGGGAATTAATATTTAAATGTTTCTCTGATATACAGTGCCTTGCGAAAGTATTCGGCCCCCTTGAACTTTGCGACCTTTTGCCACATTTCAGGCTTCAAACATAAAGATATAAAACTGTATTTTTTTGTGAAGAATCAAAAACAAGTGGCACACAATCATGAAGTGGAACGACATTTATTGGATATTTCAAACTTTTTTAACAAATCAAAAACTGAAAAATTGGACGTGCAAAATTATTCAGCCCCTTTACTTTCAGTGCAGCAAACTCTCTCCAGAAGTTCAGTGAGGATCTCTGAATGATCCAATGTTGACCTAAATGACCAATGATGATAAATACAATCCACCTGTGTGTAATCAAGTCTCCGTATAAATGCACCTGCACTGTGATAGTCTCAGAGGTCCGTTAAAAGCGCAGAGAGCATCATAAAGAACAAGGAACACACCAGGCAGGTCCGAGATACTGTTGTGAAGAAGTTTAAAGCCGGATTTGGATACAAAAAGATTTCCCAAGCTTTAAACATCCCAAGGAGCACTGCAAGCGATTAATATTGAAATGGAAGGAGTATCAGACCACTGCAAATCTACCAAGACCTGGCCGTCCCTCTAAACTTTCAGCTCATACAAGGAGAAGACTGATCAGAGATGCAGCCAAGAGGCCCATGATCACTCTGGATGAACTGCAGAGATCTACAGCTGAGGTGGGAGACTCTGTCCATAGGACAACAATCAGTCGTATATTGCACAAATCTGGCCTTTATGGAAGAGTGGCAAGAAGAAAGCCATTTCTTAAAGATATCCATAAAAAGTGTTGTTTAAAGTTTGCCACAAGCCACCTGGGAGACACACCAAACATGTGGAAGAAGGTGCTCTGGTCAGATGAAACCAAAATTGAACTTTTTGGCAACAATGCAAAACGTTATGTTTGGCGTAAAAGCAACACAGCTCATCACCCTGAACACACCATCCCCACTGTCAAACATGGTGGTGGCAGCATCATGGTTTGGGCCTGCTTTTCTTCAGTAGGGACAGGGAAGATGGTTAAAATTGATGGGAAGATGGATGGAGCCAAAAACAGGACCATTCTGGAAGAAAACCTGATGGAGTCTGCAAAAGACCTGAGACTGGGACGGAGATTTGTCTTCCAACAAGACAGTGATCCAAAACATAAAGCAAAATCTACAATGGAATGGTTCAAAAATAAACATATCCAGGTGTTAGAATGGCCAAGTCAGAGTCCAGACCTGAATCCAATCGAGAATCTGTGGAAAGAACTGAAAACTGCTGTTCACAAATGCTCTCCATCCAACCTCACTGAGCTCGAGCTTTTTTGCAAGGAGGAATGGGAAAAAATGTCAGTCTTTCGATGTGCAAAACTGATAGAGACATACCCCAAGCGACTTACAGCTGTAATCGCAGCAAAAGGTGGCGTTACAAAGTATTAACTTAAGGGGGCTGAATAATTTTGCACGCCCAATTTTTCAGTTTTTGATTTGTTAAGAAAGTTTGAAATATCCAATAAATGTCGTTCCACTTCATGATTGTGTCCCACTTGTTGTTGATTCTTCACAAAAAAATACAGTTTTATATCTTTATGTTTGAAGCCTGAAATGTGGCAAAAGGTCGCAAAGCTCAAGGGGGCCGAATACTTTCGCAAGGCACTGTATATGACACTGTTATAGATCCGTCTCCCCTTACAGCCCTTTTTGGAGTACTGCCCATAGGTACTCCCCTATCAAGAATCCAGTCGGACACTGTTGCTTATACAACTCTTTTAGCTAGACGGCTAATACTACAGAACTGGAAGATGGCAGCTCCCCCATCTTATAAATATTGGGTGAGGGATGTGTTGTGCTCTCTGAAACTAGAAAAAATTCAATTCAATTCACGTGGGAACCCCAAACTGTTTGATGAGGCTTGGGCTCCATTCCGGTCTTACTTTAAACAGTCCATCCTCTGATGGCATTCCAATTAATACTAAAATAAGTCTGTGACTTAAGGGTTGGAGGAGCTTCTCTCTGTGTTTTTGCTGGGGGGGGGCATTAAGGTCCATGTGCTTACTGATTGTGATCCGCAGATGCCTTGTTCATCTTGCCCAGGCAGAGACTGAAGTGTGAGCTTGTTTTTCCCAGTTATTTTTACATTTTGTTCACACCTACATGAATAATCATTTTATTTTTTTTATTTTAAAGCATTGTAAACTTTTTTTTTTGGTCCAGTGGATGGTCGGTCTGTGGCCATGACTCTCTGTGAGTGGTTTCATTTCTCCACCCTTATCCCTTGACTGTTTACAGGAACAATGGTGAGGTGTTTGCTCTGTCCCTGTACTATAGATTGCCCTTTAACCTCTGTAGCCTTCTGCCCGGTGTGTTTAACTTGTCTAAAGTATGGTATCTTTAAAGCTATTTTTTTATTTGTATTTTTATTTGTATTTTTTTTCTAGTTGAGTATATTATTTATATTGCTTTGTCTTGTGTGTGTGTGTGTGTGTGTGTGTGTGTGTGTGTGTGTGTGTGTGTGTGTGTGTGTGTGTGTAAAACTTAATAAACAGAGTTAAAAAAAAAAATTATAAATTTAAAAAAGACTCCAGCCACCCTAGTCATAGACTGTTCTCTGAGCTACCGCTTGGCAAGTGGTACAGTAGCTCCAAGTCTAGGACCAAAAGGCTCCTTAACAGCTTCTACCGCCAAGCCTTAAGACTGCTGAACAATCAATCAATTCAATTTAATTTTTCACTTTAGTTTATTTAGCAAATATTTTATTAACTCTATTTCTTGAACTGCATTGTTGGTTAACGGCTTGTAAGTAAGCATTTCACATTTCACAGCACTGTTGTATTCGGGCGCATGTGACAAATACATTTGATCTGATTTGATATCTCTAACACGGAGTGCTTTTCTCAGCTCTGAGCCCTGGGGCAGTGATGCTCTGTGATGCTCTGCTCCTTGGAGTTGAGAGCGTGTTTGTGCCCTTTTAACAGTTTAAAGCAATCTCCCAGTCCAGTCAGCCTTGTCAAACAGTGAGAAACTGCTACCACATGGTGTAGTGTAGACAGCACTTAGAAAGCTTCTCAAAGCCAGAGAATTTTCTACAGGAACTCCAGGTATGAGGTTTTACCCTGTCAGCACTGTCAGGTGAGATCTTTCCAGAGCTCTGTTGGATCTCAGAGATAAAATGTTAAGCAGTATCCTCTACTTAATATAGAACTGATAGATCCCCATACCTCTGCTCATCAATGTGAAACATCTGTGAATGAGAGTTACACTGGCTCAGACCCGTACCATGTGATCATCCCCAGGCTATTGAGTTGGAAGTCTATGGCGTGAGACTACCATGTAGTTAAAGATAATAAAAAACAATACATTTATCTGACTCTCTACACTACATCTCTGTTCTAACCCTCTGTCCTCTCTCTCTCTCTCTGTTCTCTCAGTGGGTTATGCTGTGTTGATCTACAGTACATCTGTTCTGACCCTCTGTCCTCTCTCTCTCTCTTTCTGTTCTCTCAGTGGGTTGTGCTGTGTTGGTCTACAGTACATCTCTGTTCTGACCCTCTGTCCTCTCTCTCTCTCTCTCTCTCTCTCTCTCTCCCTCTCTCTCTCTCCCTCTCTCTCTGTTCCCTCAGTGGGTTATGCTGTGTTGGTCTACAGTACATCTCTGTTCTGACCCTCTGTCCTCTCTCTCTCTCTCTCTCTCTCTCTCTCTCTCTCGCTCTCGCTCTCTGTTCCCTCAGTGGGTTATGCTGTGTTGTTCTACAGTACATCTCTGTTCTGACCCTCTGTCCTCTCTCTCTCTCTCTCTCTCTCTCTCTGTTCCCTCAGTGGGTTATGCTGTGTTGTTCTACAGTACATCTCTGTTCTGACCCTCTGTCCTCTCTCTCTCTCTCTCTGTTCTCTCAGTGGGTTATGCTGTGTTGGTCTACAGTACATCTCTGTTCTAACCCTGTCTTCTCTCTCTCTCTCGCTCTCTGTTCTCTCAGTGGGTTATGCTGTGTTGGTCTACAGTACATCTCTGTTCTAACCCTGTCTTCTCTCTCTCTCTCTCTCTCTGTTCTCTCAGTGGGTTATGCTGTGTTGGTCTACAGTACATCTCTGTTCTAACCCTGTCTTCTCTCTCTCTCTCTCTCTCTGTTCTCTCAGTGGGTTATGCTGTGTTGGTCTACAGTACATCTCTGTTCTGACCCTCTGTTCTCTCTCTACTCCCCAGCATGCCAGTCTGTGTCGGTGATGGCTTGTGGCGGGACCTATGAGTATGCCATTGAGGAGTTCTGCCTGGGGAAATTCAGACTGGACATGGAGGAACTTGACCAGCATCACTGGTGCAGCTGGGAGGATACAGTGGAGTGAGTATCCTATGAAGCACTAATGTAGTCTCTTAGTAGTATTCTATATAGCACCTATGAAGTATTCTCATATTCTACAGATGTAGGATCTTCACTTGATCACCCTGTTGCAGAAGAATTTTCCTGCAATGCAGGAAATGTCAAACTTGTAGTGTATTTTAGTTTTTAAAAGGCTTCTGAAGTTTGCAATTTCCACTCTGAAATTTTAGATTTGATTTTCCCTTACGAAAAATGTATAAACCCCAACAAAAATGTTCATTAATTATAATCTCCATAATAATTCACATTTCCTGTTGCTGCAGGATTATCTTCCTGCTGTAGCAAACTGGCTCAAATTAAAATCTTACATCTGTATAGCATTCTATGTAATGTAGCACCTCCATGTCATTAACATTACAGTCACTCCTCAACTGGTCGGGAGGTAATAGAGATATGTAACGTTTATTTAATCACTGTGTGCACAAACCTTTGGCCTGGCAATACTTTTTGAATATTTAAATATGCTGGTGATATTAATCCAAATGTAACAGGCCCAGCCAGTCCCACAGGCTCTTAACTCTAGGAGTAGCATCTTAAATGTAGACTGGTGCTGAGTCCCAAATGGCACCCTATTTCTATTTACCTAGGTACCACATAGTATGCTAGTATACACCACTACGATGGTCATCAGTCCAGTCTAATGTCCTCCCACCAGGAACCAGGAATGCTGGGTTGACAGGGTGTTTGTTGCCTGTTTGTCTGCCCCCATTGCTGGGGTTTTGTTTTTCCTCTTTGGCTGTAATGTTAGTCTGGATTTGTCAATCGGAGGCTTGTGGAAGGTGACACTGGTGTCCCAGCTGTCAGAACAGTGCCAGGACACTCAGCCCTTTCCTGTCATCGACAGAACAGTCACCTGTCCCCCTCCACCCTGCCACAGGGAGGGACAGTCTGTGTACTTACATAAAAATGACTCTTCACTATTTCTCTTCCTCTTCCTCTATCTTTCATTCTCAACATCCCTCCATCATTGTGGCTGGAAATGTTGATTTCTCACGAGGGGAATTATCTCTAAAGGTGTTTGTTTTTCCTAATTATTTGTGAATGTCTGCACTGACACAGTGCTCTGGGGATATGCAGCTTAGAGAGTATCTCAAATGGAACAGCTAAGCAACATCCCCAGTTCAGTTGCTTATCTTGGACATGCACACCAGAACAGTACCATTGTCTGTAGTAAGGCAAGTCAGACCACCCAGTGTTCACCATGGGAACGATGGGGAGCAGTCTCCTGATCCAGATGCAGTAAGGGCTACAGTAACCTTTCACTGTCCATATCACATCTTGGCAGGCCCTTTTAAATGTTTTATTTTAGTTAAATCTAGAGTCAGGTTCTGGCTTAGTGGGGGAGATAAACCCACACTGGGTAAGGAAATAAACCAGTTTCAAGCAGTATTTGTGTATGTTTTCAGGGCAACGAAGACCCCCTTGGTGTGTGTTCTGATGTACGCAGGGAGAAATGACCCCCGTCAATGCCTCTCAGTTTCAAACCGACAGATTGAGTCTCTGCTTATAGTTTCGTGAGCTCACAGACACGTTCATTCCTGTTTTTCTGCAGACATAATTAAGACATAATTTTGTTCTGTTTAGCGGCGTGTGTGCGTGTGCGTGTGTGCATGCCCATCCACCCCCCTACACCCTACACCAGAGTTGACCTTGATAGTGATGGCATGTTAATGTTGTATTATGTTAGCATTACCAACACTGCTGTAGAACAAACACAAGAGAGCAGGGTGAAAGGCACAAATCAAATGTTATTTTTCACATTCGCCGTATACAACAGGTGTTGAAATGCTTACAAGCCCTTAACCAACAATGCCGTTTTAATTTTAAGTTATTAATAAACAAATTAGGAACATTTGAGCAGTCTTGATACAACATTTTGAACAGAAATGCAATGGTTCAATGGATCAGTCTAAAACTTTGCACATACACTGCTGTCATCTAGTGGCCAAAATCTAAATTGCACTTGAGCTGGAATAATATATTATGGCCTTTCTCTTGCATTTCTCAAAGATGATGGTACAAAAAAAATACAAAAGAACGGTTGGCTTTTTCTTCTATTATCTTTTACCAGATCTATTGTGTTATATTCTCCTACATTCCTTTCACATTTCCACAAACTTCAAAGTCATTTCCTTTCAAATGGTACCAAGAATATGCATATCCTTGCTTCAGGGCCTGAGCTACAGGCAGCTAGATTTGGGTATGTCATTTTAGGTGAAAATTTTTAAAAAAAGGGGCGGTTCCTTGTTAAGACAAATAAGTGTTAAGAAAGTATTTACTAAAATAATCTGAAGTAAAAAATAAATAAAGAAAAAATAAAATAGAAAAATAACAAATAATTAAAGAGCAACAATAAAATAACAGTTACAAGGCCATATACAAGGGGTACCGGTACAGAGTCAATGTGCAGGGGCACAGTTTAGTCGAGGTAATTGAGGTAATATGTACATGTAGGTAGAGGTAAAGTGACTATGCATACAAATAGTCCAGGTAGCCATTTGATTAGCTGTTCCAGGAGTCTTATGGCTTGGAGGTAGAAGCTGTTAAGAGCCTGGCACTAGACTAGGTGCTTCGGTACCGCTTGCCATGTGTCAGCAGAGTGAACAGTCTACGACTAGTGTGGCTGCAGTCTTTGGCCATTTTAGGGCCTTCCTCTGACACCGCCTGGTGTAGAGGTCCTGGATAGCAAGAAGCTTGGCCCCAGTAATGTACTGGGCTGTACGCACTATCCGTTGTAGTGCCTTGCAGCCGGAGGCCGAGAAGTTACCATACCAGGCGGTGATGCAACCAGTCAGAATGCTCTTGATGGTGCAGCTGTATAACTTTTGGAGGATCTGAGGACCCATGCCAAATAGGCGTTGTCGTGCCCTATTCACGACTGTCTAAGTGTGTTTGGACAATGATAGTTTGTTGGTGATGTGGACACCAAAGAACTTAAAGCTTTCAACCTGCTCCACTACAGGCCCGTCGATGGGAATGGGGGCATGCTCGGCTCTCCTTTTCCTGTAGTCCACGATCATCTCATTTGTCTTCCTCATGTTGATGGAGAGGTTGTTATCCTGGCACCACACTGCCAGGTCTCTGACCTCCTCTCTATTGGCTGTCTCATCGTTGTCGAAGATCAGGCCTACCACTGTTGTGCCATCGCCAAACTTAATGATGGTGTTGGAGTAGTGCTTGGCCATGCAGTCACGGGTGAACAGGGAGTACAGGAGGGGACTGAGCACGCACTCCTGAGGGGCCCTCGTGTTCAGGATCAACGTGGCAGATGTGTTCTTACCTACCCTTTCCACCTGGGGTCGGCCCATCAGGAAGTCCAGGATCCAGTTGCAGAGTGAGGTGTTTAGTCCCAGGGTCCTTAGCTTAGCGATGATCTTTGAGGGCACTATGGTGTTGAACGCTGAGCTACAGTCAATGAATAGCATTCTCACTTAGATTTTCCTTTTGTCCAGGTGGGAAAGGGCAGTGTGGAGTGCAATAGAGATTGTATCATCTGTGGATCTGTTGGGGCGGTATGCAAATTGGATTGGGTATAGAGTTTCTGGGATAATGGTGTTGATGTGAGCCATGACCAGCCTTTTAAAGCACTTCATGGCTACACTTGCCAGTTGGTCAGCGCATGCTCGGAGTACACTTCCTGGTAATCCGCCTGGCCCTGCGGCCTTGTGAATGTTGACTTGTTTAAAGGTCTTACTCACATCGGTTACGGAAACAGTGATCACACAGTCGTCTAGAACAGCTGGTGTTCTCATGCATGCTTCAGTGTTGCTTGCCTCAAAGCGTGCGTAGAAGTAATTTAGCGCGTCTGGTAGGCTTGTGTCACTGGGCAGCTCGTGGCTGTGCTTCCTTTTGTAGTCCATAATAGTTTGTACACCCTGCCACATCCAACGAGAGTTTGAGCCAGTGTCGTAGCCTCCTTAGTGATGATATATCTTTGTTGTAAAAATGTTATTACATTTCCTCACACTTTGACAGGCATATACTGATCTCATTTTATGATCTTGTAAAAAAAAAGAATTTCCATACAATTTTTTTCTCCATACAGTAACGTAATACAGTATTTTGCCGAATCTATTCTATATATTTAAAACATTGTCATGGGTCTTTTAACATACATTAGGTGTTATGCTCAGACTGGCAAAAGCAATAGGGAAAGCAACAAGCCACAAAGCCTGTATGGCTATGAACAGATTCCCAAATAGTACCCTTTTACACTCCCGCCCCATTACCAAACTATGTTTATACATTCTCCTCTCATCAACAGTGTGACCAAAAAGGGCTATTATAAATTAGTAGTTAGCGTGTCATGCCTGCCCTGTCTGTGTGTGGTCCTTTGAGGTGGTTATGCTTGGCTTGTGTTCTAGTCCCACTTGGTCTCTCAGCCGTGAAAGGACTCATTAAAGTATGCATAGCCCCCCGGCTGCCTCAGCTCCTCCATAATATACACTGCACTGTTTGCACTGTTTGCAGGACAGTCAACCTGTCACTGTTCTGAGTGGACTGCCTAGCAGGTTTAGCTAGCGCGGGTGACTTAGTATAGACTGTCAAACACCTTAGCAAACCCGCACCAATGTAACTTGACGATTGAGCCTCAGACACAGAACTTCACTTGTTGTGAGAGTACAGAGGGCAGGCAAGATGGGATCCTTTTCTATGTTGTAGTGTTTCTGCAGTCTCAGTCCCAACAATACAGACTGTGAAACCCATTCACTATCACAGAAAAACAAATCTATCAGAGGGCTGCACACCACTCCACTAGCATCATTTTAGAGACAACCCGCTGGCCACTGTGTAGAATACTTCACACATTCTGCAGAGTCTAGCAGCAAGCATAGAGCTGCACTGCTCTAAAGGTCCCATCGCGTGTGAACTACATGGGGCCATGTTACCTGCCCCAGGCCTGAGCTCTGTAGACTCCACTCCGTCTTCTCTTGGCAGGTGGCATCTCTCTCTCTCTCTCTCTCTCTTTCTCTTAGCACGCTATGATGACCAATCGGCTAAACAATCTCCCCCTGCTGTTAAATCACACAAAACCCGCAGGACCAGAGGTGAGGATAGGACAGCGTTAAGCGCCCACGCTCTGTGTCACACTTTTAAAAATGGTCTACATGTGCTGTGTGTTACAGGACCCACAAATAGCAAAACAGGTGCATTTTTTTTATCTTGACCCAGCCTCCCTTGATATCAAAGTTTGGTCTTTGTTCCTGAGGTAGAGGATGTGTTCTAGGTGACCTACATGTGTGGTCAAAGAACACTATCATTTAACTAACGAACGGGAGGACGGGCAGAAGGACTATCTAACTAACTAACTTAGATATTTTCCTTGATCCACTCTTCCCTTTCCTTCTCACTCTCTCCATTTAGCTCTAAATTCATGTTTTATATAGCTTATGATCTACTCTCTGTGATCAGTCTGTTGAACGCTGTGGCAGTCGGTCATGCCTGTTTGGGAATCATTCATGATGTAGACATGCCTGTATGAGTTTACTGGCCAATAAGCTTCATCATATCCGCACCAAATCTTATGACCTCAGGCGTTTGGAAATAACTGCGGTTCTTGAACCACTATGATTGCATCGCTAATTACACTGTAATCAGAGGAATTGGATTGTGTTTTTACATAGCTCTCCAGATGGCTGCTAGCCAGAGACTTAGCCTAATGCTCTAAAATAAGGCAGCCAGGAGGTTTGTTCTGTCGTGCGTCCCAAATGGCACCCTATTCCCTATATAGTGCAATGCTGTTGACTAAGGCCCATATGCACTATATAGGGAATATCGTGCAATTTGCAGCTCTTAATCCAAGCAACTCTTTTTTTGTGCTCTCCTGATCAATAGCCAGAATGTTCACCTTGGGACCTAATGTTTCCACTGGTATTTCGTTCAGGGAGAGAAGGTAAAGTCGGATGCCATTGCCAGGGATATCAGATACTTGTCTGTCTCCACATCCCCTGCCAGCCTTTAGTTGAAATCAGTCAGTTTGGTTTGGCTGGAGGAGCGTCTCCATCCGGATCTGAAGGCTCAGCGGGGGGGGGGGGGGGGGGCTGTGACTTGATTTCATTTTGTGACAGTTGAGGGAATAATTTATAAACCTTTATACCATGGCATTGTTGAATACTAATTTCTGATTGGCTTAAAGGTAGGGCATTCTAGAGCGTGCATTATTTAAGTGATAATGCCAGAGAAGCCGGTGTTTGGAGGATATATTGGCATGGGTGTTGCCAAACCGTGCCAATATATCCTCCAAACACTGGCTTCAAGAGCATTATCACTTCAATACAATGTTACCAAATCAACATAATCAAATAATGATTGAAATATTTTCATTAAAAACATTGTTTTGATTAATGGGACTATTTCATACTATTTCATCCTTCCACAAGATATAATACCCAAGCCAGTTGGTCGTTCGTTCTATCGGTTTGGTTGTCAGAGACGTGACTCAGTCGTTCAGTCTTTTTGTTCTGTAACTCCAGTGTTAATCTGCTAATTTGTAATTATTTGCTTACCTCCTCATGCCTTTTGCACACAATGTATATAGACTCTTTCTTTTTTTTCTACTATGTTATTGACTTGTTTATTGTTTACTCCATGTGTAACTCTGTGTTGTTGTCTGTTCAGACTGCTATGCTTTATCTTGGCCAGGTCGCAGTTGTAAATGAGAACTTGTTCTCAACTAGCCTACCTGGTGAATTAAATAAATAAATAAAAATGTAAAATCTATAGACGTGACCCAGTCGTTCGTTTTAAATGTTCCATTGCATACTGGCTGGCAATGTTCTTATCCCTTGCTTGCTAGCTAGCCAGCCAACTATGGCTAATTTAACATTGCGTTAAAAAGTGCAGCCAGAATAAGAGCAAAGTAGCAGCATTTGCATTTGTTTAAGCTGTTTTCTGCTGACATTTATTTGGATACATCCATAACAATATAGAAAATGCGCTCACTCGTCAGGACACTGTTGTTCAGAGGAGCTAGCTAACAACACAGCTAACACAATCACTTCAAACTGAAGCTAGAAAGACTACAAACTAGCTGTACTTTGTTTCGTTTTACCTTTTTTCAATTGACATTTCTTTGTACATATTCATAAAAAAATTATGACAGCTGATTCATGATTTTTGAGAAACGCTGTCTGCCTGCCTGACGTCTGACATGTTCATAACTATGGGACAGCTGGAGATCTAATTTGAATATTGAAACAATGTTGCAAAGGTCGGAGAGACAGACAGCAAGGTTTATACAAATCTATGCTGTTGAAAACTAAATGTCAGTTTAAAAGAAATGTGAGATAATGTCTGCATGCTTTTAATAGTGGAGATTAAGTTTATAAATTGCCTGGCTGGGCTGATGAGATTGGGGATTGCACAGTCAGATGGAACAGAGTAAATATGCATTTTAACGTCATAGATTTAGCCAATGGTAACGTGTGGAATAGACACTGGCTGGAATGCATTTTTAACGCATCAGCATTCAGGAGTAGACCCACTTGTTGTATAATTCTCTTTTACGCACAGTATATTTGCACGTAGATTTCAATGGCTATGGTTCATTCATACATGTTTTAAGTTTGAGCTGCTTTTGAAAGCAAAAGTCGAATTGAAACCATTGTTGAATTCGATTTTCATAATAGCAAGCTAGGACGATGATTTGGTTAGCTAAACTAGCAAGTCTGTTTAGCTACTTCAGTGGATGTTGAACACGTTTCTAGTGGCAAATTTGTTCAATTATAGCCATGGTATAAAATAGATAATCAACTCATGGCTCTATGTGTTCTCTGGAAAATAATGCAACTCTGTGGAAGGTTAGTTATGGGGGACAGAGGAGTAAAAGTCCTTAAACTGTAATTTTTTTCTTGCTTTTTTCATGAATTTATATGTATACGCTCTTCCTATTGCAGTGCATTTATTTCCATTCAAATATTTGCTTAAAACAGACAAATAGATATCTAATCAACTCTATTCTGGCAATATAGAATGTCGAACAACCTTGAGATACAAATTGTGCATGTTTGAGATACACAGGTTGTGTGTAGGTCTGCACAGGTCAACAGATATTTACAATGCCTGGAGAAACATCCTATCAAGTACCACAATAATCATATATTTTATGTATCGCTATATACCCCCCCCCCCCCCCCCCCCACAAGCTATCAAGTAAATGTTCTAGCTACTTCAGTGGATGTTGAACACGTTTCTAGCGTCATAGAGAGGGACCAAGTGTTGCTGGGGTTGTTTCCATGTGCTCCTCTCCAAGTGGAATGCTTCTGACCATTGTGGAGAGCTTCTAAAAACATAATCCACCCCAACCACCACCACCCCCACATGTGCACAGTGGTGGAAAAAGTACCCAAAAGCCATAATTGAGTAACAGTAAAGATACCTTACTGGAAAATGACTCAAGTAAACGTCACCCATTAGAATACTACTTGAGTAAAAGTCTTAAAGTACCTGATATTAAATGTCCTTAAGTTTCAAAAGTAAATGTATGAAACGTAAGAGCCACAAATCCAAAAAGCAAAACAGCCAGACCTTTTATTTGATTAGAGCTTGAGTTTTTCTGAAAGGTAACAGTCTTACAGTATCATCTGGTGAACTTGTGCCATCGCCTAGCTGCAGCAAGGATTCTTCCATGTGGTCCTTGATGTAGTTCATTCCTGAAATACAAGGGAGATGACAATAGAAATCATGCAGTTATGTTTTTAGTGAGCCTACATTAATCCATCCCCCATCTATATACAGTTGAAGTCTAAAGTTTACATACACTTAGGTTGGAGTCATTAAAACTTGTTTTTCAACCACTCCACAAATTTCTTGTTAACAAAATATAGTTCTGGCAAGTCGGTTAGGACATCTACTTTGTGCATGACACAAGTAATTTTTCCAACAATTGTTTACAGACAGATTATTTAACTTATAATTCACTGCATCACAATTCCAGTGGGTCAGAAGAATACATACACTAAGTTGATTGTGCCTTTAAACAGCATGGAAAATTCCAGAAAATGATGTCAATGGTTTTAGAAGCTTCTGATAGGATAGTTGACATCATTTGAGTAAATTGGAGGTGTACCTGTGGATGTATTTCAAGGCCTACCTTCAAACTCAGTGCCTCTTTGCTTGACATCAGGGGAAAATCTAAAGAAATCAGCCAAGACCTCAGAAAAAATAATTTTAGATTTTAGACAAGTCTGGTTCATCCTTGGGAGCAATTTCCAAACGCCTGAAGGTACCACGTTCATCTGTACAAACAGTAGTACGCAAGTATAAACACCATGAGACCACGCAGCCGTCATACCGCTCAGGAAGGAGACGCGTTCTGTCTCCTAGAGATGAATGTACTTTGGTGCAAAAAGTGCAAATCAATCCCAGAACAACAGCAAAGGACCTTGTGAAGATGCTGGAGGAAACCGGTACAAAAGTATCTATATCCACAGTAAAACGAGTCCTATGTCGACATAACCTGAAAGGCAAATCAGCAAGGAAGAAGCCACTGCTCCAAAACCACCATAAAAAAGCCAGACTACGGTTTGCAACTGCACATGGGGACAAAGATTGTACTTTTTGGAGAATTGTCCTCTGGTCTGATGAAACAAAAATAGAACTGTTTGGTCATAATGACCAATATGGTCATATGACCAATACCAATATGATATGTTTGGAGGAAAAAGGGGGATGCTTGCAAGCCGAAGAACACCATCCCAACCGTGAGCACGGGGGTAGCAGCAGCATGTTGTGGGGGTGCTTTGCTGCAGGAGGGACTGGTGCACTTCACAAAATAGATGGCATCATGAAGAGGGAAAATCATATGGATATATTGACGCAACATCTCAAGACAACAGTCAGGAAGTTAAAGCTTGGTCGCAAATGGGTCTTCCAACTGGACAATGACCCCAAGCATACTTCCAAATTTGTGGCAAAATGGCTTAAGGACAAGTCAAGGTATTTGAGTGGCCATCACAAAGCCCTGACCTCAATCCTATAGAAAATGTGTGTGCAAAACTGAAAAAGCATGTGCGAGCAAGGAGGCCTACAAACTTGACTCAGGTACCCCCAGCTCTGTCAGGAGGAATAGACCAAAATTCGCCCAACTTATTGTGGGAAGCTTGTGGAAGGCTACCCAAAATGTTTGACCCAAATTAAACAATTTAAAGGCAATGCTACCAAATACTAATTGAGTGTATGTAAACTTCTGACCCACTGGAAATGTGATGAAAGAAATAAAAGCTGAAATAAATCATTTTCTCTACTATTATTCTGACATTTCACATTCTTAAAATAAAGTGATGATCCTAACTGACCTAAGATCGGTAATTTTTACTAGGATTAAATGTCAGGAATTGTGAAAAACTGAGTTTAAATGTATTTGGCTAAGGTGTATGTAAACTTCCTATTTCAACTGTAAACCAATCAACCGGGCTAAGTAGGTTACCCATTGGACTGAACCGCAAAGTCATGATTGTAGTTCAAATGGCTGGTTCTCAAATCTATGAAGTGTCAAAATGTACACTATACAAAAGTTGTTTATGAATAATAAAATATTGTTAATTAGCCACATTTTGTCTTACTCATTTTGATGGTGGTGTCATCCTTTGTCCACGCTGATGTAAATTTGGGGAGAAGTCTAGAGTCTTGAAACGTGTGGCTGAAGTGCTTCTTCAGTCCCAGTTGTAGCACATCCAGAGGCTTACAGTACTTCAGGGACAACTTGATTCGGTCAAATGTTGTGATCAGCAGGTTGATAGTTGGAAGTAGCCACTGCATCTGGAAATTGGTTTCAGCCTGCAGATGTTGATGGCCTTTACGACTGGGCTCATTGTGGCAACATCTTCTGTGAGGCAGGGGAGTTCACCTGGATTGAACCAGAGAAAAAACCCCACTAATAATAATAATGCGTTTCCCATCCTACAAAGGGGACCACTAACCATTTCACCTGATTTAACAACAGGAATCAATGAGTAGTTGACTAAATGATAGTGTATGGCTACAATATGTGAAACAGTTATTAGTCAACATATTTAGATGATATTCAAGACCTTACATAACGATAAAATAATACATAATCCTTACTTACATTGGAACCTTGAAGTCTGTGCAGAGACCTCTGACGGTCCTCAGGGGTCTTTCTACAGCCATGAACCAGGAGTTCCACCATGTAGCATTCAGACGCAGCAGCTGGAGGTTCCAAGTATCTTCAATGGTTTCGGCTGCAAGTGTGGATCTCCCGCGTTTGTTCCAAAGTGCTTGGCACTTGCCAAATGTTGAACAGGACACTTTTTTTGTAAGCCTCGCTGGATATTGCTTTTAGGGAATTGCCTTTAGATACTAAGTTGAGTAAGTGGCAAGCACAACGCTGGTGCTTTGGCAGCTGGTACTCAAAACCATCACCTTCATTCAGGATCGTTGCCACATCAACAAACTTCACTTCTTCAATCTCCTATTGTTCCTCTTCACCATCGTCCTGTCCTGGCTGAGCTGCTTCACCCCCCCACCACCCACTGCTTCGACTGCCTCGTTATTTTCATCTGCTCCATAAACTTGGAAAGCTTCCAAGAAGTTAGAGCCATTGTCTGTTATTTTTCTTACAATCTTACTCCGGATTTCAAACTCAGAATGTATGTCATTTAGGGCACCTGACAACACATCAAAGGTTTGCGATGCTCTCAACTGTTTACAGGCCAGGGATACAGAGCATCTGTTGAGACTGTCAGGGTCTATCCAATGGGCTGTAACACCAATGCAACTTCTTGCAGACCAACAGTCGGGGGTGATGGCGACGTGGTCAACTCCTCTCATGGCCTCAGTCACCTTCTTCTTCATTTCCTTGGATGCTTCATCAATCCTGGAGCGCAGTGTGGGCCTTGATATTATCTTTGAGTTAGTTAGGCTGCAGATCCTGCACTAACTCTCTGAACAGTTTTTGTTCTACAACAGCAAATGGTTGGAGACCTTGGACCACATACTTCACCACAGCTTTGCCAATGGATTTTTGAGACACTGCCTTCAGTAATGTGCTCTGCTTGATGGTGGAGGGAGTGTCAGGGGTATGTTTTCTCTTCCGTGTGTTTGCTGTCAGTTCTCCATACTTCTTAAGATGGTGTACCTGCTTTCTCTGAAATAATAATACAAAAATGACAATAGTTAATTAGCTGGATAACTACCATCACCAAATACCTAAAATACCAAATACCTAAATCCTAATTTTAAAGCTATAAACAACATTAGTTAAGTGATAGTTTTTTGTGAGCATTTAATATTACTTTGAGAAAAAACAATGTTAATTGATTTAGCTAGTAGGTGATGTCAATAGCTTAAGTCTACAGTAATTAACTAGGTAAGAAGAACAACTTTATCAACTAACACATGGGGTGGCAGGTAGCCTAGTGGCTGGACTAGTAACTGAAAGGTTGCAAGATCGAATCCCCGAGCTGACAAGGTAGAAATCTGATGTTCTGCCCCTGGAACCCGCTGTTCCTAGGCCGTCATTGAAAATAAGAATTTGTTCTTAACTGACTTGCCTAATTAAATAAAGAAAAAATAAAGAAAATAAAATGAATAGCTAAACTAGTGGGTGTTAGCTAAAATGAGAAACCTAATGTTAGCTAGCTAACTTAGCTTGACATGGGGTGTTTAGAGAAAAAGGTATTTGGCTAGACTAACGTTAGCTGACACAAATGGGCCAAGATTTGGAATGTACTAGTTAACTCATGTCAGTTTAGTTAGATTGCGTTAATTAACAAAGATTCTGAATCTGGGCACATTTTAGCCAGCTAAAGTAGGTAATGTTAGTTACTAAACTATTTAGGTATAAGATTAAGCAAACATGGGCTGGTTAGCTAATGTTAGATAGCATGCTAATGTAAGTATCATTAGCTAGCATGCTAATGTTATTCTAGCTAGCTAGCAAGCTAACAGTAGGCCTACATCAATGTGTTTTTTTAGATTTGACTGTGAGTTCTTGAACGCTAGTATTTCCTGAACTTTTGGTAAACATAACAGATATTTCATCCGGTAGGATGAATCCTTCATTCAGAGAAAAGAAAACATACAGCCAAGGATGTTTGTCCTCATCAGGAGGTGGTGGTAGAGCGATGACGGACATGATTGTGCGATTGAGTGGTGGTGGGTGGTGGGGGGGTTACACTTTAGGGCTCTTGGATTTGCCCAAACGTGAGGATTGGCTTAACTCTGCTTGCATGTCGTCGCCTGCTGCCTAGCAAAAGAAGTTCACCCATCAGTGCGTATTTCTACTTCATTACTTTACACAACTGCGTGTGCACGCATGCACAGACACACACATGCATATTGCTCTACTCCCCTCCGCCTCAACCTCCCTTCATGTATATTATATGAGAACCCACGGTGATATTAAAGACTTTGAGCAAACAGACATAGAGACTGAAGGGTGAACAGACAGACAGAGAGAACATTTCAATACTATGAGGCCTCTTCAATAACAATAGGGTTGCCGTGCACTACCTACCTCCTTGAATCACTTTGCTGATTGCTGATTGTTGTGGTGAGTTGAAGATGAAAGAGAGATGACAAATGCTCAAGACCCTCTGAGTTTCTCCCTGTATAATTCATAACATTCTTTGAAAAAATTGTGCGATCTAGAACCTAAAGAGGTTCTTTGTCTGTACTATAGAAGAACCATTTGAAGAAACCTTTTGGATGTCAGGTAGAACCCCGTCGGGTTCTATGTAGAGCCATTTTTACAGAGGGTTCTACATGGAACCCAAAAGGGTTCTGCCTGAAACCAAAAAGGGTTCTACCTTGAGCCAAAAATGATTCTCATATGGGGACAGCCGAAGAACCCTTTTGGAAAGTTTTTTTCAAAGAGTGAAGGAATGAGGGAGCATCAGCAGCAACTCCTGCTTAGACTGAGAGTACTAACAGAGAATATTCCTTTAAGCTAACTCATGTGCCACACTGTCAAAGGATATATTTATTCTAAAAAGTACTTGTATTTCTGAATATCTGAATAATTCCATTGGCATTACAGTAACTGATTCTATAGGAAGTCTTTGGCATAATTTTCTTGGATCTATGTCAATGTGATCATATACAGAAGTATCTTTGAAGAGCTGGCACTAAGCAGCTGCAGGAGAATTCACTGCTGTGCAGACCAGGTTCTGACCAGAACAGAGCAGAGCTGAAGAACTACAACAGAACAGAACATGTGTAGAGCTTCCGCAGGTCAGCAGAACTTTTCTATGAACATGAACATCTATGAACTTATAGATTTAGAAGTACAGAAGACAGTGGAGCTGGCTGTAGAAATATAGAACGGTTGAACTCTATAACTTTAGAAATAGAGATTAAAGTTGCATAACTTTTGTACAGAGCACTAGTAGAACTAGAGAGGTGGGTTAGCTGTTGCTGCTCCACACATAGACAAGAGAGGGACAAAGCCAGGATACTGTTTCTCCCATGAAACAATTTGACAGAGCGGCCTGTTTGGGATACTGAGGTTTGCAAAGAGGACGAGGAGGAGAAGTAATTTGGCATTCTCTGTGCTGCTGCCTCCAAAGAGAGGAGTGTGGCAAAGTTTGTGGTGAGTGGTGACACAAATCCATTTAAGTTCTGACGCTGAATCAAATAAAGTGCTTTGAGAGGTGGCTTTGACGGGAGAAGACTCTCCTGTCATCACACAGTTCCAGTTGAAAGACTGCACTCAAAGTACTTCAATACCACAGATGAAATAAGAAATTCAGGGTTGTGAAAAACCGGTTGTAAAAGATTTCCCCTTATCAACAGAAATGTCCATGTGCATATCAGAAGTACATCAAAAAACAGGCCCAGATGATATCTCTGTTTCCTCTGACTTTTCTGTACAGTTGGTACGAGGTAGACTCAAACAAACGCTGAGGGAAGAACACTTCAGAAATGAAGAAGTTCATGCAGATGTTAGATGAAAGAAAATGAACATGGAAAACTATTGACCTGCAAACCGTACTGAGTTGCAGGTACAAGGTGTTGTCCCCTCTTTCTAGTTGAGAGTGAAAGTATCTTGCTGCTAAGCTACAGTCACATCCCTCTGTGTGTTGACGTTAGTCCCTGTCTCTCCTTGTCCCTCCACCCAGTTATATTTAGTGGTGTTAAACCCTCCTGAAATTCGATCTGGTGACTTATGGTGACAAAATGTGCTGTAGGATTTTCCCACCCCATGTCCATCTGAATGGAGAGAGTTGGAGCATATCCTGGACCTCTCTGCTTTATACACAGGAGAATCTAAACTAGTTACTGTGTTGTCCTGACTCATTTCAACAGCTACACAGCTGAGGCTCACAAAGTCAGCTTTGGAATGTTTTGAGGTTAAAAACGACGGTTGAAAAAGTTAGTTAGTAGCACACACTACCGGTCAAAAGTTTAAGAACACCTACTCATTCAAGGGTTTGTCTTTATTTTTACTATTTTCTACATTGTAGAATAATAGTGAAGACGTCAAAACTATCAAATAACACATATGGAATCATGTAGTAACCAAAAAAGTGTTAAACAAAACAAGCCCAAACTTGAATCAGTGAAAATAATTTAAGATTGCTGTTCTAGCCCACTCCCCAACTAACTTGGGAGAAAATCCCCAAATCCAAATGTGCAAAGCTGGTACAGACATACCCAAGACGACTCAAAGCTGTAATCGCCGCCAAAGGTGCTTCTTCAAGTAATGACTCAGGTGTAAATACTTATGTAAATAAGATATTGCTGTATTTCATTTGTAAATTAATTGCCAAAATTTGTAAAAAACAACAACTCTTTTTCACTTTATCATTTATGGGATATTATGTGTTGATGTGTGTGACATTTTTTTTTATCGATTTTGAATTCAGGCTGTAACACAACAAAATGTGGAATAAATCAAGGGGTATGAATACTTTCTGAAGGCACTGTAGTGAGGTTTTTGACATTGTGCCATATATTGGCTGTTATAAATGTCTTAGTTCTCAGTACTGAATAGGTTCCAGTCAGCAGGCCCTTCGGAGGAAATATACTGTACCAGAGATGTTTTGGAAGAACGTACAGGGAGAGAAAAGGGACTGTCTAGGAACGATCCATTTCCTCCGATTATGAAATGTTGCAGATGACGTGACTTTGGCAAGCGTCCCATTTTCAGTAAAGCAGCGGTAATATAAAGGTAATCAATTCTGTCATGTAAACAATGGTTATCTGGAGTAATAACATTGGCCATGGCCGTAAGTCTGTCATGGATAAATGTCAGAGGAGAGAATAGGGGGTTGCTCATATTTCTATTCCCTGTAGAATATCTAATTTTACACTCCTTCTTCCTGTCTCTCAACCCTACCTCTCTCTCCCCCACTTTCCTTCACTGTGTATGTACCTCTCTCTCTTCCTCCCAGTCTCTCTCTCTCATCTCCCTGCTCTCTGTTGCCCCTATCTATACTTTTGTCTTTTTTAGGAATGAATTTATTTGTGCCTAGATATTGTTTATTCCTGTCCATATGTCTGCTGCCACTGTACTGTTGTATCCTTTTTCCCAAGTCATTATTGCAAAATAGAAAGTGTTCTCATCTTAATAACCTACCTGGTTAAATAGAGGTCATATGTTATCAGTGGTGAAAAAAGTACTCAATTGCCATACTTGAGTAAAAGTAAAGATGCCTTAATAGAAAATGACTCAAGAAAAAGTGAAAGTCACCCAGTAAAATATTACTAGAGTAAAAGTCTAAAAGTATTTGGTTTTAAATATACTATACATTAAATATAATAGATAAGTATAAAAAGTAAATGGAATTGCTAAAATGTAATTAAGTTTCAAAATTAAAAGTATAAACCATTTCAAATTCCTTATATTAAGCATACCAGACGGCACAATTTTATTTTTAGATTTTTATTGACGGATAGCCAGGGGCAGGCACACTCCAACACAGATACAAAGTAAAGTACAGATACACCAAAAAACATATTTTAGTAAAAATGTAGTATTTTTACTTAAGTCCTTTAAACCACTGTATGTTATTGATGATAGTGTTTCCACCAGCTGTACATCTGAAGGTGATTAGCATGCATAGATATAATGTATGTCTGGCTTGGAAGATGAGCCAGATGGTCTGCCTTTACCCGATGTATCACTCTCCCACTGGGGGAAAGTTATATCTGGGACTGGGGGGTTGGTAGGAGCAAGGCGGGGACAAAAGGGGGTTGGAGGGAACAGGACCCATTGGTTGTGTAAGGGAAACCTGGGGGTTATAAAAAGGTCCTAGCTATGCCAGACGTTCCATGCCAGGGAGGATGTGGGTATAAATAATAGGCCATGTGGCGGGCATGCTCTGAGGAAAGGGGGAGAGGGGACCCTCCAATCAGAGACCTGTCAGGAAGAGGGGAGGGTCTGTGTGCGCTTTTGAGAGTATGTTTTTATGTATGGAGTGGACCCTCTGTCATTACCATGAATCATTACTCTCAATTATGACAGGACTGTACAAATTTGGTAAAGGAGCACTCTCTCTCTCTCTTTCTCTCTCTCACACACATTTTCCCTAACCTTAACCCGTTACCCTGACCCTAACCATATATAATTTGCATTTAGAACCCACACTTCAGAGCCCCTTACCTTCCTATATGTCTATTCAAATATGTAGGCTATCATTTACCCTCATTATGAAATACATTTTAGTCATTCAGCAGATGCTCTTATCCAGAGCGACTTACAGGAGAAATTAGGGTTAAGTGCCTTGCTCAAGGGCACATTGAAATATGTTTCACCTAGTCGGCTCTGGGATTCAAACCAGCAACCTTTCGGTTACCGGTCCAATGCTCTTAACTGCTAGGCTACCTGCCGCCCAACACTATGAACCAAGCATTCGCTTGATTTGACCTCCCTCTCTCTCTTTGTCTCTCCCTACAGACCTTATGGTGAGCTCACCAACTGCACCTACCTGATTGCCCTGAAGATGGACTGTTTCTGGCCCAACCGGCAGGTGGACGAGTTCTTCATCCGCATCCACAAGCACTACTTCCACGACTGCTCCCTGTCGGGACGGCAGCTGCGTGATCCGCCCAACCATATCCTTGGACCATTCATTGTGGTGCCCATCCTTGTCACGCTGCTCATGACTGCCCTAGTGGTGTGGAGGAGCAAACGCAGCGAAGGCATTGTGTAACCCAGGCCAACCCCATGCTCCAGGCCCCCAGCCAGGGGAGAAGAGGTCTAGAGGAGGCCCCCTTCACCCTCCACCCAGGACGAAGACAGGTATACATAACGCTGCTGCTACTACAGAACAGACATCATGGACCAGGCAAGGGACTGGGAGGACTATCAAAGCCTGTATCAAGGACAACATTATAGACCATCTATGTTACTGTCACTCTGTTGGGAGTTGACACTGAGCTACCGCCACAGGATATAGGAAAGGACACAGACTACAAGATGAGGATTTACAGAACTACACTGATTATAACCTGCAGGAGGACTTGTTTAAAAATGGAGTGTCTGCTTTCATTACCCTTTATCTGCAAATCCAATCTAGATGGAGAATCACAAGCTGTTAGCCATGAAGGACAGATGGTGTCTGATTGGTTTGAAGGACTTCCTGGGCACATGAGGTAATTTCCTGTGCAGTGAGTTGGGATACTTTGGCACAGCTCCTGAAGTGGACTTTTGACAGTCAGTCACCGATTGGTTGATAGATAGGCTAATGCTAGGATGATGCTATCATCTCTGTGCTTTATAGATAATGTCTGTGCACTCTATACTCACCTCATAAACACTGTCTGGATCCAACATCCCCTGTACCTGCACCTGTCCCTATCCTTGCTGCTGTCCCTGCCCTGTCCCTGTTCCTGTCTCTAACAGTCAGAACCAACATATTTCTACAATCGCCCTTCAAATCCTTACTTTTGCATTGTGCCAAATCGCTGTAAGTTATCAAAATAATATAAAATAATCGAATTTGCCATGAATAGAAAGTGAATATGAAAAAGAGATGATTAAAAATGACTGATGTGTGTGAGACAACATACTGTGCAAATGCTGATTAGGGGGGCGTGGTATGATTGCTAGTCAGCCTATTGCAGATCTGGACAAATGATCCACCAACCACTATTATCCCTATGAATGGTTGATACTGGGCAGGAAAGGTGTACCCCCCCCCCCCCCCCCCCCCCCTGCAAATTTTGAATGTGTACAACAAGCTTGGATTAAAACAAAGACGTGTCATTGTGAATCAGATGCTTTGTAAAAACAGTTTCCGGAACTTTGATGACTAGTATATCTTTTTTTTTTTTTTTACTCACGCTTTTGGCTGGATATGTCAATGTGTAGTTCATACATGCATAATCTATGAGCAGAATTACTGTCTTACCTCAATTAGCCACGGAATCCCTAGTTTGAAAGCAAATGTTTTATGGAAGATGTGTGGAGCCATTTTCCCTACATTTTCCCCCACTTGGGCCAGCCCCCTAGCAATTACAGTTCTAGCCAGTGTGCTTCAGCCCCTCACCATTTGAGTGACAGCTGCACACACAGCAGAGCGAGGGCGAAAGCAATGACGTGGTGCACATATCTGCACATATGTGATGCAATTTTCAGGGACCACTTTTGGCTCGTGAGTGACTCGTGACTATTTTCAGAACTGCTTGCTAAAAAGTACACAAAGTACAGGAGAATCTCTAAACAGTGATTTTGTATGATGACTCTTCTCTGTGTAGCCACACTAGGCTTAAGGTTAGTAGATTGTTTAGTAAGTTACTGACAAACTGTCATGTCTGTGTAACAGCAGTGTTGAAGATTGGTCCCTTTATTGGGTCCTTAGCAAGGCTAATGGCATCATCACCCGAAAGGGACATAACATTTAAGAGCAGAGTATCCTGCTTATGGAATTTTCTGACATACTCTTTATCTTATTAGTACTGAGAGGTAAAGTGTCTCTGTGTCCAGTTGCTTTTCTAATTGCCTTTATATTACTATGGCTGAGACCCGGCTTTGCTGTCTGCAAGACCTGAACTCCCAAAGCCCCCATAGCTACCAGTTTACTCCTATTCACAGGGAAATACTCTCTCATCTCAGCGACCTTTCAACACAGACTTCAAAGCAATTTGATTTGCTTTAAGAGATTTAATAACTTTATTGGTCCTCTGCTCAGCTCCCGTATTCAAAACCCTCCCCTTCATTATGAGTCTTGTCAAGCTCGTATGTAGAACATAGTGTACTCTGGGAAACACGGTAAGAGGGTTTAGGGTTTCCCAGGATGATGGTGTTGATGTGAGACATGACCTGCCTTTCAAGCCACTTCATGGCTACCAACATGAGTGCTACAGGGCGGTAGTCTTTTAGGCAGGTTACCTTTGCTTTCTTGGGCACAGGGACTATGGTGGTCTGCTTGAAACATGTAGGTATTACAGACTCAGTCAGGGAGAGGTGGAAGACACTTGCCAGTTTGTCAGCGCATGCTCGAAGTACACATCCTGGTAATCCGTCTGGCCCTGCAACCTTGTGAATGTTGAACTGTTTAAAGGTCTTGCTCACATCGGGTATGGAGAGCGTGATCACAAACTCATCCGGAACAGCTGGTGCTCTCATGCATGCTTCAGTGTTGCTTGACTCGAAGCGAGGATAAAAGGCATTTAGCTCGTCTGGTAGGTTTGTGTTAATGGGCCGCTCGCATCTGGGTTTCCCTTTGTAGTCTGTAATAGTTTTCAAGCCCTGCAACATCCGACCAGCGTCAGAGCCGATGTAGTAGGATTCAATCTTAGTCCTGTATTGAGGCTTCGCCTGTTTGATGATGTCTGAGGGCATAGCGGGATTTCTTATAAGCATCCGGATTAGTGTCCCACTCCTTGAAAGCGGCAGCTGTAGCCTTTAGCTCAGTGCGGGTGTTACCTGTAATTCATGGCTTCTGGTTGAGATTTGTACACACGGTCACTGTGGGGGTGATGTCATCGATGCACTTCTTGATCAAGCAGGTGACTGAGGTGGCATACTCCTCAATGCCATTGGATGAATCCCGGAACATATTCCAGTCTGTGCTAGCAAAACAGTCCTGTAGAGTAGCATCCACATCATCTGACAACTTCTGTATTGAGCAAGTCACTGGTACTTTCTGCTTTAGTTTTTGCTTGTAAGCAGGATTTACTAAATGGAGGGCGAGGGAGAGCTTTGTATGCGTCTCTGTGTCTGGAGTAAAAATGGCCTAGAGTTTTTTTTGCCCTCTGGTTGCACATGTGACATGCTGGTAGAAATGAGGTATCTTAGCTGAATTAAACATGGCAGGTTCTCATGCATATATTATGTAATTTACAACTGATCAATAAAACAAAGAAAGCTTGAGGAAAGGACTATGGGAAGTCCTGTGGGTTGGGATTGAGGTTTTACAGAATGTTAAACAGTGCAGTGTCTCATGACAGAGCTGGTACAGAGCTGACAGGAATGTGGGATTTCAGTGTGCTTTATTTTCCCTGCTTGTGGCGTGTTCCTGGTTTCCCCACAGTAGTTCTGCAACCAGGGCAAACCTCCATCTCTTCCTCTTTCCTCTCCATCTCTCTGTTCTCTTGCTCTCTTCTCCCTTTCCCCTTCTCTCCCTTCTCTTTCTCCTCTCTTTTCCCTCCCTCTCTCTCTCCTCTATCTCTCCCTCCTCTCCCTTGTCTCTTTCTTCATATCTCCCTTAGAGTTTCATGAACTTGTCAGGTCTCCCTTGTTGTGTTAGCCAGAAGGACAAAGTCATAATATCATAATGCCACACACCAGCTACTGTCGTTAGATCGCTAACACTGAACCAGTTATGAAATCATTAAGAAAGGATAGGTGAGCAATGGAACATATGGTGGTAGGCTATGTCCAGGGTTGGGTTGGTTACTTTCTAAATGTAATCCATTACAGTTATTAGTTATCTGTCCAAAATTGTAATCAGTAACGTTTGGATTACTCAATCTCAGTAACGTAATCAGATTACGTTCCCCTTAAGAGGCGCAGGTTAGTTGCTGGTACAGTCACAAAGTCATAAAATCAGATTTTAAACCTAAACCTAACCTTAAATTAAGACCAAAAATATTTTGGGGGTTTTCAATTTTGACTTTGAAGTTGGCCCATCTAGTGGAAATCATCAGTTCTCCCTCAAGGACAAGACTCATCCCAAAAAAACGTCAATCTGCTTAATAAGAAGCATTAGAAGCAGACAAAAATTAATATTACTGAACAATTATTGAACGACATCTATTGCAGAATAGATCAATGTTAGAATTTACATAGCTGGCCATAAATGGATGTTGCATTTTACTTTGTGGGCTGGTTTTGTAGGATTATTCTAACCCATTGCTTCCTACTACAGATAATAATACAATTATGATATATCTTTATATAAGGAAAAAAAACAGTCTGTCAGATATCCAGTCATTTCAATTAATGTAATACCCCTTGATCTGAAAGAATAGTACTCGGAAATATGGAAATATAGATTAATAAATTAGTTTTACTTGAGTATAAAAACTAAGGACTAATTATCCTACTCTGTTGTTTATGATTTTGTTGTCATGGAGGACTGATTGGGTTCATTGCTTCTAGTTGAAAAATGCTGCTCTCGGGATATCCTGCACTGAGCACTACCCAAAAGTGCTATTTGCATGTAAAAAATGTATTCCATATGCTGCATTTTGGACTATTGTTTGTGTTTCTGTTGGTGACACTGATCATTTGAAGCTGTTTAAGTCTATGTAAAGTGTGTGTGTTTGAGCACATGTCGTTAGGCCTATGGACTTTAAAAAAAAAAATCTGCATGAATTAGATTGACCAATAAAAGCCCCACTTGTGGTCTTCTTAAATGAAACTCGTTTTGACAGTATGGAGCACAATAACACAGAGGAGGTTAGAAGGGAGGTACTTTTATTCCATAGACTGGGATCCGCACTCTGCAGCTGTTGCAAAAGCACATTTTTCCCTGGTTGTCCACTGGCCTGGGGCATACTCATTATACCGATTCTGTTGCAAAACGTTTCTTAAACTGAACAAAACGTTTGCTCTGTTTGCTTCCATTTGGTTCTTAAACGGTACACGGTTTCCGTAATGAATACACCCTTGGTCGCAAAACCAATTATAATAGGTAGCTTAAACTTCTTCAATTCAACCATTATTGGGTTAAAATACACATATACATCTGTGAACAGTCATCCACACCAACCACAATCCATAAAAGTCTAAATAGCTAAATGAGAGAGCAGCAGTGTGATTCACATCAATGCGCTATGTAGCCTAGATATTAATAATAAGTGATATCGGTATCGCCCTTTTAGGCTGCACCACTGCTGTCATCCTTACCTCCAGGTAGAGGTCTGTGCAGGACTCATTTATTCATCCTGTCCCCAACCGCAGCAGTATCAGCCCACATCCGCTGGCTTTCTGCACGAATCCCATCCGCAAGAACTGGTCAAGAAACCCAACCGCAGTCCCACATTGTTATTGTAGCTCATGGGATGACGCAGCTCACTTGCCAGCCTTGGTTGTAGCAATTTTGACAGATTCTCACGTGGATCATTATATAGGTATTACTGCGCTATATCAGCAAATGGGCTAGACATAGTTTGGAGACAGCTGAGTTGAAGAGACTTATTCTCTTGAGCTATCTTTTATAGCCTACCGAAGTCAGAAGTCAGGGCATTCATACTTATTGCACTTTGCCGAGCAGCGCAGAGCTGTTGTGAAGGAAGTTGTCAAGGAAGTGAGTTCTGTGTTTATATAGGGACCTCCTGCCCTCACCTACCAACAACAAATCATGTCAACGTAGAGCTATACCGAGTACTCTGCATTACAACATTTGAGATGTGCACAGCTATGCGGCATGGAGCTCAATTTGGCCTCTGCATGTCTCCAGAGGCACTGTAGTTGCATCACACCATCCATAAGGCGACTTCGACCACATTTTCAGATCATGCATAAATTGGCTCTTAGGAGTGGGACGTTTTTCAGACGGAGACAAATATGGGTGATCGATATTTATTTATTCTAGGCAATGTAGAAATAGCCTAATTATTTAGGAAGTACATTCCCTTGGAAAGATAAATGCCCCATGCTTCTCCGCACATGCATAGGCAGCCTAGTCTATTCAGTGGCAACCCTCATTCAGGCCCCACTTTTTTTTGAGGTGGGGGGCTTGCCTGTTTTGCATGTTATTTTGGCTTTAATATGTGTCACATATCAGTTTGCAAACAATGTAAAAAATAATATATATCATTGCGTTAATAAAGCCGCATACAAACATGGTCTTTTTATTGTTTTCTTGAGTAAGGCAACTCCAAAATGCAGGTGTTTCAGCCTAGCTCAGTACTTTCTGTGGTTTTGGGGCAAGCCAGCAGAAAATACTGGCTTGTGTTCTGTCGTTTTTTTCTGTCACTCATGGGAACACTACGTCACCACAAAGTCTAAGAGGAGACCTTGAAAATTCTAGCCTTTTTGGTGCTGCCATAAAGTTACATTAGAAGTGCCCCTCCAAGAAGGCTCAAGGTCATTGGTCACAGATAAAATTAAGTCAAATCACGTTATATGTACAGTAGCTTTGATTGGACTGATCATGTTAACATCATACTTTCAAAATCTTAACTATCACTCATCATCATGAATCAAGTCGACAATCTACTGGCAAATCCTTTTTAATCTTTGTCATATGAAGATAAATAATGGAGAAATTATAGATAAAATGTATCGGTGCTAATCGGCCTTTGGACATAAACAACAAGTTGGAAATCACAAATTCAATGAGTGGCTTGGAAGGAATCAGTGACAGTGGCTGCCTGGTCCCAAATCTGGGATTAAGGAGCTCTTTTCCAAATTTAAAATGATAAACATTCAACATTGTCTATAGAAAAGTTTGTGGTCATACGCACATCCTTAAAAACATAGGTGCTGGGCTAATAAAGAATACTGGTATAGAACAAGAAGGCCTGCACACTGTTAAAGCTCCCAATCTACCACTTTATTGACAACGTTTCCATCCAAAATGGATTTTCGTCTTGTCAAACACACTGAGTGTTCACATTCCAAAATATACACATTTCACCTCACATGACCATTACAGACATGACTCATGGTGAGCGCAAGATACTCTTGGATATCTCTAATAATGAAATAACAATGAGATGGGTGCATGTAATAGTTACAGAACATAATATATATTTACAAAATGACCAAGTGGGTAACCTGGAAGGCAAGACAAATCAAAGTGAAGTAACATATTCAGGTAAGAAATGGTTTGATATCAAACTCTTGATTCAGACCTCTAGGAGACATGGTACACGAACGGTGAATCCAATACAATTCTCCTCTCAATAATAGATTATCAGTATCTCTGCCCCGCCTAGGATTCTTAACATGTGTGATGCCAATGTATCTCAAAGAGCTAATGTTGTGACGAGCCTCCATGAAATGTGCAGCCACAGGGCATGCTGTCAATGAAGCATGATTTGTGCTGCGCTCAAAACGACTGTTAACTCGGAACTGCAAAAACTTGACTTTAGTGAGTTCAAGACAACTGGGAAGTTGGGAATAAACAAGGTCTGATTGGGAAAATACGTTTTGAATGGTCGTCCAACTTGGAATTGTAAATCCGGCCTCCAGTTGTTTTGAAAGCACGATAAATCCAGAGAATGCCAGAGATTGATGTGATGACAAAATTTGCCCATGAAGGACCGCCGTGTCACCTTCCTGTTCAAGTGAGCACAGCATAACAAGATAAGTCCAAAAATGTATTGTACAGTGGTTCCTCCTTTAAAAGTTGTCATACTGCGGCACACCTTGCGTGCTGCCGCGGTGTTCTGTGGCACGTCATTTAATTGTCAGACGTTTTTTTTGTTACTGCAAGTTATTGCTAGTTTAACCACCAGAGGTCATCTTTGAGAAGCATTTGATAGTATTCTGTATTGGCATTACCAGAGAATTTAAAACCTTTTTTTGTAATAACATAGTATATGGAATTGATTTAAAGAAAGTTGGCTTAATTAATTTGATTAATATTATGGTGTTTCTAAACGAAAAACAAAACACTCCATTAGGATGGAATGGAAAATATGGTGATGTACAACGTGACGGTCGGGAGTAGCCTACAGGATTGGAGGATTCTAAATTGTTTGCCTTCATTAGACAACTTTGTTCCAATATTTCTGTAAATCAGTGATATTTATTCCCATAGTAATTTGTTATGGATCCATAACTAAATCAACATTTGCATTTGGAAAGACAATTTTTTTAATCAATATTTTATGAACAAAATGTGTTTATTTGTTCATTAGGCTACTGTGCAGTCTACAATACCTACTGTAGTAAACATGGGAAAGTGCCTAATTCCTTACATAAGGGAGAGCAGGCCATTTGTGTACTACAGAATGCGGGAGACCGGGGTTCAAATCCCCGTTGGGGTGGAAGGAGTAGGCTGTCCTTAAATAAGAATTTGTTCTTAACTGATTCCATATGTGTTATTTCATAGTTGTGATGCCTTGACTGTTATTCTACAATGTAGAAAATAGTACAAATATAGAAAAATCCTGGAATGAGTAGGCGTGTCCAATTTTTTTACTGGTATTTGCTGCAATGGAAAATATGGTGCTGTGCAACGTGACGATTGGCAGTATAGTACTGGGCTATTTAGCTAAAGAATCCCCGCAGGGCGCAAGAAAGGAGTAGGCTGTCCTTGTAAATAAGAATTTGTTCTTAACGGACTTGCCTAGTTAAATAAAGGTTACACTAAGACAGTGCTTCTCAATTATTTTCTGTTACGCCCCCCCCCCCCCTCCTAGGAAGAAGTAAACATTTCGCGCCCCCCAACTCTCCGCCACGACTGTAAATAGTATCATCTGTCTATAAAATTGTTATAAGTACACCTTTGCATAACATTATTTCCTTATTAAAATTAAAGAAAACGAAAGAAATATAGATCAACTTACAACAAATAATAACTTTATTAACATTGTTTTTTAGTCTGTAACAGAAAAAACTTAAAGTGCATCAATTTGCCTGAAATTAAATTTTAAAAAAATCGTTATTTAAACTGTAATTTTTTTTTACCATTTGATACTGAAAAATAAAATAAAATATAATCAATAAATAATAATCAAATAAATTGATCAGCAACATTAACTCAGGAGCACAATATATGAAACACTTTGACCTATAAAATGAATAAAACTATTTGTGCGGATTTTTAAAAATCAAAATGAGGAAGTCAAGATTAATGGCTACAATGAGCATGTTTTGCAGAGCACAGCTTTTTCGAAGCGGGGTTTGAAGCTGGGACCTGTACTTGGTCTTCAGTGCAGCAACAGCAGAGAACCCAGTCTCACAAAGATAAGATGTTGCAAAAGGAAGAAGAATGCCCATGGCCCTCTGCCCTAAGAGTGGATACTGCCTCTCTACACTCAGAATTCACTCAGTGTCTGTGATGTGAACCTCAGTCTAAATGTGGAGTCAGACATCATATCAATGAACTGGTCCTCCTCTGCAGAGCTGAAACCAGTTGGAGCTGGTGCATTGAAAGGATCTCTCACCCAGTCATATTGGGAACTGTTTTCAGGGAAGTACTTTTTAAAGAATCCCATCAGTGATGAAATATGCTCCTTAATATATGGAATCACTGAGGTGGCATCATAGTCAGTAGTGTCAACAAATTCATGCAGGTTCTCGAATTAATCAGTATTTCCTTCATCAAATCGCTTGCCCCACATTGCAAGCTTTCGAGTGAAAGAGCTGATCTTGTCTGTGACCTGAGGGAGGTGTTTATCTATCCGAAAACATTCTTATCTGCTCTCTGAGCTCAAAAACTCGGGACAAAACTTTTCCTCGTGACAGCCACCTTGCTTCACTGTGAAACAACACAGCTTGATGTTCAGCTCCCATCTCTTCACAGATAGCAGAGAAGACTCTTGTTTTTAGTGGTCTGGTCTTTATAAAATTGACTACACCTACAATGTCAGTCATAACCTCACTTAATTCAGAGGAAATGTGCCTTGATGCCAGTGCTTCTCTGTGTATAACACAGTGTGTCCACTCAGCATTAAGTGAGGCCTTCTTGATGAGTGCCCGAAGTCCTTTTCTCATCCCTGCCATGGTCTGTGCACCATCACTGCAAACACCAATGCAGTTCTCCCACTTTAGCCCATTCTCAGTCAGGAAGCAGTCCAGCATTTTGAATAGCTCTTCAGCTGTGGCTCTGTCTCTGACATATTTACAAAACAGTAGATCCTCACACAGAAGTTTGTCATGTCAAAACGTACATAAGCGATAAACTGTCAGTTGCTTCATCGAACTGTAAGGCAAAACGTTTGTCTTTGAGTTTATCTACCAGCTGTTCTTTAAGATCGTTAGCAATATCATTTATACGTCTGGCGACAGTGTCATTGGACAGAGGGATAGTTTTTATTTTTGCAGCACTTGCGTCATCCAGCATGACAGAGACCATATCTAATGCTGCAGGCAGTATCAGCTCCTCTGCTATGGAGTGTTTTTGTTGCACTGAGCAATTTGGTATGCCACCTTATATGATGCTAACAGTGCTCGCTGGCTTACTGAAGTAGCATTCACAAAGCGGGACGATTGTTGGCAATATTCGGCACGTTTTCGCTGAAAAAACTCAAGCGGCTTGATTGGGGTGTAATGTCTTTAAGTGACGCCTTCATTTATTTGGCTTCATGCTGTCCGCTGCCAACATTTTTAGACACAGTAAACATACCGGTCTTTCCTCGTCTCCTTCCGTAGTCACAGTGAAGCCAAGCGCTACATACGCTTCGTCTTTGCTTTCGGGAGACTTACGTTTGTCTCATTATCTCCGTCTCTCTCTGCCTTTCTTTTCATCCCTGTTAAATATTCATATCTCCTGTTCTGTGCTATGTGCTCTTGTTCGGTGCAAAACAACCCTACTCCCTGCGGTATAAAAAAGCATGTTCCCAGGGGGCACACGGCATCGCTCCGAGCCCCCCCAGGGGGGCGCGCCCCACTATTTGAGAAAGACTGCACTAAGAGCATAACATTTCTGCACCCTAATTTTAAAATTCTTGTCTAACCAATACCCAAAATGAGATAAAGTGAAAATAAAAATCTCATTTATTTATCAAGACCAGTCCCCGTACTTGCCTCAGAGCAGCGCGAAGCGGTGCAAAAATAATTGTAGGCTTTTCCTTCTAACTTTTCTATGCTCTTTAAATAAACATGACCTACACCATTTTTAACAGAACATTACTCAACACTAGTGAGACTCATTTCGCCTATGGTAGGCCTACAGTATATCGAAGGAAAAAAAAAAAAAAATTACGTGACTCTCCGCCAATAAATACATTTAGAGGATTGGAGGACTCTAAATTAATATCTAAGGGGCATTTTCCATTAGATATTCTCACAGATCCTAATGGGCTTTCATATCATTCTAAATGAATGAATTATTATTAATAATAATAATAATAGCTTTGTTTAAAAATGTAAGATATTTTGGAGATTTCGTTTTCATTTAACCGAGAGTGAGTGAGAAAAAGGCCATTCTTGGACATGGGGTGAGACATTCTCACTAATTTGTAGATAAAGTCAGTTTGTTATTTAGAATGATTTATTTATGGGGAAATCTAACTTGAGTATTTAGCAGACATCACTTGCTTATATTCCGTCAACACATATCTTATGAATATGATGGAATATTTGAACAAGTCATTTGTTATGGATCCGTAACTAAATAAACTTCAGCATTTTGAAAGAGTATTTTTATCATTATTTTATCAAAGAAAGAATAAAGATGTACAGTACTGTACAGTATATGCTTTACATTTGGATAATAATGCATTTAAAGCATTTTGAAGAAGCTAATAAAAAGCTAAAAACTAATAATAATACTTTTTCCCCTTTCCACATGTTAAAGATTCAAATTGATAAAGTGTTTTTAGCCACAATCGGCCCCAACCCCAATTAATACATTTGGGCACCATCGATTAGCGTGCTGGTCTTCGGGCTAGAATGTTGAGAGTTTGAAACCTGCTCCCTGCTTGTTTCATTACATTATTATGCCGGTCTCAGAGCAAATAGCCTGGATTGTTACTTCCATCTCGTTCCTCGCGTCATTTAGCATGCTTGTGAGCATGCTGGCAGGATGTACTGTTTTTTCTTCTGTATATATGAATTACAAATCAGCCTTTACTTAAATCATGTTTCTAGTCTATTGCATAGTTACATTGTGTAATCATTGATGTCCCAGGAGAAGGAGTGGTAAACACTGTGTATAATTGTAATACATACATGCAGTGTATGACACAGCATCATTCAAAGAATGGAGTTTGTTACACCTGGTATTGGATATGACTGGGGGGAAAAAATAGAGATTTTTGTAAATTAACTTCATGACAACAAAATATGCACAATCATTTGTCTCTATATTAACTAACATATTCCTCTCAATTGTATTTTTTTTTGCGTGACTTGTTATGACGTTATAACTACTTATATTTGCTTCCCTCGTAATGTTTTGTCAGCCATCTTTGCTGAAGAAAGTCACCAGGGACAGGTGGTTCATGTCAAATTCATCATTGGAACCACTCGATATGATTGGTCATATAAAAACCTTGAGACCCAAATGCATACTGAGTGCTCTAACTCCTCCTTGTGGTGGTCTGGAGCAATGACGCCGTGACGCTGGGTACCTCTAAGTCCCGCGGTGTAAGCTCACAACTCTTAAAGGAGGAACCACTGTATGCTGCTTCAAAAAATGTAATATGCCAGGAAGATATGTATACTGTAGCTAAGAAAGTAATACTAAGTGTAAGTTGTGTAGTAAGATGTTAGTAGCCCATGTGCCTCACCCTAATAATTTGGTCTATTTACCCCTCTTAATTTCACCTACTGTTCTGACTTGGTGGTGCACATGTAGCCTATAACCTGTTTTAGAGAAATGTAATCATCGAATATAGTCAGAGCTTTCATTGTCTGCTTATATGCCTCCTTTATTTATCTTATGGTTCTGACTTGGTGTACAGGGATAACACTGAATTCTGTCGAGGTACATTTCAAAAGTGCTAAACAAATAGTTATATTGACTAACGTTATGTCCGTCCTAGCTCGCTCATTAATGTCTTAATCAAAATTACGGATTGCCTCTTATCCACTTTTCGTCCCTGTCATGACTCTCTGTCCTTGGGGAGGATCCATGGCTGACAGATAGCCAGACTCTCTCTCTCTCTCACAGAGCCGGTTTTATGACTTAACAGCCGGTCGTAAAGTTTTTTGAGAACTTTCTCTTTCATGGTGTGTAGCATGGGAAGCCTGGAAATCCTTTGTTACACAGAGAAACTATGCTGCCAAAACTTCAACATCAAACAATGGACATTTAAACAATATTTCTAACATAAAGAATGTTGGGAATTATGAGAGATGGAATATGGAAAATGTTGTCCTGTTTTGGACTAGGTAGGCTGTCATAGTAAATAAGAATTTGTTCTTAACTGACTTGCCTAGTTAAATAAAAAATGGTGATGTCAAAAAAATTATCAGAAGATGTTATAACAGAAACATTGTAACTTTAAGAGCTTCCACAATGTATATATCAGATTTACATCTAAATGTTGTAAAAATTATATGATTAAATATGATTTTTTTTAGTTGAGATAATGGCTTTTCATATAAACATGGGCCCAGTCAGTAACCACGCCCATGTGAGCACAGAATTGGTGTCAACAGGACGGAACACCCTCCAAGGCCAGAGTGCTTAAAAGGACTCGCTGAGAATGTAACTATAGACCAGAGAATGTGAGGACATGTTCCACATGTTGAAATGGTTAAAACTACAAGTCCAGAAAGTGGTAAAACCTTCTGAAACTCTCAACGAGTGAAAAAGGTGAATACTAGATCAAACATTAACAGTCTGCAGCTGGGTATGTGAAGTAGTCTAGGACAATTGACCAAAGACGGGAGGGAAGAACAGATCCCTCTCACCACCGTGTGGTACACCTGGAGGTAACCATTCTAAGAACACTCCAAGACAAAGAAGCATAAAACTAAGAAGGGCATTGTGACCTCTGCTGGACAACCAGAGACTTACATCGAACTACTCCCCATAGACGGATCGAGTGGTTTCAACAGAGATGACATCTACGCGTAAATATATGTTGCATTTCTTAGCCAAATGAGCGGTTGTTAGGGTGCTAAATATTGATATTTACGGTGGGAATATTTTCCAAATGTATGTACGATAAGTCCACTCTCTTTGCCTCTCCCACTCTTTATCTTTCTGCACCCCTTTTCCATTGTGTAACAAGCCGTCATATTGTGTCAGTCCATTAGGGACCTGTTTCATTGCATTATGTCAGTAATCAATAACCTATACCGTGTGTGTGTGTTTTATGTATTTCTGTGTGATTATTTAGTTAGTAAATAAATAATTAAGCTAATTTGTGCATTGCTGACTCATCACTTAGTTAGGTTCGTGCAGTTTTACGAAGTCAACGATGTTCAGAATGAGACAAATGAGGAAATAATTCATAATTGACTGTTATTGATCTAAGAGATATTTAGATCATCTTTAGAGTTTAAGTCAGGAGATAGTAACTCAGTAAACAACTTTTCCCGTGGTGCCCCAAATTCCTAATGAGATAATTGTTACATGATGAATTTAATCAAGTAATAATTAAACGTAGTGGGTAATTATTCGATAAATAGCAGTCACCACATTAATGATAGTCACATCACAACATATTGGTGCCCCATGTGAGGAATCAAAGATAGACTGAGGTCTTCATGTTGAATTCAGCCTATATGAAATTGGGCAGCAGATTACGTTATCCACCCAGATTACGTTATATACCATTAGAACTGTAGGCAGGAATTGTTGAGGTGTGTGTGTTTCCATTTTAACAAGATACATAGACGTTGCCGCCGCTGTTGTTTCTCTGATAAAGTCAGCATGTAAGGGTGAATTACTGAATAATACGAGCCAGGACATATATATGGGCTGGCCGGTTTAGGTATTCAGAAAAATAGGTCAAAACGAACTACTATTTCTGTCTCTCGTGTTTCAGAAGCGGGTAGACTTGGTCATTATTCATTTCTTGAGCTGAGACATATGGCCCGGCCAATTAGAGAAATTTGAGTAGATATATTAGCCTGACCGAAGTGAGTAATTATCTCTCCATCTCTTGCGTTTCAGTAGTGTGGGTAGAAAAACGGTGTATTTCTTTGTTACCGCGCATTCTGGAAACATTGCAAAAATTACACTGAAATGGTTTGAATGTGAGACATCACTAGTAAACACTTTCCCTTGTTGAAGGGGACCCTATTTTACTCGGAAGTGAGATTCCAGTACAAAGTAGGGTTAGCTTTAGCTAGATGCTAAGCTAACAAAGGGAGAGCAGCCATTTTTCCTTTGTTCACATAGCGACAACGCCTGCGCCATAGGAAACGGAAGTTACGCCTCCTTTGGACTCCCGTTTGATTTTAGCTTTCAGGTCAGGGTCACATGTGACAGCAACCGAATGCTCACGTCTGGTACAACGGGGTACACATATGATTTCCAGCCAATCTCAACTGATTGGATATCATTGTCTAGGAAGTTAAAATTGCCAAAACTTACCTTTTCAGGGTGATCATTTGGATAATATTCAAATTGATTTGTTTCAACAGAGGAAACATGTTAACCTCTCTGGCGCAGGCAGAGCGACCCACCTCGACAACTTCTGGTGAAATTGCAGAGCGCCAAATTCAAAATACAGAAATAGTCATAATAAACATTCATAAAAATACAAGTGTTATACATCAGCTTAAAGATTGATTTCTTGTTAATCCAGCCGCTGTGCCAGATTTGAAAAAGGCTTTACGGCAAAAGCATACAATGCGATTATCTGAGGACAGCGCCTCTCATACAAACATTTTCCAACCAAGTAGAGGAGTCATGAAACTCAGAAATAGCGATAAAATGAATCACTTACCTTTGAAGATCTTCATCTGGTTGCAGTCACAAGAGTTACACAATAAATGTTAATTTTGTTCGATAAAGTCCCTCTTTATATCCCAAAAACTCAGTTTTGTTGGTGCGTTTTGTTCAGTAATCCACTGGCTCAAAGGTGGTCAAAACATGCAGACGAATACATCCTAATATGACTGGTAAAGTTCTTCGAAACATGTCAAACGATGTTTATAATTAAACCTCAGGTTGTCAATTGTCTAAATAATCGATAATATTTCAACCGTACAATAGCGTATTCAATAGAAAGGAAAAACAAAGAAGGGCGCGTGCAACCAGTACTGCATGCTTCCTCAGTCCACTGACAGAAAGGTCTCATTCTTCTTCATTTTTCAGAAAACTAGCCTGAAACAATGTCTAAAGACTGTTGACCTCTAGTGGAAGCCATAGCAACTGCAATCTGGGTCCTAACCCATTAGATACTCAATAGGAATTCAATTGAAAACCACCCACATAAAAAAATCCCACTTCCTGGATGGATTTTCCTCAGGTTTTCGCCTGCCATATCAGTTCTGTTATACTCACTGACATTATTTTAACAGTTTTGGAAACTTTGGAGTGTTTTCTATCCAAATCGACCAATTATATGCATATATCTTCTTAGGGATAGGGGGCAGTATTTTCACGTCCGGATGAAAAGCGTGCCCAAAGTAAACTGCCTGTTACTCCTATAATTTGTACATTTGGATAGAAAACACTCTAAAGTTTCTAAAACTGTTAAAATAATGTCTGTGAGTATAACAGAACTGATTTGGCCCCGAGGACAAACCATCCAGGAATTTTGTTTATGAAGTCATAGTATTTCCCAATGGTTTTCTACGGGGAGTCCTATTTAATAGGAACCTGGTTGCAGTTCCTATGGCTTCCACTAGATGTCAACAATCTTTAGAAATTGTTCAATGTTTTTCTTTTGAGAAATTAAGAAGTATAGCTGTTCTTTGAAAGTGTCACTCCAGGTGGACTCTACTGTTTGGTGTGCGTGAACTGGAACGCGCTTCACGTTATTTTTATCCTGCCTTAAATGTTATTGATTATTTACGTTTTAGGATACCTGAGTTTGGATTAGGAACGTTGTTTGAAATGTTTGGACCTAGGTAACTTATTAGATACTTTGTAGTCATGTCGGGCGAGTTGGAACCGGTGTATTTCTGAATCAAACACGACAAATAAATTGACATTTTGGGGATATAAAGAAGGAATTTATCGAACAAAACGACCATTCATTGTGTCACTGAGACATTTGAGATTGCAAAAAGAAGAAGATCTTCAAAGGTAAGGCATTTATTATATTGTTATTTCTGACTTTTGTGTCGCCACCTGCCTGGTTGAAAATGATTTTCATGTGTTTGTATGCGGGGCGCTGTCCTCAGATAATCACATGGTCTGCTTTCGCAGTTTCCTTTGGGCACGCTTGTCATCCAGACATCAAAATACTTCCCCCAAGCCCAAAGAAGAAACTTTTCCACATTAACCTAGATACAGCAACGCTTTCAGGTTAATTCAAGTTTAAATTCCCAGATAGCCTATACAGGGATGACTAATCATTAACATTGATTAATCAATTAAATTAGCTTTTGCAAGCTCATTGAGGCCAACTCCCACAGTACTAATCCTGTATTGACGGAAGTCCTGCCTTTGTGGGAATCCCATTTGGTTTCAGCCCTTAGTTATAAGTGACTCCTGGTGGTAAAGAATCAACAATATATATATATATATATATATATGTATGTATGTATGTATGTATGTGTGTATATATATATATATATATATATATATATATATATATATATATATATATATATATATATATGTATGTATGTGTGTGTGTATATATATATATGTGTGTGTGTGTATTTAAAAAAAATATATATATACATACATATATACATATATATATATATATATATGTGTATTTTTAAAATTTAAATTCCATTGAGGCCCAATGTCATCTCACATTTGTAACAAGTGGTTAACTCTTCTGATATCCAGCCAATCTCAGCTGATTGGATATCGTTATCGCCATTTCCATTTAACAAGGATGTTAAAATTGCCAGACTACCCTTTCAAGTTGATCATTTGAATAACATTCAAATGGATTTGTTCCAACCAATGAGACATTTTAAATGTTTCCACATTAAACCTAGATATAGCAACGCTTTCAGGTTAATTAAAGTTTAATTCCCAGATAGCCTATACAGGTATGATTAATTATTAACATTGATTAATCAATTAAATTAGCTTTTGCAAATTCATTCACATCAAACTCCCACATGACTGATCCAGTACTGCTGGTTCATTAACGTCTTTAAATAGATCAAAATAGTTTTTGCAGCTTCCAATGACTCAACCCAAACTAAAACTAAAAACATTTTAAAAGTTTTTTAATAATATGCAAGCTATCAGAAGGGGTGGTCCCCAGTCCCCCGCTAATTAGTGAACCCTCCACCATAAAAGGATTGATCGCTGACCTCGGCAGCAATTCAAACCCTAATTTTGCCATTAGGGGAAAAACAGCAGAAATTGCGACCAACACTCTCCAAAATCAGGCCTTGTAAAGGTTCTCTCCAGTTTAACCCTGGTGTATCACCATCAGAGATTGGCATCGGTCCAGTATCGGTCCAGTTGATGTGAAGGGACAGGTGGAGAGAACCGGGAAACTAATGGCAAAAGCAGAAAAGGAAAACATTCTGCAAGCCAAGGAACTGTGTTTGAAAACCGAACAGTTAATTCAAAAAAATTATGACGATGAACGAGCACAAACTCTTCAACAAAATCGTATTCTGCAGGAACAACTCGATTTAGCCAAAACTAAATATGACGAAGTCCACACCAAACTAGATACATATGACAAGTTATCTACAAACAGGAGCAAGCAATAATGTTCTAGTCCAAATGCTGAAGACCTAAAACGATCAATTAACTTCTTCGACTCTGATACAAAGGTTGCAAAGAAAAAGGTCAAAAACGTCGCAAGAGCCAATCCCACTCAAAACCCGATAAGCCGATCTGTTTTGCGAACAACCATTCCACTTTGTGGGGAATATGACCACAAAACGCAACCCAAACAGCCCGTACTTGGAAACAGTCCTGGAGGACTGCTTAACCTGTGATGCGCTAAGTGATTCGGGCTTGACGATGCTCATCTCTTATACGTTGTTCAATGATCTCAAAAGGGCTTTGAAGCCAGCTAAACGTTGGTTAAAAACGGAACGATGCGACACTACACTTCGAGGTTTCACTCGGACTGCCTCGACACATTGAGACTCATGCTGAAACTACACTTCCAGGACATATCGCTTGTTCACCCTGTGTATGTTACCAGCCCCAAATCTGAACCCCTGCTACTTGGAACAGACTTGATGGATCGTTTACTCTCACTGATGGATTCGAAAACAAAACAAGTATGGTCACAGTGCCGTCTCCAATGACCACACTGTCTTCTCCAGCTGCAACGCAGTCATCCATGAGGGGTATCTGTTGACAGCACCCCTTGAGAAAAATACGTTTCGAACACTCTTGGTGCAGAATCCGACCCAAGGAGATATTATGATATCTCGTCACATTCAATCAGCAAACCTGATTGACCATTATTTTCATGATTTCGAGCCAGCAATCTCTGTGAATGAGCAACTTCCCTCCTCCTTGGAGTCATGCAATACTGTAGCTGAGATGAACTTCTCTTGTCCTTCGGACACTTCCGGAAGCACTGCGGCCGTCTCAGGAATAAAAGCATCAATGTGCAGAGTTTACTCTGCTTCTGATGATACATTTTCCGCATTGTGGGGGACTGAAACCTCTTACAATGACACCAACGGAGTCAGTCCCGCAACTGACCCGATGATTCCCACTGGTGTAACACTGTGTGACATCGCAGACAGATATCCTTGTCTTAGTTTCAGAATAATTTCTGAATAAATCGGTAGGATAACTGGTCCCCTTGAGTACCAGTACCAATGCCATCACAGTCAGTCCAGCCACAATCAGTAAGAAGGTTAGAGACCTCACAAGTCAAATTGCTATGGATAACAGCGACAGAGCAGTTAGTAGTCACTCAGATTCCAATACGGGAAAGGGAATATCCAAAACACTCTTCTGATGGTTAACATACATGCCACTAATATAAAAAAAAAACTGGTTCAGTGCTTATAGAGTACTTCCGTCGTGAGGTTAGCTCCTCCGTGGATAACATAGCTATGAAATAGATCCCTTCAAACATATCGCCATTACCATGGTGTAAGACACATTGACGTGTGGTAAAACTACTACAGGTTCCCTAACATATGTCTTGAGGTCGACATCAATTCTTACTATTGTATAGTGTTGTGGCTTTGCTACACCAAGATTTACATGCTAAAATCACCACTGAGTCTATTTAATTGAGACCACATTATAGGCCTTTTCGGCGTGCTTGATCTAGCATGCCCAACTAGGAGAGGACAGGTAGTCTACTTAACTTGAAGTAGCGAATTCTGAGTGTGTGAATAATGCAACAAATATGTGCTTTTAATACAATAGGTAGGCCCAGGCTAGCACATACAAATAATCTGTAGGACAACTAAAATATTTTCATCCCAAAGTTGCCTGATCTGACTGCTGCCTCCCAACTGCAGCGTTGAAATTCTGACTGCACCACAATGATCTCTGTCGGGCCCGCAGGTCCAGTGGGATGCGAAAGCAGCCCTCTTCCAAGCGTTTATTCAGGTTGGATAATCTTTGGATGCCGACAGCAGTCGCACCATTGTAAGAAAAAGCACGGACTGTGGCCTAGTCATGCTCTTTTCCCGTGATACATCAAAGGCATTTCATGTGTTGGTCATCATAGTGGTCTCTGACCATGTGGTTAGACTTGCTCAGGCGTAACAAACTAAAACTTGTGACTTTGTTCAGAAAGGTGTAAAAAAAACTACAACACAAACATCCTTAATGAATTTAAAAGTAATCCTAGAAGTAGGCCTAATCATCTAGGTTTTCAAAATGATCTGTAATCTGAGTAAAAATATTTTTGCAGGTAATTACATTTACAGTTTTTTGTCATTCTTATGCAGTCCATTACTCCCCAACCCTGCCCATGTCCACACTACCACAATACAAAACCACAATATTGCACATTCTAATCACAACTGCATGATTCTGTGTCAATACACACCTCAGGGGAGACAGTGTTTGACCATTCATGCTTCAATATGCTCTCTCTATCAGATGTCCTGTTTGCTTTCTATAGTAACTCCTGTTGGACTTATCAGGACTGGTACAGTATGGCAGATCCAAGGCTGACTTCTCTTATGCCAGGTGGCCCAAGCATGTTGGATCTAAAATGAGCATATATGCTACTGTATAAACACACTATGTAGCAGTGTAACACTGATCTTGTTGTTCTAGCAACAGCGATACACATACAGTGCATTCAGAAAGTATTCAGACTCCTTGACTTTTTCCACATTTTGTTACGTTACAACCTTATTCTAAACTGTATTAAATTGTTTTTTCGCCCCTCATCAATCTAAACACGATACCCCAAAGCAAAAACAGGTTTTTCGAAATGTTTGCAAATGTATTAAAAACAAACAAATAAAATATTGTATTTACGTAAGTATTCAGACCCTTTACTCAGTACTTTGTAAAAGCACCTTTGGCAGCGATTACAGCATAGAGTCTTCCTGGGCTTGGCACACCTATATTTCTGGAGTTTCTCCCATTCTTCTCTGCAGATCCTTTCAAGCTCTGTCAGGTTGGATTATAAATCTTGGTGTAGCGTCAGTGCACAGCTATTTTCAGGTCTCTCCAGAGATGTTCGATCAAGTTCAAGTCCGGGCTCTGGCTGGGCCACTCAAGGACATTCAGAGGCTTCACCCGAAGCCACTTCTGCGTTGTCTTGGCTGTGTGCTTAGGGTCGTTGTCCTGTTGGAAGTTTAACCTTCACCCCAGTCTGAGGTCCTGAGCGCTCTGGAGCAGGTTTTCAGCAAGGATTTCTCTGTACTTTGCTCCGTTCATCTTTCCCTCATTCCTGACTAGTCTCCCAGTCCCTGACACTGAAAAACATCCTCACAGCATGATGCTGCCACCACCCTGCTTCACCGTAGGGATGGTGCCAGGTTTCCTTCAGACGTGACGCTTGGCATTCAGGCTGTCGTGTCTTTTACTGAGAAGTGGCTCTCTATCATAAAGGCCTGATTTGTTGCATGGTTTTTGCACTGACATGCAATGTCAACTGTGGGACCAGATATAAACAGGTGTGTGCCTTTCCAGATAATGTCCAATCAATTGAATTTACCACAGGTGGACTCCAATCAAGTTGTAGAAACATCTCAAGGATGATCAATGGAAACAGGATGCACCTCAGCTCAATTTCGAGTCACATAGCAAAGGGTCTGAATACTTATGTAAATAATATATTTCTGATATTAATATTTAATACATTTACAAAAAAATTCAAAAAACCTGTTTTCGCTTTGTCATTATGGGGCATTGTGTGTAGATTGATGAGGATAAAAAACAATTTCATAAACTTTAGAATAAGGCTGTAACGTAACAAAATGGGAAAAAAAGTCAAGGGGTCGGAATACTTCCCGAATGCACTGTATCCCCTGGTTTTAACTTAACACACCAAGTCTTCCACTGACACTGAGATCTTTAAGGAGTGCTTGGTGACTGAAGGAATTGGCTGACCAAATCCATGGACAGCAGACTATAATTTCCTCTGTCAAACAGGTAGGCCTCCTTCTTATTTCTTGAATAGGGAGAAATAGGCTCCAACACAAATCCCTCTTGTTGTCAAATTAAAATACTGTTTAAATGAACAAGGCCTTTGTGAATTAGCCTACTTTCAGCACCCATGCGCTGTCCATCTTCACAGCTGCCGCCTCGTAAGTTATGTAAATTACTCAAGTATGCCTTATTGTGATGTCAATAAATCCAATAAATAGCTTTATTATGGGCAACGAAACATATTGTGTTCATTAATATCAATTATAGCAGTTGCAAGTTTACCTCCGGTTCCCCTTCTCATCTTCGCGCTGTCCTTCTCAAACTGAACAGGATATGAGTAGGCTTAGTCCGCATGCACAGATATATAATTCTTCGGACAAATAAAAAAATATTTTTGGAAGGAACTTTGGACTTGCCTCCTGAAGTGCCAGCATAGCCATTGGTGATGCAGGACAGAAGGGTTTACATCAACAAGGGCAGGGCACGGCTCATGATTGGGATATCCTATGATTTGCAGTCTGTAATGCAGTGTAGCCGAGTTTAAATACACCATCCTAGCAGCAGAAGTCCTTGGGAAGGAAGTACATTTTCTTAGAAATATAACCTTTTGCTTCTCAGATTATGCTCTTCGTATAGCCTAGGCCTATAGCCTATAGTATAGATTACGGATCATTTGATTGAGACCACACTAGGCACACTTTATATTGCACAAACAGCAGAGAATCAGGGATGAGGGGCAGCACCGGGCACACATAGAGATATAATAAGCAACTCAATCTCAAACACTGAGCAATATGACATTTAATCGATTACAAATTACATGACACTCCCCTGGACTAAATCAGAAATGACTACCCCCCCCCCCCCCCCCCCCCCCCACCCTCTGGGTAGCAATTGTGTAAATGTTGACCGCTCCGTAACTGGCCAATGGTGAGAAACAACATGTATTCAACAGTCAAAACACACTACAGTCAGAGACATCATAAAGATGAAAGACACATTCAGAATCATTAATAAAAGTCCAGAAAATGTAATCTCATCTCCTTGCTAATGATTCAAGGAGTCGTTAGTCAGTGAAGTGGCACGGGGCCTAATTGCAATCACACAGAAGTTGTTATTTTTGGGGTACACTGACATGAACGATTCTGGAGGGGACCCAGCAACTTACTAATTATCAAAGAGACAGTTTCACAGGGAGACAGACCGGGACGAGTAGAGAGATGGAGTGAAAGAGGAAGAGCGAGAGAGACAGACAGGGACGATGAGAGAGATGGAGTGAAAGAGGAAGAGAGAGACAGACAGGGATGAGGAGAGAGATGGAGTGAAAGAGGAAGAGAGAGAGAGACAGGGACGAGGACAGAGATGGAGTGAAAGAGGAAGAGAGAGAGGGACAGACAGGGACGAGGAGAGAGATGGAGTGAAAGAGGAAGAGAGAGAGAGAGGGACAGACAGGGATGAGGAGAGAGATGGAGTGAAAGAGGAAGAGAGAGAGAGAGAGACAGGGACGAGGACAGAGATGGAGTGAAAGAGGAAGAGCGAGAGAGACAGACAGGGACGATGAGAGAGATGGAGTGAAAGAGGAAGAGAGAGAGAGACAGACAGGGATGAGGAGAGAGATGGAGTGAAAGAGGAAGAGAGAGAGAGACAGGGACGAGGACAGAGATGGAGTGAAAGAGGAAGAGAGAGAGAGACAGGGACGAGGAGAGAGATGGAGTGAAAGAGGAAGAGAGAGAGAGAGAGACAGACAGGGACGAGGAGAGAGATGGAGTGAAAGAGGAAGAGAGAGAGAGAGGGACAGACAGGGACGAGGAGAGAGATGGAGTGAAAGAGGAAGAGAGAGAGAGAGACAGACAGGGACGAGGAGAGAGATGGAGTGAAAGAGGAAGAGAGAGAGACAGACAGGGACGAGGAGAGAGATGGAGTGAAAGAGGAAGAGAGAGAGAGACAGACAGAGATGAGGAGAGAGATGGAGAGAAAGAGGAAGAGAGAGAGACAGGGACGAGGAGAGAGATGGAGAGAGAGGAAGAGAGAGAGACAGGGACGAGGAGAGAGATGGAGAGGAAGAGAGAGAGACAGACAGGGACGAGGAGAGAGATGGAGTGAAAGAGGAAGAGAGAGAGACAGACAGGAACGATGAGACAGATGGCGTGAAAGAGGAAGAGAGAGAGACAGACAGGGACGAGGAGAGAGATGGAGTGAAATAGGAAGAGAGAGAGAGACAGACAGGGACGAGGAGAGAGATGTAGTGGAAGAGAGAGAGAGAGAGAGGAAGAGAGAGAGAGAGAGAGAGAGAGAGAGAGAGGGGTCAGATGAGCTCCTGCATTTTTCAGCATGTTCTTAAGAAAATATAACATTTAGAGTTAGATAAACCTGGATCTATACAGGATTATATACAGGATTCTACCTTTCACAACATAACCTTCACTCCAAATCAAAACTCAAAACCTACAACCTGATTTTGGACGGAATTACAGAATTACCTGGAAGGCTTTCAACTACCAAAGATTATTATTCCCAAGCTATACAGCAAATGCTCTGACAAACGAACAGAAACCTGAAAACACCATCCAACCTGGAACTGAGTGAGTAATGTTTAATCTGAAGCTACTGTATATATTATATTCAAAAGCCAAGAAGAAAAATGCATTATAATGATACATTTTACTTTATAAGGCTAAATTAAGGCTACCAAGCTGCTAGGACAAAGAGATACAACTTCAATTGGCACTGACGTGTCAAGTGAGAGGTGTCAAAGTCCTTTAGCCCAACAATGGCAGGAGAATCAAACAGGCTATCCCCAACCAAATGCAGAGGGCTTTGAAGCTGCCTCACGCTGTTCAGAGGTAATTAAACTACAGTAGCCTGTGTATGTAAAAAATGATAAGGCATGAAAAGAGTACAAAATGAAGCTCCTTATGGAAAATCAAGAGAGACTTTTTGCTGACTGTTATAAAAATTGGAACATAAGCAACTTAATCTTCCACACAGACAATCCCCTGGCATGGCACAGTGCTATATTAATAAACTACTTCTCTGTTAAGATGGGGGTGTTAGCGATGGGTGGAAACTCAGGATAGTAGACAAGGAGGACCCTGCGTCAGCTAATATAAATCACTATAAGTCTGGAACAGTAATGGTACAGGGCAACCCCAAACAGTTTCAGCTGGACTTTCACCTAATCAAAGAATTAGCTCAGCAGGAGAAGCTCTCCCTTGAGAATGACACCCCCACGCCAAGCGGGTCAGACCAGACCTCTTCATTATATAACCCCACAGACGAGCAACCCCAAGCGGAAAGTCAACCTCCCAGCACAGAGTACTACCCACAGAGAAGCTAGCAGAACAGCCCACCTCAGCTCCCAACAAAAGTCTCGACACCACAGCAGAACAATCCACCCCTGACCATAGCGTCGAAATCACAGCGGCACAGATAAAGGAATAGAACCCCCAAGCCCAGGGGATCTCACCACCCTGTCAGCCACCCTGATAGCCCCCTGACAACCCCCCCACACCCACTGAGGACATACACAAGACACAGATTGTACTCCTTATGGACTCAAATGGGAAATATATACAAAAACTCTGGTGTCCAAACACCCAGCGTGCCCTAGACCTTCTGTCGGAGGAGTAACTAGGGTCACCCAACCACATAATAATACACACAGGCACAAACGACCTGAGAGCACAGCAGTAAAGGGTGGCCACAGCACTCAAGGGAGTGATTGAAAAAAGTTTATTCTACTTTCCCCAATGCACAGGTGGTTATCTCCACCCTGATACCACAAAAAAGACTTCCACCCTGCTACCATACAGCGGGTAAACGCAAGTATTTCCCTACACATAGAGGACCCACGCTGAGAGGACTTACATCCAGACCACAACACCACCAGCCACATCCACACCCCCACCCCAACCTATCAACACCCCCCCCCCAAGTCAACCATGCCCACACCCCAATTAAGCCTCCTCAGATCAGACCTATGCCTCTCCTGCCCACTCCATGCCCCCCACTCCCGCAATGAGGGCCTCAACATGAAAGTCACAGATACGCCCAGGCCATGAGCGGGCTGACAGGCCCAACCGCCACTCTTACGCCCAAGCCAATGGAATGTACCAGATGCTCAGCAGGCTCTGCTCACACTTACTGGCCTGAGGCCAAACCACACGACCAACAACATTGGACACTTTATGGAACACAAAGCCTTCACTATCTTACCCTGGAATGTCTAAAGCCTGAGGTCATCTGCCTTTGGCCTAAAGAGCAGGAACCTGGACTTCAGGAACCTGAACAGGGAAAAATGTCCTCCTGTGTGCTACCTATATCCCCCCACTAGAATCCCCATACTTTAATGAAGACAGCTTCTCCATCCTGGAGGGGGAAATCAATCATTTCCAGGCCCAGGGATATGTACAGTGCCTTGCGAAAGTGTTCGGCCCCCTTGAACTTTGCGACCTTTTGCCACATTTCAGGCTTCAAACATAAAGATATAAAACTGTATTTTTTTGTGAAGAATCAACAACAAGTGGGACACAATCATGAAGTGGAACGACATTTATTGGATATTTCAAACTTTTTTAACAAATCAAAAACTGAAAAATTGGGCGTGCAAAATTATTCAGACCCTTTACTTTCAGTGCAGCAAACTCTCTCCAGAAGTTCAGTGAGGATCTCTGAATGATCCAATGTTGACCTAAATGACTAATGATGTTAAATACAATCCACCTGTGTGTAATCAAGTCTCCGTATAAATGCACCTGCACTGTGATAGTCTCAGAGGTCCGTTAAAAGCGCAGAGAGCATCATGAAGAGCAAGGAACACACCAGGCAGGTCCGAGATACTGGTGTGAAGAAGTTTAAAGCCGGATTTGGATGCAAAAAGATTTCCCAAGCTTTAAACATCCCAAGGAGCACTGTGCAAGCGATAATATTGAAATGGAAGGAGTATCAGACCACTGCAAATCTTATTTTATTTATTTATTTATTTATCCCCAATTTCGTGGTATCCAATTGTTGTAGTAGCTACTATCTTGTCTCATTGCTACAACTCCCGTACGGCTCGGGAGAGACAAAGGTTGAATGTCATGCGTCCTCCGATACACAACCCAACCAGCCGTACAGCTTCTTAACACAGCGAGTCCAACCCGGAAGCCAGCCGCACCAATGTGTCGGAGGCTTCAGTCTGGTTTAAGACCCCATCATAGCACTGAGACTGTACTTGTGAAGGTGGTAAATGACCTTTTAATGGCGTCAGACCGAGGCTCTGCATCTGTCCTCGTGGTCCTAGACCTTTGTGCTGCTTTTGATATCTTCGATCACCACATTCTTTTGGAGAGATTGGAAACCCAAATTGGTCTACACAGACAAGTTCTGGCCTGGTTAAGATCTTATCTGTCAGAAAGATATCAGTTTGTCTCTGGATAGTTTGTCCTCTGACAAATCAACTGTAAATTTCGGTGTTCCTCAATGCCCCATTTTAGGACAACTATTGTTTTCACATATATATTTTACCTCTTGGTGATGTAATTCGGAAACATAATGTTAACTTTCACTGCTATGCGGATGACACACAGCTGTACATTTCGATGAAACATGGTGAAGCCCCAACATTGTCCTCCCTGGAAGCCTGTGTTTCAGACATAACGGACAAAAGAGAGATGCTTGTTCTAGGTCCCAAGAAACAAAGAGATCTTCTGTTGAATCTGACAATTAATCTTAATGCCTTTACAGTTGTCTCAAATAGAACAGTGAAGGACCTCAGCGATACCCTGGACACTGATCTCTCTTTTGACAAACATATCAAGACTGTTTCAAGGACAGCTTTTTTCCATCTCCTTAACATTGCAAAACTCAGAAACTTTCTGTCCAAAAATGATGCAGAAATATTCATCCATGCTTTTGTCACTTCTAGGTTAGACTACTACAGTGCTTCTCAATTATTTTCTGTTACGCCCCCCCCCCCCCCCCCAGGAAGAAGTAAACATTTCACGCCCCCCAACTCTCCGCCACGACTGTAAATAGTATCATTCGTCTATAAAATTGTTAGAAGTACACCTCTGCATAACATTGTATCCTTATTAACATTAAAGAAAAAAAGAAAAAAGAAAGAAATATAGATCAACTTACAACAAATAATAACTTTATTAACATTGTTTTTTAGTCTGTAACAGAAAAGACTTAAAGTGCATCAATTTGCCTGAAATTTAAAAAAATAATTTAATCTTTATTTAAACTGTAAACATTTTTTGACCATTTGATACTGAAAAATAAAATGTAATATAATCAATAAATAATAATAAATTAAAATTGATCAGCAACATTAAATCAGGAGCACAATATATGAAACACTTTGACCTAAACAAAAATGAATAAGACAATTTGTGCTGATTTTTTAAAATAAAAATGAGGAAGTCAGGATTAATGGCTACAATGAGCACGTTTTGCAGAGCACAGCTTTTCGAAGCGGGGTTTGAAGCTGGGACCTGTACTTGGTCTTCAGTGCAGCAACAGCAGAGAACCCAGTCTCACAAAGATAAGATGTTGCAAAAGGAAGAAGAATGCCCATGGCCCTCTGCCCTAAGAGTGGATACTGCCTCTCTACACTCAGCCAGAATTCACTCAGTGTCTGTGATGTGAACCTCAGTCTCAATGTGGAGTCAGACATCATATCAATGAACTGGTCCTCCTCTGCAGAGCTGAAACCAGTTGGAGCTGGTGCATTGAAAGGATCTCTTTACCCAGTCATATTGGGAACTGTTTTCAGGGACGTACTTTTTAAAGAATCCCATCAGTGATGAAATATGCTCCTTAATATATGGAATCACTGAGGTGGCATCATAGTCAGTAGTGTCAACAAATTCATGCAGGTTCTCGAATGAATCAGTATTTCCTTCATCAAGTCGCCTGCCCCACATTGAAAGCTTTCGAGTGAAAGAGCTGATCTTGTCTGTGAGCTGAGGGAGGTGTTAAATCTCTCCCTTGAAGCTGTAGATTTAGTTCATTTAGCTTTCCAAATATGTCACTCAGGTAGGCCAGTTTTGCCAGGAAGTTCTCATCACTACATTTTTCTGCAAGGTCATACTTGTGCTCCTGTTCCGAAAACATTCTTATCTGCTCTCTGAGCTCAAAAACTTGGGACAAAACTTTTCCTTGTGACAGTCACCTTGCTTCACTGTGAAACAACACAGCTTGATGTTCAGCTCCCATCTCCTCACAGATAGCAGAGAATACTCTTGTTTTAGTTGTCTGGTCTTTATAAAATTGACTACACCTACAATGTCAGTCATAACCTCACTTAATTCAGAGGAAATGTGCCTTGATGCCAGTGCTTCTCTGTGTATAACACAGTGTGTCCACTCAGCATTAAGTGAGGCCTTCTTGATGAGTGCCCGAAGTCCTTTTCTCATCCCTGCCATGGTCTGTGCACCATCACTGCAAACACCAATGCAGTTCTCCCACTTTAGCCCATTCTCAGTCAGGAAGCAGTCCAGCATTTTGAATAGCTCTTCAGCTGTGGCTCTGTCTCTGACATATTTACAAAACAGTAGATCCTCACACAGGAGTTTGTCATGTCAAAACGTACATAAGCGATAAACTGTCAGTTGCTTCATCGAACTGTAAGGCAAAACGTTTGTCTTTGAGTTTATCTACCAGCTGTTCTTTAAGATCGTTAGCAATATCATTTATACGTCTGGCGACAGTGTCATTGGACAGAGGGATAGTTTTTATTTTTGCAGCACTTGCGTCATCCAGCATGACAGAGACCATATCTAATGCTGCAGGCAGTATCAGCTCCTCTGCTATGGAGTGTTTTTGTTGCACTGAGCAATTTGGTATGCCACCTTATATGATGCTAACAGTGCTCGCTGGCTTACTGAAGTAGCATTCACAAAGCGGGACGATTGTTGGCAATATTCGGCACGTTTTCGCTGAAAAAACTCAAGCGGCTTGATTGGGGTGTAATGTCTTTAAGTGACGCCTTCATTTATTTGGCTTCATGCTGTCCGCTGCCAACATTTTTAGACACAGTAAACATACCGGTCTTTCCTCGTCTCCCTCCGTAGTCACAGTGAAGCCAAGCGCTACATACGCTTCGTCTTAGCTTTCGGGAGACTTACGTTTGTCTCATTATCTCCGTCTCTCTCTGCCTTTCTTTTCATCCCTGTTAAATATTTTTCCACGGTGTCTCTTAAGGGTTTGTTATCTGCACTTCATATCTCCTGCTCTGTGCTGTGTGCTCTTGTTCGGTGCAAAAAAAAAACTACTCCCTGCAGCAAAAAAAAGCATGTTCCCCGGGGTCACACACGTGCCCCCCCTGGCATCGCTCCGAGCCCCCCCAGGGGGGCGCTCCCCGCTATTTGAGAAGGACTGGACTACTGCAATGCTCTACTTTCCGGCTACATGGATAAAGCACTAAACAAACTTCAGGTAGTGCAAAACAAGGCTGCTAGAATCTTGACTAGAACCCCAAAATTTGATCATATTACTCCAGTGCCAGCCTATACACTGGCTTCCTGTTAAGGCAAGGGCTGATTACAAGGTTTCACTGCTAACCTACAAAGCATTACATGGACTTGCTCCTACCTATTTTTCCGATTTGTTCCTGCCGTTCATACCTACACGTACGCTACGGTCACAAGACGCAGGCCTCCTTACTGACCCCAGAATTTCTAAGCAAACAGCTGGAGGCAGGGCTTTCTCCTATAGAGCTCCATTTTTATAGAACGTTCTGCCTATCCATGTGAGAAACGCAGACTCAGTCTCAACCTTTTTACAAGGGCTGAGTCACTGGCTTACTGGTGCTCTTCCATGCCATCCCTAGGAGGGGTGCGTCACTTGAGTGGGTTGAGTCACTGACGTGATCTCACTGTCTGGGTTGGTGCTCCCCCTTGGGTTGTGCCGTGGAGGAGATCTTCGTGGGCTATACTCGGCCTTGTCTCAGGATGGTAAGTTGGTGGTTGAAGATATCCTTCTAGTGGTGTGGGGGCTGTGCTTTGGCAAAGGGGGTGGGGTTATATCCTGCCTGTTTGGCCCTGTCTGGTGGTATCATTGGATGGGGCCACAGTGTCTCCCGACCCCTCCTGTCTCAGCCTCCAGTATTTATGCTGCAATAGTTTGTGTCGGGGGACTCGCGTCAGTCTGTTATACAGTATCTTGAGTATTTCTCCTGTCTATCTGATGTCCTGTGTGAATTTAAGTATGCTCTCTCTAACTCTCTCTCTCTCTCTCTTTTTCTCTCTTTCTTTCTCTCTTTCTTTCTCTCTTTCTTTCTAGCTCTCTCGTGGAGAACCTGAGCCCTAGGACCATGTCTCAGGACTACCTGGCCTGATGACTCCTTGCTGTCCCCAGTACACCTGGTCATGCTGCTGCTCCAGTTTCAACTGTTCTGCCTGACCTCTTCACCAGACATGCTACCTGTCCCAGAGCTGCTGTTTTCAACTCTCTAGAGACAGCATGAGCGGTAGAGATACTCTGAATGATCGGCTATGAAAAGCCAACTGACATTTACTCCTGAGGTGCTGACCTGTTGCACCCTCTACAACCACTGTGATTATTATTATTTGACCCTGCTGGTCATCTATGAACATTTGAACATCATGGCCATGTTCTGTTATAACCTCCACCCGGCACGGCCAGAAGAGGACTGGCCACCCCTCATAGCCTGGTTCCTCTCTAGGTTTATTCCTAGGTTTAGGCCTTTCTAGGGAGTTTTTCCTAGCCACCGTCCCTATACACCTACATTGCTTGCTGTTTGGGGTTTTAGGTTGGGTTTCTGTACAGCACTTTGAGATATCAGCTGATGTACGAAGGGCTATATAAATAAATTTGATTTGATTTGATCTAGGTATTTATAGTTGTCAACATATTTTAAGTCAGAACTGTCCAGAGTAGAGATGCTAGTCGGGCGGGCGGGTGCGGGCAGCTGACATCAGCTGATGTAAGAAGGGCTTTATAAATAAATGTGATTGATTGATTGATTCTCCAATCTTTTTGGCTATATAACAAAGAACAAACAGCAAATACAATCTTAGAATCAACTATTAAAGACTACCAGAACCCACTGGTTTATTAAATTACCTTGAATGACTGGACATAATACAAACACTCCAACCCAAAAAGGCCAGTGGTGTTGATCGTATTCTCAATTAAATGATAAAATATACAGAAAACAAATTCCAATTGGCTATACTTAAACTCTTTAACTTCATCCTTAGCTCTGGCATATTCCCCAATATTTGGAACCAAGGACTGATCACCCCAATCCACAAAAGTGGAGCCAAATTTGACCCCAATAACTACCGTGGGACATGCGTCAACAGCAACCTTGGGAAAATCCTCTGCATTATCATTAACAGCAGACTCATACATTACCTCAGTGAAAACAACGTACTGAGCAAATGTTAAATTGGCTTTTTACCAAATTATCATACGACAGACCACGTACTCACCCTGCACACCCTGATTGACAAACAAACAAACCAAAACAAAGGCAAAGTCTTCCCATGCTTTGTTGATTTCAAAAAAGCCTTTGACTCAATTTGGCATGAGGGTCTGCTATACAAATTGATGGAAAGTGGTGTTGGGAGAAAAACATACAAAATTATAAAACCCATGTACACAAACAACAAATGTGCGGTTAAAATTGGCAAAGAACACACACATTTCTTCCCACGGGGCCGTGGGGTGAGGCAGGGATGCAGCTTAAGCCCCACCCTCTTCAACATTTATATATCAAGAAATTGCGAAGGGCACTAGAACAGTCTGCAGCATATGGTCTCACCCTACTAGAATCTGAAGTCAAATGTCTACTGTTTGCTGATGATCTGGTGCTTCTGTCCAAAAAAGTTCCAGTTGCCAGGACCACAAATACAAGTTCCATCTAGACACCGTTGCCCTAGAGCATACAAACCTTGGCCTAAACATCAGTGCCACAGGTAACTTCCACAAAACTGTGAACGATCTGAGAGACAAGGCAAGAAGGGCCTTCTAAGCTATCAAAAGGAACATAAAATTTGACATACCAATTAGGATCTGGCTAAAAAATACTTGAATCAGTTATAGAACCCATTGCCCTTTATGGTTGTGAGGTCTGGGGTCTGCTCAAGAATTCACATTATGGGACAAACACAAAATTGAGACCCTGCATGCAAAACTCTGCAAAAAATATCCTCAGTGTACAACGTAAAACACCAAATAATGCATGCAGAGCAGAATTAGGCCGATACCCGCTAATTATCAAAATCCAGAAAAGAGACGTTGAATTCCCAAACCTTCCATAACAAAGCCATCACCTACAGAGAGATGAACCTGGAGAGGAGTCCACTAAGCAAGATGGTCCTACAAACACAAACACAAACAGACCCCACAGAGCCCCAGGACAGCAACACAATTAGACCCAACCAAATCATGAGAAAACAAAAAGATAATTACTTGACACATTGGAAAGTATTAACAAAAAAAACATGGCAAACTAGAATGTTATTTGGCCCTAAGCAGAGAGTACACAGTGGCAGAATACCTGACCACTGTAACTGACCCACACCTCAGGAAAGCTTTGACTATGTACAGACTCAGTGAGCATAGCCTTGCTATTGAGAAAGGCTGCCGTAGGCAGCCCTGGCTCTCAAGAGAAGACAGGCTATGTGCACACTGCCCACAAAATTAGGTGGAAACTGAGCTGCACTTCCTAACCTCCTGCCAAATGCATAACCATATTAGAGACACATATTTCCCTCAGATTACACAGATCCAAAAAGAATTTGAAAACAAACCCAATTTTGATAAACTCCCATATCTACTGGGTGAAATAACACAGTGTGCCATCACAGCAGCAAGATTTGTGACCTGTTGCCACAAGAAATGGGAAACCAGTGAAGAACAAACACCATTGTAAATACAACCCATATTTATGTTTATTTATTTTCCCTTTTGTACTTTAACCAGTTGCACATCATTACTGTATATATACATAATATGACATTTGAAATGTCTTCATTATTTTGGAACTTCTGTGAGTGTAATGTTTACTGTTAATTTTGATTGTTTATTACACTTTTGTATATTACCTACTTCACTTGCTTTGGCAATGTTAACATATGTTTCCCATGCCAATAAAGCCCCTTGAATTTAATTGAATCGAGAGAGAGAGAGACAGAGGGAGAGAGAGGGAGAGAGGGAGAGAGAGAGAGAGATGAAGATGAGGAGTAGAATGAAGTGGAGGTGAGCAGAACTCATAATGAGAGTGTAATTAATCACTTTGATGCATTAGAAATCAGTATGAACTGAACCCAGACCTGACCTTAGCTGATGACTTCAAAACGGTAATTGGAGACTGGAAATGCAGCTTCACACTGTTTAATAATCAGACTTGGAACCAAAGGAAAAGGTAAGTTAGTCTGAGTATTTCACATAACACAGAACTCATAATCCACAACATATCTCATCATCATGGGATGAATGTTGCCAGAAAATATACATATCAAATGGTCAAAGATGTAGTTTGACCGGAGTTCCTTCTATCTTCAATAATAATATATACAATAATATACAATAATAACTAGCATATTAAAAAGTGGTAAATAAAACTAAAATCAACCTTCTGGATCAAAGCCCTGGAGGAAGCATGAAGCATTATCTCTGTCTCCAGTAATATAATTTATCCCTCACACAGACAGCTCAGATTAGCTAGCAGAGGATGAGCACAAATTCAATTTTTCAATTGAGCACATTTGGATCCGGCCTTGCAGCTATGTCCAGTGGCCCAGATTCACACGGCACGGGCTGAGACTGCTGATATCGCAAGAGACTCGAATCTGCGTCCCAATTGGCTATTCCTTTTAAAGTGCATTATTTTGAACCATTGATCAAAAGTAATGCTAACAAGTAGTGCACTATTTAGGGAATAGGGCACCATTTGGGATGCTGACTCAGAGTCATAGACATTCATATTCATTGGAGAGGATGTACTTTCAAAGTACTATTGTAGGCATATTCATTGTCACATTTCACTTCTCTGGGTATAACTTCTGAATCCCCTGTTGTTTCAGAGCAGTTATAATCATTTCAGCACTCCATAATTTCTTTGTGAATGGGGATTGTCTGATATAAAAACCATGGTATGGTAAAGACAAATTGATGGGAAGGTACAGTATATGAATATTATTGATTGAATTATGATTTTGGTTTGAAATAATACCTGTATGTACAGTGCCTTCAGAAAGTATTTTACCCAGTGACTTATTCCACATTCTGTTTTGTGTGACAGCGTGAATTCAAAATGGATTAAATACCACATAATGACAAAGTGAAAAGTGAAAACATGTTTTTAGACATTTCTTTAAAATGTATTGAAAATTATATACAGAAATATATTTTACATAAGTATTCACACCCCTGAGTCAATACTTTGTAGAAACTCCTCTGGCCTTTTTGGGTGTATTTAAGAACTTTCCACACCTAGATTGTGCAACATTTGTCCATTATTCTTTTCAAAAATCTTTAAGATCTGTCAAATTGGTTGTTGATCATTGCTAGACAACCATTTTCAGGTCTTGCCATGGATCTTCAAGTAGATTTAAGTCAGGAACATTCACTGTCTTTTTGGTAAGCAACTCCAGTGTAGATTTGGCCTTGTGGTTTAGACTGAACTTTAGTGCCTTGTTGCAAACAGGACGCATGTTTTAGAAAATGTTTATTCTGTACAGGCTTCCTTCAGTTTCACTCTGTCAATTAGGTTAGTATTGTGGAGTAACTACAATGTTGTTGATCCCATCCTCAGTTTTCTCCTATCACAGCAAGTAACTGTTTTAAAGTCACCATTGGTGAAATACCTGAGCAGTTTCCTTCCTCTCCGGCAACTGAGTTAGGAAGGACTCCTGTATCGATCTGTACAGTTCAAAAGTTTGGGGTCACTTAGTCCTTGTTTTGATTTTTTTTTTACATGTTTTGTCCATTAATATAACATCAAATTTATCAGAAATACAGTGTAGACATTGTTAATGTTGTAAATGACTATTGTAGCTGAAAACGGCCGATTTTTTTATGGAATATCTACATAGGCGTACAGAGGCCCATTATCAGCAACCATCACTACTATGCTCCAATGGCGCGTTGTGTTAGCTAATCCAAGTTTATAATTTTATGATTTTATAAAACACTTTTGCAATTATGTTAGCACAGCTGAAAACTATTGTCCTGATTAAAGAAGCAATAAAACTGGCCTTCTTTAAACTAGTTGAGGATCTGTGTTATGCACGTGAGTGAGGACCCAAAAGCAGTTTAACAAAAACAGAGTCCTTTAATGTCAAAACACAGGTAAGACATAGATCCTCTTCAAATGTATATGATGGCAAAATAAACAACCCGCAGAGAGGGCGACAAATGAAACATAAAGTCCTTCTGAATATCACAGAAGAGTTCCCCTTCTAGCAGCAGAGGAGAATAGCTGGGTTAGAGTCCCCTTCTAGCAGCAGAGGAGAATAGCTGGGTTGTAGAGGACAGAGGTACCTGATCACACGTAGCCTCAGATGAACAGGCAGATTCCGACAGGACAGGACAGGACAAGGGTGAAGCAAACGAGACGATAGTTTGGTTCTGGCATGAGAAACTCAAATGAGAATCTGACAAAGACAGAAGCAGGAACAGAGAGAGAAATAGAGACCTAATCAGAGGGAAAAAAGGGAACAGGTGGGAAAAGGGTGAACGAGGTAGTTAGAGAAGATGAGGAGCAGCTGGGGGAAGGAGAGGAAGAGAAGGTAACCTAATACGACCAGCAGAGGGAGACGGAGTGAAGAGAAAGAACAGGAACAAGACATAATATGACAATACATGACAGTACCCCCCCACTCACCGAGCGCCTCCTGGCGCACTCGAGGAGGAAACCTGGTGGCAACGGAGGAAATCATCGATCAGCGAACGGTCCAGCACGTCCCGAGAGGGAACCCAACTCCTTTCCTCAGGACCGTACCCCTCCCAATCCACTAGGTACTGATGACCACGGCCCCGAGGACGCATGTCCAAAATCTTACGGACCCTGTAGATAGGTGCGCCCTCGACAAGGATGGGGGGGGGGGGAGACGAGCGGGGGCGCGAAGAACGGGCTTAACACAGGAGACATGGAAGACTGGGTGGACGCGACGAAGATATCGGGGAAGAAGAAGTTGCACTGCGACAGGATTAATGATCTGAGAAATACGGAACGGACCAATGAACCGCGGGGTCAACTTGCGAGACGCTGTCTTAAGGGGAAGGTTCTGAGTGGAGAGCCAAACTCTCTGACCACGACAATATCTAGGACTCTTAGTTCTACGCTTATTAGCGGCTCTCACAGTCTGCGCCCTATAACGGCAAAGTGCAGACCTGACCCTCTTCCAGATGCGCTCGCAACGTTGGACAAAAGCCTGAGCGGAGGGGACGCTGGACTCGGCGAACTGAGACGAGAACAGCGGAGGCTGGTACCCGAGGCTACTCTGAAAAGGAGATAGCCCGGTCGCAGACAAAGGAAGCGAGTTGTGGGCGTATTCTGCCCAGGGGAGCTGTTCTGACCAAGACGCAGGGTTACGAAAAGAAAGACTGCGTAAGATGCGACCAATAGTCTGATTGGCCCGTTCTGCTTGACCGTTAGACTGGGGGTGAAAGCCGGAAGAGAGAGTGACGGAAGCCCCAATCAAACGGCAAAACTCCCTCCAAAATTGAGACGTGAATTGCGGACCCCTGTCCGAAACGACGTCTGACGGAAGGCCATGAATTCTGAAAACATTCTCGATGATGATTTGTGCCGTTTCTTTAGCAGAAGGGAGCTTAGCGAGGGGAATAAAATGAGCCGCCTTAGAGAACCTATCGACAACCGTAAGAATAACAGTCTTCCCCGCTGACGAAGGCAGTCCGGTGATAAAATCTAAGGCGATGTGAGAGGGAATGGGAAGCGGTCTGAGACGGCCGGCAGGTCTGAGACGGCCGGCAGGAGGGGAGTTACCGGACTTAGTCTGCGCGCAGACCGAACAAGCAGCCACGAAACGACGCGTGTCATGCTCCCGGGTGGGCCACCAAAAACGCTGGCGAATGGAAGCAAGCGTACCCCGAACGCCGGGGTGGCCGGCTAACTTGGCAGAGTGAGCCCACTGAAGAACGGCCAGACGAGTAGGAACGGGAACGAAAAGAAGGTTCCTAGGACAAGCGCGCGGCGACGGAGTGTGAGTGAGTGCTTGCTTTACCTGCCTCTCAATTCCCCAGACAGTCAACCCGACAACACGCCCCTCAGGGTCAGTGGAGGCTACTGAAGAACTGAAGAGACAAGATAAAGCATCAGGCTTGGTGTTCTTAGAGCCCGGACGATAAGAAATCACGAACTCGAAACGAGCGAAAAACAGCGCCCAACGAGCCTGACGCGCATTAAGTCGTTTGGCAGAACGGATGTACTCAAGGTTCCTATGGTCAGTTCAAACGACAAAAGGAACGGTCGCCCCCTCCAACCACTGTCGTCATTTGCCTAGGGCTAAGCGGATGGCGAGCAGTTCGCGGTTTCCCACATCATAGTTACGTTCCGACGGCGACAGGCGATGAGAAAAATACGCGCAAGGGTGGACCTTGTCGTCAGAGAGGGAGCGCTGAGAAATAATGGCTCCCACGCCCACCTCTGACGCGTAAACCTCGACAACGAACTGTCTAGAGACGTCAGGTGTAACAAGGATAGGTGCGGATGTAAAACGATTCTTGAGGAGATCAAAAGCTCCCTGGGCGGAAACGGACCACTTAAAGCACGTCTTGACAGAAGTAAGGGCTGTGAGAGGAGCTGCCACCTGACCGAAATTACGGATGAAACGACGATAGAAATTCGCGAAGCCGAGAAAGCGCTGCAGCTCGACGCGTGACTTAGGGACGGGCCAATCAATGACAGCTTGGACCTTAGCGGGATCCATCTTAATGCCTTCAGCGGAAATAACAGAACCGAGAAATGTGACGGAGGAGGCATGAAAAGTGCACTTCTCAGCCTTCACAAAAAGACAATTCTCTAAAAGGCGCTGGAGGACACGTCGAACGTGCTGAACATGAATCTGGAGTGACGGTGAAAAAAATCAGGATATCGTCAAGGTAAACGAAAACAAAGATGTTCAGCATGTCTCTCAGGACGTCATTGACTAATGCCTGAAAGACAGCTGGAGCGTTAGCGAGGCCGAAAGGAAGAACCCGGTATTCAAAGTGCCCTAACGGAGTGTTAAACGCCGTCTTCCACTCGTCCCCCTCCCTGATGCGCACGAGATGGTAAGCGTTACGAAGGTCCAACTTAGTGAAAAACCTGGCTCCCTGCAGGATCTCGAAGGCTGAAGACATAAGAGGAAGCGGATAACGATTCTTCACTGTTATGTCATTCAGCCCTCGATAATCTATGCAGGGGCGCAGGGACCCGTCCTTCTTCTTAAAAAAAAACCCCGCTCCGGCGGGAGAGGAGGAAGGGACTATGGTACCGGCGTCAATAGCTACAGACAAATAATCTTCGAGAGCCTTACGTTCGGGAGCCGACAGAGAGTATAGTCTACCCCGGGGGGGGAGTGGTTCCCGGAAGGAGATCAATACTACAATCATACGACTGGTGTGGAGGAAGAGAGGTGGCCCTGGACCGACTGAACACCGTGCGCAGATCGTGATATTCCTCCGGCACCCCTGTCAAATCACCAGGCTCCTCCTGTGAAGAAGAGACAGAGGAAACAGGAGGGATAGCAGACATTAAACATTTCACATGACAAGAGACGTTCCAGGAGAGGATAGAATTACTAGACCAATTAATAGAAGGATTATGACAAACTAGCCAGGGATGGCCCAAAACAACAGGTGTAAAAGGTGAACGAAAAATTAAAAAAGAAAGGGTTTCGCTATGATTACCAGAGACAGTGAGGGTTAAAGGTAGCGTCTCACGCTGAATCCTGGGGAGAGGACTACCATCCAAAGCGAACAAGGCCGTGGGCTCCCTTAACTGTCTGAGAGGAATGTCATGTTCCCGAGCCCAGGTCTCGTCCATAAAACAGCCCTCCGCCCCAGAGTCTATCAAGGCACTGCGGGAAGCTGACGAACCGGTCCAGCGTAGATGGACCGACAAGGTAGTGCAGGATCTTGAAGGAGAGACCAGAGTAGTAGCGCTCACCAGTAGCCCTCCGCTTACTGATGAGCTCTGGCTTTTACTGGACATGAAGTGACAAAATGACCAGCGGAACCGCAATAGAGACAGAGGCGGTTGGTGATTATCCGTTCCCTCTCCTTAGTCGAGATGCGGATACCCCCCAGCTGCATAGGCTCAGCACCCGAGCCGGCGGAGGAAGATGGTAGTGATGCGGAGAGGGGGGCAACGGAGAACGCGAGCTCCTTTCCACGAGCTCGGTGACGAAGATCAACCCGTCGCTCTATGCGAATAGCGAGTTCAATCAAGGAATCCACGCTGTAAGGAACCTCCCGGGAGAGAATCTCATCCTTTACCTCCGCGCGGAGACCCTCCAGAAAACGAGCGAGCAAAGCCGGCTCGTTCCAGTCACTGGAGGCAGCAAGAGTGCGAAACTCAATAGAGTAATCTGTTATGGATCGATTACCTTGACATAGGGAAGACAGGACCCTGGAAGCTTCCTCCCCAAAAACAGAACGATCAAAAACCCGTATCATCTCCTCCTTAAAGATTCGAAAGCCCTGGAAGTGGCCGGTGGATCGAGGCAGAGATGGTGAATCTGTTCTGTGAGGTTGGAGACTTGGGCGGCCAGGGTCTCAACGGCATGTCGAGCAGCAGACAATTCCTGCTCGTGTCTGCCTAGCATCGCTCCCTGGATCTCGACGACTGAGTGGAGAGGATCCGAAGTCGCTGGGTCCATTCTTGGTCAGATTCTTCTGTTATGCACGTGAGTGAGGACCCAAAAGCAGTTTAACAAAAACAGAGTCCTTTAATGTCAAAACACAGGTAAGACATAGATCCTCTTCAAATGTATATGATGGCAAAATAAACAACCCGCAGAGAGGGCGACAAATGAAACATAAAGTCCTTCTGAATATCACAGAAGAGTTCCCCTTCTAGCAGCAGAGGAGAATAGCTGGGTTAGAGTCCCCTTCTAGCAGCAGAGGAGAATAGCTGGGTTGTAGAGGACAGAGGTACCTGATCACACGTAGCCTCAGATGAACAGGCAGATTCCGACAGGACAGGACAGGACAAGGGTGAAGCAAACGAGACGATAGTTTGGTTCTGGCATGAGAAACTCAAACGAGAATCTGACAAAGACAGAAGCAGGAACAGAGAGAGAAATAGAGACCTAATCAGAGGGAAAAAAGGGAACAGGTGGGAAAAGGGTGAACGAGGTAGTTAGAGAAGATGAGGAGCAGCTGGGGGAAGGAGAGGAAGAGAAGGTAACCTAATACGACCAGCAGAGGGAGACGGAGTGAAGAGAAAGAACAGGAACAAGACATAATATGACAATACATGACAATCTGGAGCATCAGCATTTGTGGATTTGATTACAGGCTCAAAATGGCCAGAAACAAAGAACTTTCTACTCAGCAGTCTATTCTTCTTCTGAGAAATGAAAGCTATTCCAATGTGAGAAATTGCCAAGAAACTGAAGATCTCGTACAACGCTGTATTATACTCCCTTCACAGAACAATGCAAACTGGCTCTAACCAGAATAGAAAGAGGAGTGGGAGGACCCGGTGCACAACTGAGCAAGACGACAAGTACATTAGAGTTTGAGTTTGAGAAACAGACTCCTCACAAGTCCTCAACTTGAGGTCCTTGTGTCCTCATTAAATAGAACCCACAAAACACCAGTCTCAATGTCAACCGTGAAGAGGTGAATCCTGGAATGCTGACCTTCCAAGCAGAGTTCATCTGTCCAGTGTCTGTGTTCTTTTGCCCATCTTAATCTTTTATTTTTATTGGCCAGTCTGCGATATGGCTGCGATATGGCTTTTTCTTTAAAACTCTGTCTATGTGTTATTTTGTGGACAATATATGCAGCTCTTTGTTTACAATGCATTGTACGCTCACGCTTGAGGCTTTCCTAAGTTGATGCCCAAGAGACCAAACATCCTCAGAGCACGCGCTCAGATCATGTTCGAGCCTCGGATTGGACAGTGAAACACACACGCTGGCACCTGAAAGGCGATGTGCAGAGGTTTCATTTCTCTCTCATGCTGTCATGGCTGAAGCCAGCGCAGTGTCCAGGTTAAACGTGGGACGTCCCTCATTATAAACAAACAGTCGGCTAAATTCATGGTTATTGCATCATTTTCAGATCTATTAGAAGTGATTAATAGACGAAACAACAGTGTAATTGAACCAATTGACTGGCCACAGATCAGGGCATTCATCAGCAAAGACACAATGCAAGCTGATAGAACTTTGGACAACCAAATTGAAGTAAAAATGATTGATGAAATCAAAGTGGGTCGTCTGTATGGGGATTTGTGATTCACAACTTTTTCAGGTACTACCAGTAGTAGTAGGCCAACCGATAACACCAAGACAGAATGCACTTGAAGTGATGACGTGCCACCGAGAACAGTTAGCATGTCCAGCAAAGAACATCGCCAGTGGCACGCACACACTTTGTGCAGATCAGCAGGTGGTTTTTTTTCGTGGCAGCCAGGAGAGACAATCGAAGGAGGATGTGGTAAGCAAAGTTACTGGGCTCGAATTTAGTCACTCTTGGTCTATATCGATTGTTGCTTCTAATTGTGCAAGTTATAAACAACATTTCTTTTTGATGATTAAAGGTTATATTCTATGGCTGGATTTATGTATTTTATCCAATGCTACATTCATTTAACTTGATTGACCCTCTTTCTACAAGGCCTAGTCTATGAGAGGCCTAATCATATTTGTATGGATATTTTGTTAACTCTTAGGCTATAGAGATGCATTAAGGTAATGAACTCATTATTATGCATCAACATTTTAATTTGATTGCAATTATATATTATTAATCATTCTTGAATTTGTATAGTTCAAATAACCAGCAAACTTAACAGTTTTAACAGTACATCATGACACTGGACATTTTCCAAGCTGTTTAAAGGCACAGTCAACTTAGTGTATGTAAACGTCTGACCCACTGGAATTGTGATACAATTATAAGTGAAATAATCTGTCTGTAAACAATTGTTGGAAAAATGTCATGCATAAAGTAGATGTCCTAACCGACTTGCCAAAACTATAGTTTGTTAACAAGAAATCTGTGGAGTGGTTGAAAAATAAGTTTTATTGACTCCAACCTAAGTGCATGTAAACGTCCGACTTATGTGTGTGCCTCCAAAAAGTTTCTTGTTTGCCCTAGACATGGTATGGCACACTGTCTCCTGTCAGTAAAAACAGTTTACACAGCTAGCTCCTGAAGATCTGTGTTCCCTGTAAAAACCATGGCTACTGCGTGACTGGGAATAACATGGGGCTTGTGAAAGCGGTGTTTTCTACACACGAGAGGATCCAGATAAGAAAATCCTCACAACATTTTCTGTAAAACCCAAACCGTTTGAGCTAGCAACTTTACGGCAGTCGTCTGAACTTTCAGAAGGCCACATTTTAATTTTCGAAGATGTCTTCTGACAAAACCAACTGCCCAGACTGAACAGTTTGAACTACAAATGAATACCGACATCGACACAAACATTTTGCGCTGCCCACGCACACAATCTTCAGGGGTTGTTGGAAGTTAATCCAATACCGCAGTAAAAATGGCACAAAAGTGAATCGGATGTGAAAAGTGCTATAACTAAAGTGACTAAATATGGGTCTAAAAAAATGTATCATCCCTGATTTGAAAAACAAATATCCGCTAGATATAGGACAGACACTTCAAAACCTCATTCCTTATTATTTATTTTTTGACAGTCTGTTTTCCCATTCATTAATATTCTATTCAATGTGTTTCTATGGCTATAGCAGTAAAATCCAAATGCAATATTTTATTAAACATTTGTTCTATACTTTTCTTTTATACCTACAAGAGTCTAAAAATGCCAAACGTAATAACTAAATGATCCATGGTGTGATTATCTTAGAACAAACAATTCCATATGTTAGCTTACCAAGGGCTTAAACGTAAATGCATCACGTTTTATTGGGGCATTTTCTTGCTGAAAGGTTAACCTGTGATCATAACCTTGCCCTAACTAAAAACTATGCTAAAATTAGGAACATGACAAGAGAAAAAAGGAATCAAAGACTACAGAGACAATGCTACATAAAGACTTGAACATGACCACTTTCAATGCCTTAAATAGGTCAATCGTTTGGTTAAAAACAAAGCAATGCTGTTTAAGTTCCAAGCAGTACAGATCCATGATTGAAGCAGACACCAGTGTTGAGTGATGGAGGCGTTAAGGCAGGGATTCAGCTGCGCAACTAGAAGCTGGCCCATACGCCTACTGGGTCATTACACAACTAACAGAGAAAGAGAGAACAGAGAGAGAGAACAAACACCAATGGAATAAAGAGAAGATGGGCTTGCTATCTCCTACCTATCTGGGCTTGCTCCTACCTATCTTTCCGATTTGGTCCTGCCGTACATACCTACACGTACGCTACGGTCACAAGACGCAGTCTTCCTTGCTGTCCCTAGAATTTCTAGGGAAACAGCTGGAGGCAGGGCTTTCTCCTATAGAGCTCCATTTTTATGGAATGGTCTGCCTATCCATGTGAGAGACGCAAACTCGGTCTCAACCTTTGTCTTTATTGAAGACTCATCTCTTCAGTAGGTCCTATGATTGAGTGTAGTCTGGCCCAGGTGTGTGAAAGTGAATGGAAAGACACTGGAGCAACGAACCGCCCTTGCTCTGTCTGCCTGGCCGGTTCCCCTCTCTCCACTAGGATTCTCTGCCTCTAACCCTATTACAGAGGCTGAGTCACTGGCTTACTGGTGCTCTTCCATGCCATCCCTAGGAGGGGTGCATCACTGACGTGGTCACCCTGTCCGGATTGTGCCTTGGGAGAGATCTTCGTGGGCTATACTCGACCTTGTCTCAGGATGGTAAGTTGGTGGTTGAAGATATCCCTCTAGTGGTGTGGGGGCTGTGCTTTGGAAAAGTGGGTGGGGTTATATCCTGCCTGTTTGGCCCTGTCCGGGGTTATCGTTGGACGTGGCCACAGTGTCTCCCGACTCCTGTCTCAGCCTCCAGTATTTATGCTGCAATAGTTTATGTGTCGGGGGGCTCGGGTCAGTCTTATAACTGGAGTATTTCTCCTGTCTATCTGGTGTCCTGTGTAAATTTAAGTATGCTCTCTCTAATTCTCTCTCTTTCTCTCTTTCTTTCTCTCTTTCTTTCTTTCTCTCTTTCTTTCTTTTTCTCTGAGGACCTGAGCCCTAGGACCATGTCTCAGGACTACCTGGCCTGATGACTCCTTGCTGTCCCCAGTCCACCTGGTCGTGCTGCTGCTCCAGTTTCAACTGTTCGGTAGAGATACTCTGAATGATCGGCTATGGAAAGCCAACTGACATTTACTCCTGAGGTGCTGACCTGTTGCACCCTCTACAACCACTGTGATCATTATTATTTGACCCTGCTGGTCATCTATGAACATTTGAACATCTTGGCCATGTTCTGTTATAACCTCCACCCGGCACAGCCAGAAGAGGACTGGCCACCCCTCATAGCCTGGTTCCTCTCTAGGTTTCTTTCTAGGTTTAGGCCTTTCAAGGGAATTTTTTCCTAACCACCGTGCTTCTACACTTGCATTGCTTGCTGTTTGGGGTTTTAGGCTGGGTTTCTGTACAGCACTTTGTGACATCAGCTGATGTAAGAAGGGCTTAATAAATACATTTGATTGAAGATTCGAGAGAGGGAGTCAGAAGCTGTTAAACCATACCTTTGTCTAGCTGGATGGTATGCTTACAACACCCCTACACAAACACACCCCCCTACACACACACACACACACACACACACACACACACACACACACACACACACACACACACACACACACACACACACACACACACACACACACACACACACACACACACACACACACACACACACACACACACACACACACACACACACACACACACACACACAGAGACTTAGCATTCTCATGTCAAAATGCCCCCACCCCCCCTCACACACAACCACCCTGGCCCCCTACCCGACTTCCCACAGAAACAAAACAAACCCTTGTGATTGGTGAAGCAGTTAACTCAACCGCCAAGAAGTGTAAACAAATCAATCAATCATTCAAAACGCCTCTAACTGAAACAATACAATCTGCCAGCGCCTTTGAACAAGAAGCATGTCATCACTTCCATATTTGAAAGGAGGGAATTGTTGTTCTGCTCCTGCTCTGAAAAAATGACTGACTTCATCTGCCATCCCATATCTGGGTTTGTGTGTGCGGGTAGATTATCATAAAAGACGATTCTTAAGTTGAGCATTTTTTTGTCATGAATCTTAAAATCTGATTTTAAACCCTAACCTTATCCACCATGCTAACACTAATGCCTAACCCTAAATGAAGATCAACATTTTTACAATATAGCAAATGTTTTCTTTGCAGCTGGCTTATCTAAGGGGAAATAGCTTTAACACTGTTAAACACTTAACACTTTAACAGTGTTTTAACACTCTAGGGTGTAAAGCTGTGTTTACATATTTCCCAGCATGACTTACAAGTTGGAATAGTTTAGAAAAATGTTACTTTATTTTTGTATAGTATGAGACCAATTAATCAATCAATGTGCATGATGAAACATAGATATTAAAATAAACTATTCTAAAAATCAACCTGCAACACAGCATGCTGGGAAATATGATGGGGCCGCTTCCACGTCTTTTTTACTCTGAGAGAGTTAACGGAAATGAACTCAACACAGTCAAGTAACACCACCATCCGATTGAAAATATTGATATTAATAAAAGGCATGGAAAGTCACATCAATTTCTAATGACTAAATGCGTTATAAAACGGGACAATGGGGAAGTAAACAATAGTGTTTAAAATCTGAACACTTAGGAGATATAGGTGTTCTCCTGATTGGACTGGAAAAAGGTTGAACAGACTGGAAAAAGGTTGAACAGACTGGAAAAAAGTTGAACAGACTGGAAAAAGGTTGAACAGACTGGAAAAAGGTTGAACAGACTGGAAAAAGCTGACTATCATGTTTAATCTTGCATTCTAAACGCTTGTGTTTACAATGAGAACACTTAATAACAAATCTACACTGACATTAAGGTTATAAACGTGTCACGTTTTATGGTTTTACAGTGTAAATGGAACTCAAATGCTTTCTACCTGCAACCAAAAAACTTCAGAGTTCTAGACAGCACATTTTTTTAAAGAGTGCACCCACAGATTTGACTGGACATATTTTTTTACATTTTTTTTTATTACACCTTCATTTAACCAGGTAGGCTAGATGAGAAGAAGTTCTCATTTACAACTTCGACCTGGCCAAGATAAAGCATAGCAGTTCGACACATACAACAACACAGAGTTACACATGGAATAAACAAAACATACAGTCAATAACACAGTAGAAAAAAGAAAAGTCTATATACAGGCAATAAATAGGCCATGGTGGCGAAGTAATTACAATATAGCGATTAAACACTGGAATGGTAGATGTGCAGAAGATGAATGTGCAAGTAGAGATACTGGGGTGCAAAGGAGCAAGATAAATAAATACAGTGCCTTGCGAAAGTATTCGGCCCCCTTGAACTTTGCAACCTTTTGCCACATTTCAGGCTTCAAACATAAACATATAATATATATATAACTATTTTTTTGTGAAGAATCAACAACAAGTGGGACACAATCATGAAGTGGAACGACATTTATTGGATATTTCAAACTTTAACAAATCAAAAACTGAAAAATTGGGCGTGCAAAATTATTCAGCCCCTTTACTTTCAGTGCAGGAAACTCTCCAGAAGTTCAGTGAGGATCTCTGAATGATCCAATGTTGACCTAAATGACTAATGATGATAAATACAATCCACTTGTGTGTAATCAAGTCTCCGTATAAATGCACCTGCACTGTGATAGTCTCAGAGGTCCGTTAAAAGTGCAGAGAGCATCATTAAGAACAAGGAACACGCCAGGCAGGTCCGAGATACTGTTGTGAAGAAGTTTAAAGCCGGATTTGGATACAAAAATATTTCCCAAGCTTTAAACATCCCAAGGAGCACTGTGCAAGCGATAATATTGAAATGGAAGGAGTATCAGACCACTGCAAATCTACCAAGACCTGCCGTCCCTCTAAACTTTCAACTCATACAAGGAGAAGACTGATCAGAGATGCAGCCAAGAGGCCCATGATCACTCTGGATGAACTGCAGAGATCTACAGCTGAGGTGGGAGACTCTGTCCATAGGACAACAATCAGTCGTATATTGCACAAATCTGGCCTTTATGGAAGAGTGGCAAGAAAGCCATTTCTTAAAGATATCCATAAAAAGTGTCGTTTAAAGTTTGCCACAAGCCACCTGGGAGACACACCAAACATGTGGAAGAAGGTGCTCTGGTCAGATGAAACCAAAATGTAACTTTTTGGCAACAATGCAAAATGTTATGTTTGGCGTAAAAGCAACACAGCTGAACACACCATCCCCACTGTCAAACATGGTGGTGGCAGCATCATGGTTTGGGCCTGCTTTTCTTCAGCAGGGACAGGGAAGATGGTTAAAATTGATGGGAAGATGGATGGAGCCAAATACAGGACCATTCTGGAAGAATGATGAACCTGATGGAGTCTGCAAAAGACCTGAGACTGGGACGGAGATTTGTCTTCCAACAAGACAATGATCCAAAACATAAAGCAAAATCTACAATGGAATGGTTCAAAAATAAACATATCCAGGTGTTAGAAAGGCCAAGTCAAAGTCCAGACCTGAATCCAATCGAGAATCTGTTGAAAGAACTGAAAACCGCTGTTCACAAATGCTCTCCATCCAACCTCACTGAGCTCGAGCTGTTTTGCAAGGAGGAATGGGAAAACATTTCAGTCTCTCGATGTGCAAAAATGATAGAGACATACCCCAAGCGACTTACAGCTGGAATCGCAGCGAAAGGTGGCGCTACAAAGTATTAACTTAAGGGGGCTGAATAATTTTGCACTCCCAATTTGTCAGTTTTTGATTTGTTAAAAAAGTTTGAAATATCCAATAAATGTCGTTCCACTTCATGATTGTGTCCCACTTGTTGTTGATTCTTCACAAAAAAATACAGTTTTATATCTTTATGTTTGAAGCCTGAAATGTGGCAAAAGGTCGCAAAGTTCAAGGGGACCGAATACTTTCGCAAGGCACTGTATGTACAGGTGCAGTGATCTGTAAGCACTGTGATAGAATGCATCCAATTTGTTGAGTAGAGTGTTGGAGGCTATTTTATAAGGATCGAGGATCGGTAGGATGGTCAGTTTTACGAGGGTATGTTTGGCAGCATTAGTGAAGGATGCTTCGTTGCGAAATAGGAAGCCAATTCTAGATTTCATTTTGGTTTGGAGATGCTTAATGTGAGTCTGGAAGGAGAGTTTACAGTCTAGCCAGACACCTAGGTGTTTGTAGTTGTCCATATATTCTAAGTCAGAACTGTCCAGAGTAATGATGCTCGACGGTCAGGCAGGTTTGGGCAATGATCGGTTGAAGAGCATGCATATAGTTTTACTTGCATTTAAGAGCAGTAGGAGGCCACGGAAGGAGAGTTGTATGGCATTGAAGCTCGTCTGGAGGTTAGTTAACACAGTGTCCGAAGAAGGGCCAGATGTTTACAGAATGGTGTCGTCTGCGTAGAGGTGGATCAGAGAATCACCAGCCGCAAGAGCGACATCATTGATGTATACAGAGAAGAGAGTCGGCCCGAGAATTGAACACTGTGGCACCCCCATAGAGACTGCCAGAGGTCCAGACAACAGGCCCTCCGATTTGACATACTGAACTCTATCAGAGAAGTAGTTGGTGAACCAGGCATGGCAGTGATTTGAGAAACCAAGGCTGTTGAGTCTGCCAATAAGAATGTGGTGATTGACAGAGTCGAAAGCCTTGGCCAGGTCGATGAATACGGCTTCACAGTAATGTCTCTTATCGATAGCGGTTATGATATCGATTAGGACCTTGAGCGTGTCTGAGGTGCACCCATGACCAGCTCTGAAACCAGATTACATAGCTGTACGGATTTTAGAAACGGGAGAGTGAGGGAGTGAGTGAGGAAGATGGGTTTCTATGGTTCTTTGTAGCTCAGTTGGTAGAGCAGGACACTTGTAACGCCAGGATTGTGGGTTTGACTCCTGGGACCACCCATATGTAAAATGTATGCATGCATGACTGTAAGTCTCTTTGGACAAAAGTGTCTGCTAAATGGTATATATTATTATGGATATAGGCACAATGAAAAACACTTTCTGGCAGGCTGACTGACTGATTTGGGGCTCCTGAGTAGCGCAGCCTTCTAAGGCACTGCATCTCAGTGCAAGAGGCGTCACTGCAGTCTCTGGTTCGGATCCAGGCTGCATCACATCCAGCCGTGATTTGGAGTCCCATAGGGCGGCGCACAATTGTCCCAGTGTCGTCCGGGTTTGGCTGGGGTAGGCCGTCATTGTAGATAAGAATTTGTTCTTAACTGACTTGCTAGTTAAATAAATAAAGATCTTATACCATGCTCTCCCAGTTTAACACAACATGCAGAGTTGTTTTGCTTTGTTTGCATAAGACCTTCACTTCTCATTATCATCACAATTACTGTACAGCAATTTAACACCCACCGAAGTGAACTGACACAATCAATAAACAACAACAACAACATAATGGCATATATGAGCACCTCTTTAATACTCAGCGCTAAGAGCCTGCATTTGAATCACAAGCTAAAGGGGATTACATGTATTAGTGGAATCACAATAATAAGAGTCTATGATGAACATCGGTAACTTAAGGGGAGATTAATTATGTAAGCTTGACATGGTACAGTGTCTCCGGTGGACAGCTTATAGCAAGTGTTATAATTCATTTTATAAACTGGGTGGTTTGACCCCTGAATGCTGATTGGCTGACAGCCGTGGTATATCAGATCGTATTTTTTTATTTTTTATTTAACCTTTATTTAACCAGGTAGGCCAGTTGAGAACAAGTTCTCATTTACAACTGTGACCTGGCCAAGATAAAGCAAAGCAGTATGACAAAAACAACAACACAGAGTTACACATGAGATAAACAAATGTACAGACAATAACACAATAGAAACATCTATGTACAGTGTGTGCAAATGTAGTAAGATTAGGGAGGTATATACCACGGGTATGACAAAACATTTATTTTTACAGCTTTAATTACGTTGGTAACCAGTTTATAATAGCAATAAGGCACCTAAAGGGTTTATGGTGTATGGCCAATATACCACGGCTAACTAAGGGTTGTGTCCAGGCACTCTGCGATGTGACGTGCCTAAGAATAGCCCTTAGCCGTGGTACAGTGGCTTGCAAAAGTATTCACCCCCCTTGGCATTTCTTACAAGCTGGAATTATTTTTTTGTGGCTTTGTATCATTGGATTTACACATTATTTACACTTTGAAGATGCAAAATATGTTTTATTGTGAAACAAACAAGAAACAAGACAAAAAAAACAAAACTTGAGCGTGCATAACAATTCAGCAATTACAGCTGCAAGTCTCTTGGGGTATGTCTCTATAAGCTTGGCACATCTAGCCACTGGTATTTTTGCCCATTCTTCAAGGCAAAACTGCTCCAGCTCTTTCAAGTTGGATGAGTTCTGCTGGTGTACAGCCATCTTTAAGTCATACCACAGATTCTCAATTGGATTGAGGTCTGGGCTTTGACTAGGCCATTCCAAGATATTTAAATGTTTCCCCTTAAACCACTCAAGTGTTGCTTTAGCAGTATGCTTAAGGTCATTGTCCTGCTGGAAGGTGAACCTCTGTCCCAGTCTCAAATCTATGGAAGACTGAAACAGGTTTCCCTCAAGAATATCCCTGTATTTAGCACCAGCCATTATTCTATCAATTTTGACCAGTTTCCCAGTCCTTGCAGATGAAAACACCAAGGGGGATGAATACTTTTGCAAGGCACTGTATATTGGCCAAATACCACACCCCCTCGTGCCTTATTGCTTAAATAAATATAGTATATCATTAGGCATTATAAATGCACCTACAGTTGAAGTCAGAAGTTTACATACACCTTAGCCAAATACATTTAAACTCAGTTATCAATTCCTGACATTTAATCTTAGTCAAAATTCCCTGTCTTAGGTCAGTCAAGATCAGCACTTTATTTTAAGAATGTGAAATGTCAGAATAATAGTGGAGAGAATGATTTATTTCAGCTTTGATTTCTTTCATCACATTCCCAGTGGGTCAGAAGTTTGCATACACTCAATTAGTATTTGGTAGCATTGCCTTTAAATGGTTTAACTTGGGTCAAATGTTTCGGGTAGCCTTCCAGAAGCTTCCCACAATAAGTTGTGTGAATTTTGGCCCATTCCTCCTGACAGAGCTGGTGTTACTGAGTCAGGTTTGTAGGCCTCCTTGCTCACCAGCTTTTCAGTTCTGCCCACAAATTTTCTATCGGATTGAGGTCAGGGCTTTGTGATGACCACTCCAATGCCTTGACTTTGTTGTCCTTAAGCCATTTTTCCACAACATTGGAAGTATGCTTGGGGTCATTGTCCATTTGGAAGACCCATTTGCGACCAAGCTTTAACTTCCTGACTGATGTCTTGAGATGTTTCTTCAATATATCCACATAATTTCCCTCCTCATGATGCCATTTATTTTGTGAAGTGCACCAGTACCTCCTGCAACAAAGCACCCCCACAACATGATGCTGCCACCCCCGTGCTTCACAGTTGGTTGGGATGGTGTTCTTCGGCTTGCAAGCCTCCTTCTATTTCCTCCAAACGTAACATTATGGCCAAACAGTTATATTTTTGTTTCGTCAGACCAGGGGACATTTCTCCCAAAAAGTACAATCTTCGTCCCCATGTGCAGTTGCAAACCGTAGTCTGGCTTTTTTTATGGCGGTTTTGGAGAAGTGGCTTCTTCCTTGCTGAGCGGCCTTTCAAGTTATGTCGATATAGGACTCGTTTTACTGTGGATATATATACTTTTTGTTCCTGTTTCCTCCAGCATCTTCACAAGGTCCTTTGCTGTTGTTCTGGGATTGATTTGCACTTTTCGCACCAAAGTAGATTCATCTCAGGAGACAGAATGCGTCTCCTTCCTGATCGGTATGACGGCTGCGTGGTCCCATGGTGTTTATACTTGCGTACTATTGTTTGTACAGATGAACGCGGTAACTTCAGGTGTTTGAAAATTGCTCCCAAGGATGAACCAGACTTGTGGAGGTCTACAATTTTTTTCTGAGGTCTTGGCTGATTTCTTTTGATTTTCCCTTGATGTCAAGCAAAGAGGCACGGAGTTTGAAGGTAGGCCTTGAAATATATCCACAGGTAGAACTCCAATGGACTCAAATTATGTCAATTAGCCTACCATAAGCTTCTAAAGCCATGACACTGGACATTTTCTGGAATTTTCTAAGCTGTTTAAAGGCACAGTCAACTTAGTGTATGTGAACTTCTGACCCACTGGAATTCTGATACAGTGAAAATCTGTTGGAAAAATGTATTGCGTCATACACAAAGTAGACGTCCTAAACGATTTGCCCAAACTATAGTTTGTTAACAAGAAATTTGTGGAGTGCATGAAAAACAAGTTTTAATGACTCCAACCTATGTGTATGTAAACTTCCCACTTCAGAGGCTTTATGTGTGTGCCTCAAAAAAGTTCCCTGTTTGTCCTTGACATGGTATGGCAGGCCCACTTTCTGATATCAAATGGTAAAGTAACAGGAACTCATATAGAGTTGGACCCTGACACATAAAGCAGCTCAGTAGACTAGTAGTGTTCCAAGGGTTATTTGATCCTGGAGAGGCTGTAACGGGGGTTAGAACACGAACAGAAATAGCCAGCTGAAGCTCTTGATAAACTTTTCTCACTATCCACACACACAGACTTCCCTACATAATCCCCCAGTGATTTATGGGCTGTTTCTCCTGACTGCTGTCGGACGACTTGGGGTCGGGGGAGGTCACGGAGGGATGTATTGATCGCCGCCGTCTCACCCGATCACACTACATCTGCTCAGCACTTCCCAGCAGTGGCGGTCCCGGTGGTGATGTGAGAGGAACAGTGTCTCCTTTCCTTTCCCTGCACTATGAAGGATGCTGGGATCTCCAGGTCAACCTATGATGCTGGGAGGGAGAACCCATTTCTCCATTTGGTCGGGATGGATATCTAAAGACTTATTCCACCTCCTGGCCCGAGTCCTGTTGCTACTGTATGTCCTTCAATGGCTATAAAAGTCTATGATGATCATTAGGTAAAATAAGGGTAGATGGATTATGGAAGCTCCTTTTTTGCCCTTGACATGGTACAGTGTCTCCTGCAAACAGCTTATTGTAAGTGTTCTAATGCATTGTAAGTGCATCATTCTGCATTATAAATGCACCTATAAGGCATTATGTGTGTGTCTCAGAAAGTGTCTTCTTTGCCCTTGACATTGTATGGCATTGTCTCCTCTCATGACCTGGGTGTTCTCAGTAAAAACAGTTTACACTGCTAGCTCCTGAAGATCTGTGTTCCCTGTAAAACCATGGCTACTGTGTGACTGGGAATAATTTTGTGTGTTTTTACAGAGGCATTTCATAACTTACCATTACCCCCAAAAACTGGCTTCTGGCAAACAAGTGTGGCAAACCTTTGGCCAATTTGCAGAAAGCTCATATTTTCACATGCAAATTAGTATTTTGGCAAAATTGTTCAGGTATATTTGCGGCAATTTGTCTGGCAAACAATCCTGGTTAACTTGTGGCGAGCATTCTGTTCGCTGCAAACTCAGTATTAATATGCAAATAAGATCAGGTTTCTGGTTACTGTGTGTTAACAACATTGAAATGTATCTACATAAACCAAATCACAACTTTAAATTAAATTACTTCACAGAGAAAAAAACTAAACATACTAAATGTAGGAAATATATACGAAACAACATGTATTCAATGTCTTTACATTTACAAATAAATCCAATAAAACTTGAAATCAGCACGGTAATAAAGAAATTGCAAACACTAGATATTTCCCAAATAAATGGTTTAATCTTTCTATGTAGCTACAACATTTACATGAGAGAAATGTGGGGATGGGGATGTTGACCTTAGGATGTTTAAAGGGACAATTACAGAATTATTTTAAATGATCTAAAAAAAAAATTAAAAGGAAAACATTGGACATAACTAAACAGGGCAACTGACATAAAGATCCCAGCTGACGCTACAAGGGACAAGGACACCCTGAAGCACAGCTATCATCATAAAGCATTCCTAAAGAGAAAGGTCTTTAGGTCTGTTTTAAAGGAGCCCAGAGTCTGTGGTGCCTTCAGGAGGGCATTCTGGAGGCTGTGGGCTAAAAGCCTGATCCCCCAAGGAGCGGTGCTTGGTCCAACTGAGGGTGTGGGTGGGGTTATGGAGGGAGAGCAGTTCTTTGAGATAAGGAGGGTCTGGAAAATCAGTACGAAGGTTTTGAATTCAATCTGGAATGAGATGCCAGGATGGGGGTGATGTGATTGTGTTTCGGCACCCATCGGGATCCTGGCAACTCTGGTCTGGATGTACTGGAGCTTTCTGAGAATCCGGCCGGGGATCCCGATGAAGAGTGTGCAGTAGTCCAGCCTTGAGGAGATAAATGCATGGACAAACTTCTCTGCATCAGACTGAGTGAGGGGGTGGGACAGAGTTTGGCAATGTTCTTAAGGTGATAGAATGACGCTTTACACAGTTGTTTGATGTGGCTGTCAAAGGTCAGGGAGGAATCAAGCTTTACATGCATATTGGAAACTGAGTTGGAGAGAGGGATGTTCTATCCTGCAATGTTGAGGTGTGTTATTATTGGTGAGTGCTGGACCTGGTGGGGGTGTAGGGACTCAGTTTTGCTGAGGTTCAGTTGAAGGAAGTTATGCTTCATCCATGCCCTCAAGTAGGTTATGATTGAGAGCTGTACAGCAACCACTTTTTCCAACACCTTGGAGAGGAAGGGGAGGTTGGGTATTGGCCTGTAATTGGCCAGCACTTCCGTGTACAGGGTGGGCTTCTTCAGAAGGGGGCTGATGACAGTGGTCTTAAATGCGGGTGGAACACTGCCAGATTGGAGGGAGTGGTTAACAATCTGGATTATCAGAGGGCTGAGCGCAGGGGTGCATCATTTGAGCAGGGCTGTTGGAATAGGATCCAAGGTACAGACTTTAATTATGGAGATGTTTTCTCAATACCTCCCTGGGTGACTTCAAGGAAGCGGGAGAGAGACCAAGTTGCCGTTGGGTCAAGGGTGGGAGGAGAGAGTAGTAGAGCTGGAGATGAAAGATCTTATTTTGCGGACCTTTGTTTTAAAAAAGTAAATGAAGCTGTTACACTGCTCTTCGTTGTCTCAATGGGCAACTGGGACTGGAGTTGTAAAAGATGGTTTATGGTGGAAAACAGGTTTGTTGACTTTCACAGATTGTTACTGATGAGATTGGAGTAGAATGTTGACCATGCCTCTTTCAGGGCCTTGGAATTTTGGTGCTCTTGAAAGGTAAGTTTGTGGAAGGTGAGGCACGGGTTTCTGAGACGCCTGCTCTAGGATGCGTCCAGTGGATTTCATATTTCTCAGTGAGCAAATGCGACCTCCCATATTTTTATAACGGCATGGAAGTCAGGCGCACTGCCCAGGGATTGGTTGTAAAACCCCACAGTTTCATCCACGGATGAAAAAAGATGTAGAAGACAGGTTCAAGATGTCCTCTGACAGGCTGACTGGGTCTGTTTTTCCAGTTCCGGAAACACATGGGATGCTTGGACTTGGCTAGATGAGGAAAGTCCAGTGCGACAACCTTGTGGTCAGACACAGAGGTCATAGACCCTAATGTTTTTGATGGGGGTGGAGTCAGTGACGACCAGGTCAACTATGTGCCCACAGGTGTGAGTGGGGGCATCGTTGTTTTAATGGCTTCCACTTTGTGAAATGGGTGAAAATCTATTTTGAAAGCAGATATGACATAACACACTGTGCACTGCAGACAGACAGTGGTTGGTCTTTATTTATTTATTTATTTTATTTTACCTTTATTTAACCAGGTAGGCAAGTTGAGAACAAGTTCTCATTTACAATTGCGACCTGGCCAAGATAAAGCAAAGCAGTTCGACAGATACAACAACACAGAGTTACACATGGAGTAAAACAAACATACAGTCAGTAATAAAGTATAAACAAGTCTATATACAATGTGAGCAAATGAGGTGAGAAGGGAGGTAAAGGCAAAAAAGGCCTTGGTGGCAAGGTAAATACAATACAGCAAGTAAAACACTGGAATGGTAGTTTTGCAATGGAAGAATGTGCAAAGTAGAAATAAAAATAATGGGGTGCAAAGGAGCAAAATAAATAAATAAATTAAATACAGTTGGGAAAGAGGTAGTTGATAGGGCTAAATTATAGGTGGGCTATGTACAGGTGCAGTAATCTGTGAGCTGCTCTGACAGTTGGTGCTTAAAGCTAGTGAGGGAGATAAGTGTTTCCAGTTTCAGAGATTTTTGTAGTTCGTTCCAGTCATTGGCAGCAGAGAACTGGAAAGAGAGGCGGCCAAAGAAAGAATTGGTTTTGGGGGTGACTAGAGAGATATACCTGCTGGAGCGTGTGCTACAGGTGGGAGATGCTATGGTGACCAGCGAGCTGAGATAAGGGGGGACTTTACCTAGCAGGGTCTTGTAGATGACATGGAGCCAGTGGGTTTGGCGACGAGTATGAAGCGAGGGCCAGCCAACGAGAGCGTACAGGTCGCAATGGTGGGTAGTATATGGGGCTTTGGTGACAAAACGGATTGCACTGTGATAGACTGCATCCAATTTGTTGAGTAGGGTATTGGAGGCTATTTTGTAAATTACATCGCCAAAGTCGAGGATTGGTAGGATGGTCAGTTTTACAAGGGTATGTTTGGCAGCATGAGTGAAGGATGCTTTGTTGCGAAATAGGAAGCCAATTCTAGATTTAACTTTGGATTGGAGATGTTTGATATGGGTCTGGAAGGAGAGTTTACAGTCTAACCAGACACCTAAGTATTTGTAGTTGTCCACGTATTCTAAGTCAGAGCCGTCCAGAGTAGTGATGTTGGACAGGCGGGTAGGTGCAGGTAGCGATCGGTTGAAGAGCATGCATTTAGTTTTACTTGTATTTAAGAGCAATTGGAGGCCACGGAAGGAGAGTTGTATGGCATTGAAGCTTGCCTGGAGGGTTGTTAACACAGTGTCCAAAGAAGGGCCGGAAGTATACAGAATGGTGTCGTCTGCGTAGAGGTGGATCAGAGACTCACCAGCAGCAAGAGCGACCTCATTGATGTATACAGAGAAGAGAGTTGGTCCAAGAATTGAACCCTGTGGCACCCCCATAGAGACTGCCAGAGGTCCGGACAACAGACCCTCCGATTTGACACACTGAACTCTATCAGAGAAGTAGTTGGTGAACCAGGCGAGGCAATCATTTGAGAAACCAAGGCTGTTGAGTCTGCCGATGAGGATGTGGTGATTGACAGAGTCGAAAGCCTTGGCCAGATCAATGAATACGGCTGCACAGTAATGTTTCTTATCGATGGCGGTTAAGATATCGTTTAGGACCTTGAGCGTGGCTGAGGTGCACCCATGACCAGCTCTGAAACCAGATTGCATAGCAGAGAAGGTATGGTGAGATTCAAAATGGTCGGTAATCTGTTTGTTGACTTGGCTTTCAAAGACCTTAGAAAGGCATGGTAGGATAGATATAGGTCTGTAGCAGTTTGGGTCAAGAGTGTCCCCCCCTTTGAAGAGGGGGATGACCGCAGCTGCTTTCCAATCTTTGGGAATCTCAGACGACACGAAAGAGAGGTTGAACAGGCTAGTAATAGGGGTGGCAACAATTTCGGCAGATCATTTTAGAAAGAAAGGGTCCAGATTGTCTAGCCCGGCTGATTTGTAGGGGTCCAGATTTTGCAGCTCTTTCAGAACATCAGCTGAATGGATTTGGGAGAAGGAGAAATGGGGAAGGCTTGGGCGAGTTGCTGTTGGGGGTGCAGTGCTGTTGACAGGGGTAGGAGTAGCCAGGTGGAAAGCATGGCCAGCAGTAGAAAAATGCTTATTGAAATTTTCAATTATGGTGGATTTATCAGTGGTGACAGTGTTTCCTATCTTCAGTGCAGTGGGCAGCTGGGAGGAGGTGTTCTTATTCTCCATGGACTTTACAGTGTCCCAGAACTTTTTTGAGTTAGTGTTGCAAGAAGCAAATTTCTGCTTGAAAAAGCTAGCCTTGGCTTTTCTAACTGCCTGTGTATAATGGTTTGTAGCTTCCCTGAACAGCTGCATATCACGGGGGCTGTTCGATGCTAATGCAGAACGCCATAGGATGTTTTTGTGTTGGTTAAGGGCAGTCAGGTCTGGGGAGAACCAAGGGCTATATCTGTTCCTGGTTCTAAATTTCTTGAATGGGGCATGTTTATTTAAGATGGTTAGGAAGGCATTTAAAAAAAATATCCAGGCATCCTCTACTGACGGGATGAGGTCAATATCCTTCCAGGATATCCCGGCCAGGTCGATTAGAAAGGCCTGCTCGCTGAAGTGTTTCAGGGAGCGTTTTACAGTGATGAGAGGAGGTCGTTTGACCTCTGACCATTACGGATGCAGGCAATGAGGCAGTGATCGCTGAGATCTTGGTTGAAGACAGCAGAGGTGTATTTAGAGGGGAAGTTGGTTAGGATGATATCTATGAGGGTGCCCATGTTTAAGGCTTTGGGGAGGTACCTGGTAGGTTCATTGATAATTTGTGTGAGATTGAGGGCATCAAGTTTAGATTGTAGGATGGCTGGGGTGTTAAGCATGTTCCAGTTTAGGTCGCCTAGCAGCACGAGCTCTGAAGATAGATGGGGGGCAATCAGTTCACATATGGTGTCCAGAGCACAGTTGGGGGCAGAGGGTGGTCTATAGCAGGCGGCAACGGTGAGAGACTTGTTTTTAGAGAGGTGGATTTTTAAAAGTAGAAGTTCAAATTGTTTGGGTACAGACCTGGATAGTAGGACAGAACTCTGCAGGCTATCTTTGCAGTAGATTGCAACACCGCCCCCTTTGGCAGTTCTTTCTTGTCTGAAAATGTTGTAGTTTGGAATTAAAATGTCTGAATTTTTGGTGGTCTTCCTAAGCCAGGATTCAGACACAGCTAGCTTTAGTGCTGGGTTTGGATGTGGTGGTTGATGATGGCCACCCATAGATTTGACTGATGACTAAAACTACACTCTTCACGGCACTGTTTTTAGAAACTGGAGAGTGGGTGAGTGAGGGAGTGAGTGATTGAGGGAGATGGGTTTGTATGGGTATAGGCATAACTGACTGACTGTTCAGATACCATGCTCTCCCAGTTTAACACAATGTGGAGGTTGTTTTGCTTTGTTTGCATAAGACCTTCACTTGTCATTAGCATCACAATTACTGTACAGCAATTTAACACCCACCGACGTAAACTGGTACGATCAATAAACAACAACATAATACACATTGTGTATTTTTGAGCACTTCTTTAAAGGCCCAGTGCAGCCAAAAATGTGATTTTCTGCGTTTTATATATATTGACACTACGAGGTGTATAATACCGTGAAATTCTGAAAATGCCCCTTTAGTGTAAGAGCTGTTTGAAAAGACTGCCTGAAATTTCAGCCTATTTTGGTGGGATGGAGTTTTGGCCTTCCTGGTGACATCACCAGGTGGAAAATTAGTTAATAGAACAATAAGAGAGTTCCAAACCTCTCTGCCAATAACAAAATATATTTTGTTTATTTTTGACAATTTAAAACAATCACATTAAGTTACTTAATTGTTACCCAGAAATGACTTGATATTGAGATAAAAACAGCTGCATTGTACCTTAGCACCCCAGTGCTAAGAGCCTGCATTTGAAACAAGCTAAAACCAAATACATTTATTAGGGGAATCAGAATAAAAAATAGAATCTCTCCACTCCACTTTGTAACGCCTATTACTTTACTAGAGATTCATATTTTGATATAAAAGCATATTATGGAAATAGACTAATGCTACACTGAATTTATATCAGCGCTTTTCAAGGATCCGAAGGCAGTACTATGAATATGGAACATGGGTTATTTCAATGAGAACTTGTACAGTAAGTGGGTTGATACATCTTTGAGAGGCATCCTCCTGACGATCTCTTTCAGGACACTCTGTGTGTGGGAGTACCAACTACCCACTGGGCACTGACGTCAATTCCACGTTGGTTCAACGTAATTTAATTTAAAAAATAAAATAAAAAACGCAGCAAAGCCCTCTGTTACTCAGAAACGTATTCCAGTGTCTGCCTGCATGCTGAAAATCTTCGCCAGCGTTTGTGCATGTTTAGGCTAACTGATTTGGAAACAAACATTTTGGCCCTGTTCTACACTAAATTGATAACATATCTTTCAGACGGCCATGTACAAAGGGGCCAGAAACATTTGAGGGGAATCAGCACTTTTCCTAAATGAAAACTGTCCTCAAGGTTGTAGTGTGTTAAAGAAGGTACAGGCTACGTGCAGAGGAAGCGAAAGTGTGTGGCTGAACAATTCTGGGTGTATACTAGTTAAGAAGGCAGTAGCAATGAGAGAAATCTTTCATGGGGAGAGGAAGAAGCTTCGATCCACTGTAAAAGACAGTACAGCAGGGTTTCACAGCCTCAAGCAAGATGGCCGTCTTCCTCAGCCCTCTCCAAAGATTTTCTATTGGGTTCAGGTCTGGAGACTGGCTAGGCCACTCCAGGACCTTGAGATGCTTCTTACGGAGCTACTCCTTAGTTGCCCTGGCTGTGTGTTTTGGGTCGTTGTCATGCTGGTAGACCCAGCCACGACCCATCTTCAATGCTCTTACTGAGGGAAGGAGGTTGTTGGCCAAGATCTTACGATACATGGCCCCATCCTCCCCTCAATACGGTGCAGTCGTCCTGTCCCCTTTGCAGAAAAGCATCCCCAAAGAATGATGTTTCCACTTCCATGCTTCACGGTTGGGATGGTGTTCTTGGGGTTGTACTCATCCGTCTTCTTCCTCCAAACACGGCGAGTGGAGTTTAGACCAAAAAGCTCTATTTTTGTCTCATCAGACCACATGACCTTCTCTCATTCCTCCTCTGGATCATCCAGATGGTCATTGGCAAACTTCAGACGGGCCTGGACATGCGCTGGCTTGACCAGTGGGACCTCGCGTGCGCTGCAGGATTTTAATCCATGACGGCGTAGTGTGTTACAATGGTGTTCTTTGAGCCTGTGGTCCCAGCTCTCTTTAGGTCATTGACCAGGTTCTGCCATGTAGTTCTGGGCTGATCCCTCACCTTCCTCATGATCATTGATGCCCCACGAGGTGAGATCTTGCATGGAGCCCCAGACCGAGGGTGATTGACCGTCATCTTGAACTTCTTCCATTTTCGAATAATTGCGCCAAAAGTTGTTGCCTTCTCACCAAGCTGCTTGCCTATTGTCCTGTAGCCCATCCCAGCCTTGTGCAGGTCTACAATTTTATCCCTGATGTCCTTACACAGCTCTCTGGTGTTGGCCATTGTGGAGAGGTTGGAGTCTGTTTGATTGAGTGTGTGGACAGGTGTCTTTTATACAGGTAACGAGTTCAAACAGGTGCAGTTAATACAGGTAATGAGTGGAGAACAGGAGGGCTTCTTAAAGAAAAACTAACAGGTCTGTGAGAGCTGGAATTCTTACTGGTTGGTAGGTGATCAAATACTTATGTCATGCAATAAAATGCAAATTAATTACTTAAAAATCATACAATGTGATTTTCTGGATTTTTGTTTTAGATTCCGTCTCTCACAGTTGAAGTGTACCTATGATAAAAATGACAGACCTCTACACGCTTTGTAAGTAGGAAAACCTGCAGAATCGGCATGGAATCAAATACTTGTTCTCCCCACTGTATGTGTGAGAGACATATTCCAGTGGAGTGTGTGAGAGAGGTTGTCCAGTGGAGTGTGTGTGTATATATGTGTGAGAGAGGTTGTCCAGTGGAGTGTGTGAGAGAGGTTGTCCAGTGGAGTGTGTGTGTATATATGTGAGAGAGAGATGGCCAGTGGAGTGAGTGTATATATGTGTGAGAGAGAGATGGCCAGTGGAGTGTGTGTATATACAGTGCCTTGCGAAAGTATTCGGCCCCCTTGAACTTTGCGACCTTTTGCCACATTTCAGGCTTCAAACATAAAGATATAAAACTGTATTTTTTTGTGAAGAATCAACAACAAGTGGGACACAATCATGATGTGGAACGACATTTATTGGATATTTCAAACTTTTTTAACAAATCAAAAACTGAAAAATTGGGCGTGCAAAATTATTCAGCCCCTTTACTTTCAGTGCAGCAAACTCTCTCCAGAAGTTCAGTGAGGATCTCTGAATGATCCAATGTTGACCTAAATGACTAATGATGATAAATACAATCCACCTGTGTGTAATCAAGTCTCCGTATAAATGCACCTGCACTGTGATAGTCCCAGAGGTCTGTTAAAAGCGCAGAGAGCATCAAGAAGAACAAGGAACACACCAGGCAGGTCCGAGATACTGTTGTGAAGAAGTTTAAAGCCGGATTTGGAAACAAAAAGATTTCCCAAGCTTTAAACATCCCAAGGAGCACTGTGCAAGCGATAATATTGAAATGGAAGGAGTATCAGACCACTGCAAATCTACCAAGACCTGGCCGTCCCTCTAAACTTTCAGCTCATACAAGGAGAAGACTGATCAGAGATGCAGCCAAGAGGCCCATGATCACTCTGGATGAACTGCAGAGATCTACAGCTGAGGTGGGAGACTCTGTCCATAGGACAACAATCAGTCGTATATTGCACAAATCTGGCCTTTATGGAAGCGTGGCAAGAAGAAAGCCATTTCTTAAAGATATCCATAAAAAGTGTCGTTTAAAGTTTGCCACAAGCCACCTGGGAGACACACCAAACATGTGGAAGAAGGTGCTCTGGTCAGATGAAACCAAAATTGAACTTTTTGGCAACAATGCAAAACGTTATGTTGGGCGTAAAAGCAACACAGCTGAACACACCATCCCCACTGTCAAACATGGTGGTGGCAGCATCATGGTTTGGGCCTGCTTTTCTTCAGCAGGGACAGGGAAGATGGTTAAAATTGATGGGAAGATGGATGGAGCCAAATACAGGACCATTCTGGAAGAAAACCTGATGGAGTCTGCAAAAGACCTGAGACTGGGACGGAGATTTGTCTTCCAACAAGACAATGATCCAAAACATAAAGCAAAATCTACAATGGAATGGTTCAAAAATAAACATATCCAGGTGTTAGAATGGGCAAGTCAAAGTCCAGACCTGAATCCAATCGAGAATCTGTGGAAAGAACTGAAAACTGCTGTTCACAAATGCTATCCATCCAACCTCACTGAGCTCGAGCTGTTTTGCAAGGAGGAATGGGAAACAATGTCAGTCTCTCGATGTGCAAAACTGATAGAGACATACCCCAAGCGACTTACAGCTGTAATCGCAGCAAAAGGTGGCGCTACAAAGTATTAACTTAAGGGGGCTGAATAATTTTGCACGCCCAATTTTTCAGTTTTTGATTCGTTAAAAAAGTTTTAAATATCCAATAAATGTTGTTCCACTTCATGATTGTGTCCCACTTGTTGTCGATTCTTCACAAAAAAATACAGTTTTATATCTTTATGTTTGAAGCCTGAAATCGCAAAGTTCAAGAGGGCCGAATACTTTCGCAAGGCACTGTATGTGTGAGAGAGATGGCCAGTGGAGTGTGTGTATATACAGTGCCTTGCAAAAGTATTCGGCCCCCTTGAACTTTGCGACCTTTTGCCACATTTCAGGCTTCAAACATAAAGATATAAAACTGTATTTTTTTGTGAAGAATCAACAACAAGTGGGACACAATCATGAAGTGGAACGACATTTATTGGATATTTAAAACTTTTTTAACAAATCAAAAACTGAAAAATTGGGCGTGCAAAATTATTCAGCCCCCTTAAGTTAATACTTTGTAGCGCCACCTTTTGCTGCGATTACAGCTGTAAGTCGCTTGGGGTATGTCTATCAGTTCTGCACATCGAGAGACTGACATTTTTTCCCATTCCTCCTTGCAAAACAGCTCGAGCTCAGTGAAGTTGGATGGAGAGCATTTGTGAACAGCAGTTTTCAGTTCTTTCCACAGATTCTCGATTGGATTCAGGTCTGGACTTTGACTTGGCCATTCTAACACCTGGATATGTTTATTTTTGAACCATTCCATTGTAGATTTTGCTTTATGTTTCGGATCATTGTCTTGTTGGAAGACAAATCTCCGTCCCAGTCTTAGGTCTTTTGCAGACTCCATCAGGTTTTCTTCCAGAATGGTCCTGTATATGGCTCCATCCATCTTCCCATCAATTTGAACCATCTTCCCTGTCCATGCTGAAGAAAAGCAGGCCCAAACCATGATTATTATCAGTATTAACTTAAGGGGGCTGAATAATTTTGCACGCCCAATTTGTCAGTTTTTGATTTGTTAAAAAAGTTTGAAATATCCAATAAATGTCGTTCCACTTCATGATTGTGTCCCACTTGTTGATTCTTCACAAAAAAATAGTTTTATATCTTTATGTTTGAAGCCTGAAATGTGGCAAAAGGTCGCAAAGTTCAAGGGGGCCGAATACTTTCGCAAGGCACTGTATATATGTGTGAGAGAGATGGTCAGTGGAGTGTGTGAGAGTTTGTCCAGTGGAGTGTGTGTGTGAGAGAGAGAGGTGAGGGGAGGTGGTCCAGGCTGCTGACACTGACTGCCCTCTTTCTCAGGAGACTGACTCACTATCTGACAGCCTGGATTAACATTCTGCTATGGTCATCATCATTTCAGCACAGAGTTAACACTAAACAGTACCGTGTGAGAACTGGAGTGTAATGATTAGTCTAAAATGTTTTGCAAATATAACTAGAGTTTCTATTGGACAAATTCAGGTAGGTCCCTCTCTGTTTCGTGTGCTTCCTAGTGAATACACCCCTGAGAACTAATGTGTCAACATGAGTAATTAGCTTAATATGTCATTAACATTGTTGTACACAGGACAGTTATAACTAGTGGTGTAAGGGACTGTAGTTGATCCGTGATCCGTACGGGTCACCCTCCACGGTTCGGCACACATGTGAACCGCAGATCAATTGCAAAGTTTAACCATCACAATGTGAAACACTTTTACTGCCGCTTATACTTTTTAAAGTAATACTTCCCTAAATCTTGATGCAGAGTTGCAGTGAAAAGATAAAGACAAGACAGATGCTGTATTTTACTCTAAAGCCTGAAGGTTTATTATTATTTTTTATTTTTTTAAAGCAGTTGTGTGTTCTGTTCACGTGAACGGGGCATGTTGAATCAATCCTGGATGCTCGCGTTGCAAAAACCTAAGAAGAAAAAAGAGCAGTGAGAGCCATGTTTGGTGGAGGAGCTGAAGAACTGGAAAAGCCTCCCGCTTCATTAAGTCTCATGCATGGGAATATTTTGGCTTCGCTGTCAAATATGATGACAGAAGAAGGGTGGTGGACAATACCATTACGGTGTGTAGGCATTGTGCCACAAGAAAGCCGTATGATCATGGAAATACATGGAGCATGGCCATACATTTAAAGCGTCATCACCCTGGTGTGTCTGTGACGGAAGCCAACTCAGCCAAGAGACAACAACCACTCACCGCGGTATTTAAGCAGCCCTTTGCTGACTAAAGCCATCACCAAATCTATTGGGACATTTATTACCACAGACATGAGGCCATACTCTGTTGTGGAAAACAAAGGTTTCAAAAATATGGTGAAAGTGCTTGAGCCACGCTACGAAATCCCCTCGCGCATCCACTTCAGTATGAAGATCGTGCAAGATCTTTATGAACAGGAAAATATCAAAATTGTCGACGAATTATCCAAGGCATCCTCTGTTAGCCTCACCACAGACGGGAGGACCTCCAGGGTAACGGAAAGCTACGTGACTGCTCACTACACCACAGAGGAGTGGACCTCCAGGGCAACGGAAAGCTACGTGACCGTGACTGCTCACTACACCACAGAGGAGTGGACCTCCAGGGCAACGGAAAGCTACGTGAATGTTCACTACACCACAGAAGAGTGGACCTCCAGGGCAACGGAAAGCTACGTGACTGCTCACTACACCACAGAGGAGTGGACCTCCAGGGCAACGGAAAGCTACGTGACTGTTCACTACACCACAGAGGAGTGGACCTCCAGGGTAACGGAAAGCTACGTGACTGCTCACTACACCACAGAGGAGTGGACCTCCAGGGTAACGCAAAGCTACGTGACTGCTCACTACACCACAGAGGAGTGGACCTCCAGGGTAACGGAAAGCTACGTGACTGCTCACTACACCACAGAGGAGTGGACCTCCAGGGTAACGGAAAGCTACGTGACTGCTCACTACACCACAGAGGAGTGGACCTCCAGGGTAACGGAAAGCTACGTGACTGCTCACTACACCACAGAGGAGTGGACCTCCAGGGTAACGGAAAGCTACGTGACTGCTCACTACACCACAGAGGAGTGGACCTCCAGGGCAACGGAAAGCTACGTGACTGTTCACTACACCACAGATGAGTGGACCTACAGGGTAACGGAAAGCTACGTGACTGTTCACTACACCACAGAGGAGTGAACCTCCAGGGTAATGGAAAGCTACGTGACTGACTGCTCACTACACCACAAAGGAGTGGACCTCCAGGGCAACGGAAAGCTACGTGACTGCTCACTACACCACAGAGGAGTGGACCTCCAGGGTAACAGAAAGCTATGTGACTGCTCACTACACCACAGAGGAGTGGACCTCCAGGGTAACGGAAAGCTACGTGACTGACTGCTCACTACACCACAGGGGAGTGGACCTCCAGGGCAACGGAAAGCTACGTGACTGCTCACTACACCACAGAGGAGTGGACCTCCAGGGTAACGGAAAGCTACGTGACTGACTGCTCACTACACCACAGGGGAGTGGACCTCCAGGGCAACGGAAAGCTACGTGACTGCTCACTACACCACAGAGGAGTGGACCTCCAGGGCAACGGAAAGCTACGTGACCGTGACTGCTCACTACACCACAGAGGAGTGGACCTCTAGGGTAACAGAAAGCTATGTGACTGACTGCTCACTACACCACAGAGGAGTGGACCTCCAGGGTAACGGAAAGCTACGTGACTGACTGCTCACTACACCACAGAGGAGTGGACCTCCAGGGTAACGGAAAGCTACGTGACCGTGACTGCTCACTACACCACAGAGGAGTGGACCTCCAGGGTAACGGAAAGCTACGTGACTGACGGCTCACTACACCACAGAGGAGTGGACCTCCAGGGCAACGGAAAGCTACGTGACCGTGACTGCTCACTACACCACAGAGGAGTGGACCTCCAGGGCAACGCAAAGCTACGTGACTGACTGCTCACTACACCACAGAGGAGTGGACCTCCAGGGTAACGGAAAGCTACGTGACCGTGACTGTTCACTACACCACAGAGGAGTGGACCTCCAGGGCAACGGAAAGCTACGTGACCGTGACTGCTCACTACACCACAGAGGAGTGGACCTCCAGGGCAACGCAAAGCTACGTGACTGACTGCTCACTACACCACAGAGGAGTGGACCTCCAGGGTAACGGAAAGCTACGTGACCGTGACTGTTCACTACACCACAGAGGAGTGGACCTCCAGGGTAACGGAAAGCTACGTGACTGCTCACTACACCACAGAGGAGTGGACCTCCAGGGTAACGGAAAGCTACGTGACTGACGGCTCACTACACCACAGAGGAGTGGACCTCCAGGGTAACGGAAAGCTACGTGACCGTGACTGCTCACTACACCACAGAGGAGTGGACCTCCAGGCTAACGGAAAGCTACGTGACCGTGACTGCTCACTACACCACAGAGGAGTGGACCTCCAGGGTAACGGAAAGCTACGTGACCGTGACTGCTCACTACACCACAGAGGAGTGGACCTCCAGGGTAACGGAAAGCTACGTGACCGTGACTGCTCACTACACCACAGAGGAGTGGACCTCCAGGGTAACGGAAAGCTACGTGACCGTGACTGCTCACTACACCACAGAGGAGTGGACCTCCAGGGTAACGGAAAGCTACGTGACTGCTCACTACACCAGAGGAGTGGGAGATGCAAAGTCCGGTGCTACAGACACCCCCCCTCTACGAGTCACACAGGCACAAATCTGGCGCAGGTACTTCTAGGAGCAGTAGCAGAGTGGAAGCTAGAGAGGCTCAATAGCAATATCCCAACCACCACAGATAGTGCCAGAACCAAGTAAATGCAGTGATAGAAGCTGGACTGGGGCCACAGATAGCTTGCTTTGCACATGTGATCAATTTAGCATCCCAAAGGGGAATCTCAGTGAACCAGATGGACCGCCTCCTTGGGAGGATCAGGGAGGTGGTTTCCTTTTTCCACCGAAGAACAACAGCCGCTCATGTGCTTAAGACCAAGCAGGAAATGCTACAGCTACTGACCCACGAGCTCGTACACCATGTCACAACAAGATAGCTCTCCAACATGTCATAAGTGGAATTCCATTTTGAGCAGCAGCCATTACTAGAGATGTCAAGGCTGCCATTAGAGAATTTGAAGTTATAAGCTCAGGTCTGCTTTCTTTCTTTCTTTATTTTGATGATGTGGACACAGGCTATTTTTTTTTCATTCACTATTGTTCAAAGGAAGGAGGTATCATGTCTCATATTGCACTTTAATTTAACAATTGAGTATTGAATATTTTATTTTAAGATTTTATTTTATTTGTGTTATTTAAGTAATAAATGGAAAGCAAAGTTATTTGTCTGTTATTTTTTTGCTGATCTGAAAAATCATCCGCTCTGCAACCCAAAACCGTGAGTTTTGTGATCTGTTGCACCACTAGTTATAACATTGCAAAAAAACTCTCAATTAACATTGTTGCCAGCAATTACAATCCATGAATGTGTGATAAGGACATTGAATGTGGAAAGAAAGAAAAAACACAATAAGTACATGTTTTTCCTTATTATATCCTCTTTAATATATCTTAAAAAATGGATATACAATCTGAGAAAAAAAAATGAGGATTTAAACTGAGGAACAGACAGACCCTCCCGAGCCCCACAGAGAATTAGGCTAGCTGGACCAGTAAAATAAGGAGTGTGGGGCTAGGAACCAGAGCATGCTAAAAACAAGTCACATGAACCCCTGTCCATTTGAACACACACACACACACACTTCTAACATACCTACTGTAAAATACACCACCTCCTGGCCACATACATTTTGCCTCATGCAAACATGTGAATACAATTTTTTAATACAGTGATGACACTGAATCTAACGTTCCAATATGCACACATACAGGCACAAAGCCAGCCCAGGCAAAGCGAAGCAACAAACCCACACACTCAAAGATCTACATATCTCTCAGACACACACACACACACACACACACACACACACACACACACACACACACACACACACACACACACACACACAGGGGGACATTCAGACACATGAGGACATGCATACAGAGGAGACCCCACTCACTTGCCTCAAAACAGAGGACTCTCATACACAACCTAGCAGAGAAGAGAGCCCTCGTATTCCCTCTACCTCCATGGGGGCAGAGGAGAATGCATGAGGGTGGTGGGGCCTAAGAGAGTGGAAGGAGAAACGTCAGGATGGAGGGATGGAGCAAGACAGACAGACTATCAGAGGCACAGTGCCCTCTACGCTTGGCTTCCCCAGAGGTCAGGGGAGCTGAGATAAGGTCAAGGTTCAGGTGTGGTGGTAGAACTTGTACTGTGGTACAGCTGGAGTCTTTTCCTAGGAGCTTGATCTGGACAGTGTTACAGTGTGTCTGGGGCACCGGTAAATTGTGTTCCCCCTGTGGATGAGTGAACAGAACAGACAGAAAGTGGGAGTGTCTGAAGTGGTACCCTATTCCCTATGTAGTGCACTACTTCTGACCAGGGCCTATAGGGCTCTTGTTAAAAGTAGGGCAATATAAAGGGGTGCCATTTCAGACGTACGCTGAGTAAAGTGGACAACAGAATGGGGACTGACTGGGTCGGTGGCACTTGTCATTCACATGCTGTCTGATGAGGTGGGTGTGGGCGGGGGAGTGCAGGCCTTGAATGAGTGACATAACAGAGATGTTGTTTTTCCAGCTGTGTGTGTTTCTGTGTGGCTGGGTGGGTGTGCATGCACAACCAAGTGCTGTGTGTTGTGAGTAACTAGTTGAGTGCGTTTGCTTTTCAATGTGTGTGAAGGGATTGTGTGTGTGTGCATTTTCTTTGCAACCAGACATGGCAGGCACTAGAACTGAGAAACACTAACAGAATCTTTCTCTTTGATTCGTCAATTCCTAAATAACAGCTAAGTGGATTGGTTAAATCCCGGGTCCTCACTGCCACATGCGCTCACTATTATTGGCTCAGACACACAGAGAGGCCCCGTCATTGGACAATCCCTGCGGTGACGCAGCATGATTACTCTAGGCCACTCAGGGCAATTAAAGCATAATCCCTCAAACTTTTAAAAAACAATTTTTCTTGTAAATCTTTTTTTTTCTTTCAGCGTCATTGTATTGCAGTCAGGGCGTGTCAGCAATGTGCAGCGGTTGGTTGGTTGACGAGACGTTAGGGGGCGGGGTTCAGCTGCGCAGTCGAAGAAAGGGGGGGTTGCAGGCAGCCGGCGCAGCTGACGCAGTCATCATCTGGCATAGTGCTTGATGTAATCTTGAACCTTATTACGGAAATCCTCCTAGAACAAGACACACAAACAACATCAGTGAGCTTTTCTGGATCTACTGTATATCCTTGTTTAATTTTTACAAACATCTTACCTCCAACTGCTCTGAAAATCTTTAGGCCAATATACAGTGTGTTCATCAGTTTAAATGACTGAGCGAGACATTCAATAACAATGCAGTAAGCTGCATCAGGGGTTGATGGCAGTGATACAGTGGGATGAAAACATTACCAACAAACCCTGCGCACTTCCTGTCAAGCAAAACATGATACGACCACTGAGGGCACGGCTACAACAAGAGCTATGAAAACATTACCCGCAGAGCGTCTGTCCAGCCAGGGAATACGGTCCCCATTGCCAGACTGTGGAGATGGAGGTAGATATGGAGGGCCATGCTGCACTGCTAAAGCTCTGGCTCTGGGTAAACAGCCTCCAACAACAAGATGCCTGAGAGGAACCCAGGAGGGCTCAGGATTCCTCAATTAGCTCTGCTGGCCTGTTGTTCTGTACCCAGTACCAGGCTGTAAATAACCCCAGTCTACAGGGAGTCTGGAGGAACACAGTGAACAACCCATCTTTGCCTGTCTGTGACAACCTCGGTTTCCCCAGCCGGTGTATACACAGTATCTGGGCCTAATTGATCCTGCTGAATGGAATGGAACACTATAGTGCAGTACCTCCACTACAGAACTGGGGAGTTAAAGCCTGGGCCAGAGAGAGTGTGTGTGTGTGTGTGTGTGTGTGTGTGTGTGTGTGTGTGTCAGAGAGAGAGAGTGTGTGTACTCTGTGCGTAGAGTTTAAATTAAATAAAGTCAAATTAATTCCCAAAAGCCTGTCTGGGGACAGTTAGATGATTGAGAGGAGAAATGGGGCCAGGTTGGCATGGCAGCGTACGTAGCGGCACAGGTGGCAGGAGCAGCTCAAGGCGATTGATATCCTTGGCTCTGTTTGTCTCTCCTGGGTCAGCTTGCCCCCTGCCCTTTTCCTTTTCCAGGGCCAGCTTTATTAAACCACACCAGCTCAGGTCATGCACAGCACAGCACAATTCTGAGAGCAACAACAAACGCATCCAACAAAAGCCTATTTTCTTCTCTTCTCATTAGTGGTCCAGGATTTGGGTTCGATTGGGAATTGATGAGGGTAGAAGGGGGCGGAGTCCACTAAAAGACTACACAGCCCTGGTATCAGGAGCCAAGGCAAGTGAAAGAAGCAACTGTAAACTCTCCTCCAATCTGCACAGGGACATCAACGCATTATTTACCCATCAAGCTCCAGTTTCACAGATGCACGTTTCCCAAGATAGGATTAATTCCTTTGAGAATAAGCTCAGAATGAGGCTTGGTCAGGGCTGGAAAAGGCCAGAAGAGTCTCAGACAACAACAACAATGTCAACCATGCCAACAACAACTTATGGAGATAAGCGCGAGACATAATGCTTTAAAATGGTGACGACTTAAGGACAATGTGTGTGGCCGACTTACAATTGACATTTTAGTCATTTAGCAGACGATTTTATCCAGAGAGACTTACAATTAGTACAATACTTAGTTCCTAGCATGCCATCTAAAAGAGCCTGTGCCTGCTACTCAATAGCTTACTTTACCCTCAGGGAAAAACAATTAGCTCTACAGATCTCGCTCTCTGTCTGACATTGCATGAAAGCTTGTATGTAAATGGGGATGAATATCACAATCAGACGGCTGGTTAGTAACCTGCTTTTTGAGTCATAATCCATCCTACTGGGTCTCTACAGTCCAGAGGGCAGATGAAAGCCAGAGGGCAGATGACCTGGGGGGTAGATTATGACGTTGATCTTCTGTGAAACTCCAAGGACGTGGGGAGGACAGAGACAGACACTGATATGAAGGAGGAAAGCAGTGCGGAAACCAACCAAACAAAGCCTGTAGTTGAAGCAGACACTGACTGACGGACTAGCGTTAGCGGCCATCCATTAGTGAACTGAACCATGTAACCTTTCCTACTGAATTAGCTCACATCCTCCCAGCAGGCAGGTACACCAGTGTTCAAAACACCTCTTCTGTTCAAAACACCTCTTCAAGAGGTAAATTAATTAATGCAAATGGCTGTACTTCGCCTTGGGTGGAATGTGCTCCAGCTTTACAGTCAGGCTATAGCAACAGAGCAAAGAAAACATCACTACGTTAAAGAGCCCTCAGCACAGCTAGGCAGACAGAACAGACTTAGAACGAACAGTTAGAACAGGGAGCCCGGAACACTCCAAGCTGAGACCTTGGGGATTCAACTGCTGCACCCCCCCCCCCCCCACACACACTTTACATAACTCTGCAGCCTTGCTAAATATTTTGGCAGCGAGCTGAGCGCAGCACAGAGCTTGAAATAGCCCCCCCTACGTAGGTCTGCGTATTAATCTGCCCCATTATAACAATCTGAAGGCTTTGTGGTCGTGTGGGCCTTGCCTTTCTTCCCTGGCTAAAAGCGTTTTGAAATACCTCTGTATGCAGAATGTTACAAAGAAACAGATATTTGGGGGGAGACTTATATTAGGTTATACTACGACATAACACGACATAACACAACATAACAATGGAGATGAATGATGACATTCAGAACAGTTCTTTGACAAACAAGACAATGTCCTCAAACTAATTCAAAAGTAAAAATGCAGATATACTCAACCTAGTCTTGCATATTTATAAACCATTTCCCTCAGGGAATAGGTCAAAACTACATACTGTCCCTCCCCTGCTACAGCGAATACAGGAAAAGAGACAAGTTGAATTTCCTGTCAGATTGCATCAATGTCACTGTTTTGACTCCCAGGGACATGTCTATTACACACGACTGGCAGAGATGACATGCACTCTGAAACCCTCAGTCACTCTTTGGTTTGGCCATTCAGACGTTTTCAGAAACCAAACTGACCAATCAATGGCCTTCAGTAACCCTGTGACATGATTTGTAACACCCAACAAGGTTACTTCAGAACACAGGGCTGCATGGCTCCTCTCCTCCATGACCTTTACATTTACATAGTCATTTAGCAGACACTCTTATCCAGAGTGACTTACAGTTAGTGCATTCATCTAAAGATTGCTAGGTGGGGCAACCACAATGCTCAGTCATAGTAAGCAAATGTTTTCCTTTAAAGTAGCGATCGGCAAAGTCAAGTGCGGGTGTTCGTTCACAAAAGGCTGTTGGATTATTTCAGATACTTGACCTTTTTGTACATGTCATCCAGAGATGTTCGCCACTGCACTGTTGTGGGACAGTTTGGAGCATCTGTAGTCACCTCAAACACTCACCCCTCCAGCTCAAAAAGTCTGATTGCCCAAATTGGATGTGATCTGGCCAGATGGGAACAGACCGCTCAACACAGCATTAATGTGAGTCTACTGTGTGCTAGACCAGCTGCACACACCACCACTGCTACAGGTAGGGTAGGAGCAGCAGTCAAGCTATGTAAAAGGCAATCACATCACCTGAACACCAACTCAGCAGATGCCGTCAGGGTAGACCGCAGGGGTGGGAGGGCGGAAGGGGTGGAGTGGTAGAAAACGAGACCTCCTGATGGCACTCATCTCGCACTCTATCACTTCGAATCCCCCTCTTCCTCTTTCCTCCCCATCAGGACTAGGGGTAGAACATTTCAGAGCCCTCGAGCTCACCTGGTAACGTGATCAGTTTGTACCGATTCAGGTCAGATCACGTCAGGTAGAACTAGCTCTGAAGGTGGCCCACAGCCAGCAAGGTGTTACAAATACTAGATAGTCTAACAGAAGATCACACAGAGGCCAAATGAGCTAATGATTTCAAAGAATTATTGACAGAAAGTTGACAAAACTACAACATTTCCATACCGTCAAAGTTTTCACTTCACAAAACTGACACGGTCTATACTAAGCGCTAAAGATCACCGTGGTTCAACCATCCAGAACCAGACCCAGTCACGTGTATGCTGGGTTGTTTTCACTTGCAAACAAACAGCCAGTTGATTGGCTATTGATCCAGTGTGAGACAGATTGTTAGCACAGTAAAGATACTGGTCCTGGGGTGGTTGGAGAGCCATAGATCTGCATTAGGATGCAGTCAGAAGACCACAGGGTCCCTCAAGAGAGAATTATGCAAGGCCTTCGTTAAGCCATCGGACTGGGGATCATCAATGGTGCAGTATGGCTGACCATGCTAGAATACCTGAGTGACTAATCATATCAGTCAAAACGTGGCTGTTAGTTTGCTGTGGCCAACCTTAAATCTACCATTTTCTGTGGCATTGCAATAGTTAATGTGACATCCAAAAGTATTTGGACAGTGACACATTTGTTGTTGTTTTGGCTCTGTACTCCAGCAATTTGGATTTAAAATGATACAATGACTAGGTTGTAGTAGAGATGATCAGCTTTAATTTGAGGGTATTGTCATCTACATCAGGATCAAAATACAGTACTTTTGTACGTAGTCCCCCCCATGTTATGGAAATAAAAGTATTCGGACAAATTCAGGTATACAGGGTATTCGGGAAGTATTTAGACCCCTTGACTTTTTCCACGTTGTTACAATACAGCCTTATTCTAAAATGGATTAAATCTTTTTTTTTTCATCAGCAATCTACACACAATACCCCACATTGTTGCAAATGTATAAAAAAATAAAATAATCACATTTAGATAAGTATTCAGACCCTTTACTCAGTACTTTGTTAAAGCGATTACAGCATTGAGTATTCTTGGGTATGACGCTACAAGCTTGGCACACCTGTATTGGGGACTTTCTCCCATTCTTCTCTGCAGATCCTCTTAAGCTCTGTCAAGTTGGATGGGGAGCGTCGCTGCAAAGCTATTTTCAGATCTCTCCAGAGATGTTCAATCGGGTTCAAGTTCAGGCTGGGCCACTTGAGGACATTCAAAGACTTAGGGTCTGTGTGTTTAGGGTCGTTGTCCTGTTGGAAGTTTAACCTTCGCCCCAGTCTGAGGTACTGAGCGCTCTGGAGCAGGTTTCCATCAAGGATCTCTCTGTACTTTGCTCTGTTCATCTTTCCTTCGATCATCACTCGATCTCCCAGTCCCTGCCACTGAAAAACATCCCCTCAGCATGATGCTGCCACCACCATGCTTCACCGTGTGGATGGTGCCAGGTTTTCTCCAGACGTGACACTTGGCATTCAGGTAAACGAGTTCAATCTTGGATTCATCAGACCAGAGAATCTTGTTTCTCATGGTCAGAGTTCTTTAGGTGCCTTTTGGAAAACTCCAAGCGGGCTGTCATGTGCCTTTTACTAAGGAGTGGCTTCCATCTGGCCACTCTACCATAAAGACCTGATTGGTTGTCCTTCTGGAAGGTTCTCCCATCTCCACAGAGGAACTCTGGAGCTCTGTCAATGTGACCATCGGGTTCTTGGTCACCTCCCTGACCAAGGCCCTTCTCCACCGATTGCTCAGTTAGGCCAGGTGGCCAGCTCTAGGAAGAGTCTTGGTGGTTCCAAACTTCTTCCATTTAAGAATGATGGAGGCCAATGTGCTCTGGGGACCTTCAATGCTGCAGAAATGTTTTGGTACCCTTCCCCTGATCTGTGCCTCGACACAATCGGAGCTCGGAGCTCTATGGACAATTCCTTCGACCTCATGGCTTGGTTTTTGCTCTGACATGCACTGTCAACCGTGGGACCACTAGGCAGGGTATCCTAGTGGTTCGAGCGTTGGACTAGTAACCGGATGGTTGCAAGTTCAAATCCGAGCTGACAAGGTACAAATCTGTTGTTCTGCCCCTGAACAGGCAGTTAATAACCCACTATTCCTAGGCCATCATTGAAAATAAGAATTTGTTCTTAACTGACTTGCCTAGTTAAATAAAGGTAAAATAAAATAAAAATATAGAAAAGGTGTGTGCCTTTCCAAATCATGTCCAATCAATTGAATTTACCACAGGTGGACTCTAATCAAGTTGTAGAAACATCAAGGATGATCAATGGAAACAGGATGCACTTGAGCTCAATTTTGAATCTCATAGCAAAGGGTCTGAATACTTATTTTTAATATATTTGCAAAAATATCAAAAAAATTGTTTTTGCTTTGTCATTAAGGGGCATTGTGTGTAGATTGATGAAAATCAATTTTAGAATAAGGTTGTAACGTAACAAAATGTGGAAAAAGGGGTTCGAATAGTTTCCGAATGCACTGTATGTGTATTAAAGTCATCAAAAGTTTAGTATTTGGTCCGATATACCTAACACACAATGACTACATCAAGCTTGTGACTCTACAAGACTTGGAATCATTTGCAGTTTGTTTTGGTTGCATTTCAGATTATGTTGTGCCCAATTGAAATGAATGGAAAGTATTTACTGTTCCATTTTGGAGACACTTATTGAAAAAAGAAAACGTGTTTTAATCTGAACACTTCTACATTCATGTGGATGGTACCATTATTATGGATAATCCTGAATGAATCGTGAATAATGAGTGAGAAAGCTAGAGGCAGAAAGATCATACCCCCAAGACATGGTAACCTTTTACAATAACAGGGGAGGTCAGCATTTTTGTGGGGGTATGATATTTATGCCTTTCCCACTCATCATGCATTCATGATTATCCGTAATGTTCAGAAACATGTTATTTCCTTATTTACAATAAAAGTGACTAAAATAACACACTACATTATTTACCATTGGGCACAACATAATCTGAAACACCTAAAATGGGGGGACTATGTACAAAAAGTGCTGTAATTTCTAAACCGTTATGGATGAAAATACCCTCAAATTAAAGCTGACAGACTGCACTTTAACCTCATTTGGTATCATTTCAAATCCAAGGTGCTGGAGTACAGAGCCAAAACAACAAAATGTGCCATTGTCCAAATACATTTGGACCTCGCAATGACATGTACCACAATGACATGACAAAGTATAAGTCCAATATGCTTTTGTGTTGCTGACAAAGACATAAGATAAGGTCAAGAAAGTCATCATGCCTGGCTAATCATCGGCCTCTTTAGTTTTAAGGTCAACAGTCAAATGGCAGCCCCGTGTGGGTTCAGTCTGTTTCGTTCTGGTATGTTCCATCTTCCACAGCACTACTGTATGCCCCCCCCCCCCCAATGCTCTCTGACAACGCAGTCAGAGAGCATTGAGCACTGGGGGAGTTCCACTTTAAGCCTACTCTCTCTACGGTTGTTGCTGAACCAACAATAAAGCTGGAAAAAGGGCTGTTTCTCAGTAGGAGGTCAGATCCATTTGACTGGGTGGCTGTTGTTTTTCCTACTGTGGGATGGGGATTCTGCAACACCACTGCTGCAACATGACTCCGTTACTATTAAAAGCCCTAGTTTCCTCTCAGAGAGAGGGAGAGAGAGAGTTTGAGGCCAAGCTTCCTGTGACGGGACAGTCAGCTGGGAGACCGCTGCATCAGTATGGTGATTACATGGTCATTTAGCATCAGTATGCTATGTGGCGGACGTGTGAGCCGTGGTTTCCCAGTACCCTCTGACACACATCTCACAGTTCCCTCCGCACAAAGACTTGATGTTCAGTCGGCATGCCACAAAGCTACAGAGTCAGGGGAGACCAAGAAATTGGACACTCCTCACGAATGCCACGGCCCTCACGTCGAGAACCACAAACTGTGAACGTCACACTCGGCAGGGGCTTGCGAGAGGCAGCTGGGACAACTACTGTGCATATCTGTGTTAGTGTGAGGGAGTATGTAGAGTACATGAACCCCTGCTCCTTTGCTTTAAGTTCCTTGGCGTCCACATCACTAAGAATTTAACATGGTCCACACACCCGCATAATCGTGAGGAGGGCATGACAGCGCCTCTTCCCCCTCAGGAGGCTGAACATATTTGTCATGGTCCCTTGGCTCTTCAAAAAGTTCTGCAGCTGCACCATCTCGACTGGCTGCATCACCGCTTGGTATGGCAAATGTACCGTCCTTGACCTCCGTGCTAGAGGGTGGTGCATACAGCCCATTACACCATTGGGGCCAAACTCACTGCCATTATGCTGCAATAGTTTGTGTCGGGGGTCTAGGGTCAGTCTTATGTCTGGAGTATTTCTCCGGTCTTATCTGGTGTCCTGTGTGAATTTAAGTATGCTCCCTCTAATTCTCTCTCTCTCTCTCTCTCTCTCTCTCTCTCTCTCTCTCCTCCCGGAGAACCTGAGCCCTGGGACCATGCCTCAGGACTACCTGGCCTGATGACTCTGCTGTCCCCAGACCACCTGCTCACGCTGCTGCTCCAGTTTCAACTGTTCTGCCTGCGGCTATGGGACCCTGACCTGGTCACCGGACGTGCTACCTTTCGACCTGCTGTTTTCGACTCTCTCTCTCTACCGCACCTGCTGTCTCTAACGCTGAATGCTCGGCTAAGAAAAGCCAACTGACATTTACTTTTATTTGTAATAATGACAATTACAACAATACTGAATGAACACTTATTTTAACTTAATATAATACATCAATAAAATCAGCCTCAATTTAGCCTCAAGTAAATAATGAAACATTTTCAATTTGGTTTAAATAATGCAAAAACAAAGTGTTGGAGAAGAAAGTAAAAGTGCAATCTGTGCTATGTAAGAAAGCTAACGTTTCAGTTCCTTGCTCAGAACATATGAAAGCTGGTGGTTTTCAATATTCCCAGGTAAGAAGTTTTAGGTTGTAGTTATTATAGAAATTATAGGACTATTTCCCTCTATACCATTTGTATTTCATTAACATTTGACTATTGGATGTTCTTATAGGCACTTTAGTATTGCCAGTGTAACAGTATAGCTTCCGTCCCTCTCCTCACTCCTCCCTGGGCTCGAAACAGCAACACAACGACAACAGCCACCATCGAAGCAGCGTTACCCATGCAGAGCAAGGGGAACAACTACTAGAAGGCTCAGAGTGAGTGACGTTTGAAACGCTATTAGCACGCTAACTAGCTAGCCATTTCACTTCGGTTACACCAGCCTCATCTCGAGAGTTGATAGGCTTGAAGTCATAAACAGTGCAATGCTTGACGCACAACGAAGAGCTGCTGGCAAAACGCGCCTGTTTCTGCCTACCACCGCTCAGTCAGATATATATGCTGCTGCTACTCTGTTCTTTATTTTTAATGTTATTATTATCCATCCTTGATGCATAGTCACTTTACACTTTATTAAATTAATATATATATATATATATATATATATATATATATATATATATATATATATATCTCGAAATGGCCAGAAAAAAAGAACTTTCATCTGAAACTCATCAGTCAGTTCTTGTTCTGGGAAATGAAGGCTATTCCATGCGAGAAATTGCCAAGAAACTGAAGATCTCGTACAACGATGTGTACTACTACCTTCACAGAACAGTGTAAACTGGCTCTAACCAGAATAGAAAGAGGACTAGGAGGCCCCGGTGCACAAGTACACTAGAGTGTCTAGTTTGTGATACAGACGCCTCACAAGTCCGCAGCTGACAGCTCCATTAAATAGTACCCGTAAAACACCATTCTCAACGTCAACAGTGAAGAGGCGACTCCGGGATGCTGGCCTTCTAGGCAGAGTTCCTCTGTCCAGTGTCTGTGTTCTTTAGCCCATCTTAATCTGTTCCTTTTATTGGCCAGTCTGAGATATGGCTTTTTCTTTGCAACTCTGCCTAGAAGGCCAGCATCCCGGAGTCGCCTCTTCACTGTTGACATTGACTGGTGTTTTGCTGGTACTATTTAATGTCAAAGTGGAAATATGTTTTTAGAGATTTTTACAAATTAAAAATGAAACTCAAATATCTTGAATCAATAAGTATTTCAACCCCTTTGTTATGGGAAGTAAAAAGTTCAGGAGTAGACATTTGCTTAACAAGTAGCATAATAAGTTGCATGGACTATGTGCAATAATAGCGTTCATCATGATTTTTGAATGACTACCTTTTCTGTACCCCACACATACAATTATCTGTAAGGTCGAGAAGTGAATTTCAAACAGATTCAACCACAAAGAGCAAGGATGTTTTCCAATGCCTCGCAAAGGGCAACATTTAAAAAAATAAAAAGGTAGATATTGAATATCCCTTTGGACATGGTGAAGTTATTAATTACACTTTGGATGGTGTATCAATCACCCAGTCACTACAAAGATAGACATCCTTCCTAACTCAGTGGCTGGAGGGGAAGGAAACCTCTCAGGAATTTAAAACATTTCCAGAGTTTAATGGCTGTGATAGGAGAAAACTGAGGATGAATCCACAAAAGAAGGAAGCTTGTACAGAGTAAAAATATTCCACAACATGCATCCTGTTTGCAATAAGGAACTAAAGTAATACTGCAAAAAATGTGTCGAAGCAAGTACATTTTTGGGGCAAATCCAATACAACACATTACTGAGTAGCACTCTCTATATTTTCAAGCATAGTGGTGGCTGAATCATGTTATGGGTTATGCTTGTAATCATTAAGGACTGGGGAGTTACAGGAGAAAACATAAACCTTTCAGCAGGACAATAACCTAAAACACATGGCCAAATATACACTGGAATTGTTTACCAATAGTGGCCTAGTTACTGTTTTGAGTTAAATCGGCTTGAAAATCTATGGCAAGATAGATATCTAACAATGCTCAACAACCAACTTGACAAGAATAATGCTAAAATATTTCACAATTCAGGAGTGCAAAGCTCTTAGGGACTTACCCAGAAAGACTGTCATCACTGCCAAAGGTGATTCTAACATGTATTAACTCAGGGGTGTGAATATTTATGTAAATGACCTATTTCTGTCATTATGGCGTATTGTGTGTAGATGGGTGAGATTTTTTATTTATTTTGAATACATTTTTAAATCAGGCTGTAATACTGAAAGCACTGTAGGTACAGTGACACTATCAAGGAGAACCTGTTACAGTAGTGTATTAATGGCAACTTAACTAAAGGTGGTCTGACACAGTGCTTCCTAAACTGTGGGTTATACAATCAGGCCCCTATTGATTTTATAAAAATGTTGAGCATAAGAACACAGCATTTGCCATGTCAAAATGCGTACAATTCCCGGAAATTAACGTAAAGACATCAACATTTTCTCTCAGCTCCACAGCAAAATGTATAGAATTATATTTTTTACTTATTATTTGGTCTGTTGATGTTTTTTCACCGCTCAACCATCATGGTTGGTCTCGACTCAAAAAGCAGCTCAATTGTTGGGTCACGAAGCAAAAACGTTTGGGAACCATTGTTCTAACACAAGAGGACTTCTTTCTCCCTTCCTTTTATTTTAACTCACCTTTGCAACAAAAAAAACAGCCCAGAGTGTAGTTAAAAGGCAGTGACATGTTTCCCTGAGTGTTTGGAAGCCCACTGTGTCCACTACTCTCTCTGTAATTGGTCGGAAAGGCTCCTATGAACAACAACCTTAAGGCGTCTTAGGTTTGGTTTGCTCTTAGCAGAACTTGGCAAGGCAAAGTGAACGTCTGTGCCTCTCATAGTAACAAAAATACCCTTTGTTTGGAAAAAGAAATAAAGGTCCCTCGAAACGCCATAGCCAGTACACACTTCGTCAAAATTATAAATCTGTAATTATTATAAGGAAGAGGGAAAGGAGAAAAAGAAGGGAAAGGAGAAGAAGAAGGGAAAGGAGAAGAAGAAGGGAAAGGAGGAGAAGGAAAAGAAGAAAGGAGGAAAAGGAGGAGAAAGAGGAGGAGAAAGAAGGAGAAGGAGAAAAGAAAAAGAAAGAAAAGGAAAAAAAGAAAAAGGAAGACAAAAAAGCAGAATGAAAAGGAGGACGGAAGGAAGAAGACTGAAGGAGGAGAGATTACTAGAAGTTTTCCCTTTTACCTGTGGATTAATTGTCAGAGTAAAGTTCTACAAAGATAAAGGAAAAAAAGACCTTGTGCATTTCAGGTAAAATAACAACCCAATGTTTATATCCCAGTACAAATTAGCTAGGAACAGCAAGCTAGCTAAATGTCCATGAATGTTTAATGTGTTTCGACTTGTCCCCAAATGAATATAGTTGGTTCACAGTTCGCTTTGATATTTCAACCTACGTGTCCTGATCGCGTCTGTTGTAGACGGACAAAATCAACAATGCGTGCGTGACCGGTGAAATCAGCATGTTAGAAGGAACACGGCTCAGGACTGAAGAGACCAGAGGAATCCATCCATTGAAATCAATAGTTCCTGTAGGTCTTGTCTCGTCTCCGCTCCAACATTAGTTTGGCATATTCCTTCCTTCACTTACTTTCTCTGGCCTCTTTTCCTCTGTTTTATGTTCCGCTAGCCCAGTCTGGGTTTTTGGACGAGGCTTGGGGTGTTGGTGTGTGAAACCAACTAGAGTGACCTTATTAGACTCCACTCGACACAGGCAGAGAGTGTGTGCTGAAGACTGTGCAGATATCGACCCGCTGCGAGTGGCAAACAGTAATGAGGCATCAGGCATGATCTTAAATGTAAACCATAGCCCTGCTGTTGACATACTAAGCTGCTCATGCTCTCTGAAGTTTAGCATACACTGTCTGTCTGGGGACTGGGGAGTACTGCAAGCCCCAGCCGAGCACCACTTGGGAGGGAGTGTGAGAGGTCCCAGAGAGGTCTGTCTCCTGCCGGGCATGGATAGCCCAGGCAGAATGAGACATGGCGTGAATCACAAATGGCACCCAATTCTCTATATAGGGCACTACTTAGACACACAGTGAGACAGACTACACAGTACCCAATGGTTGTGAACGAAGTGGTCATTAGTGAGTTCTACAGAATAGCCCCGCATTCCACTTCTAGAGCTTTCAGACCTTCTAAACACGTCCTACTTACTGCTGCCCATGTAAGGTCATGGACAGGACATAGGGAAGATGACCTCCCTCCAGGTGGGCTGGTTGGTGTCATTACCTTATCGCGCAGATGATGCTCGGCCGCGTCGATGTTCAATGGGTCATCGAAGTTCAGTAGATCCTGAATGAAATGAAAGAGAAAATGAGCTTGAGTCAGCAAAAGTTTACTAAAAACAGTTTCAGATCAACTAAAACCCGCTAACCCAGATGAAAACAACAAACGTAACAGTATCAAACAACATTTGCCTGACTAACAGCCACTGGCAGTATGCAATGTCACCCTGGATTTAAGTTAAAAGACAAAGTAGTGTAATTAGCCGGTTGCCGTAGAGACGGCGTGCGTGGCGGGCGAGGCGCGGTGTGTTATTAAGGAGATAAAATGGCGGCTAGGCCTGTGTGTAGAGCGCCTCACTTCCTGATTAAGAGCTAAGCCTCAGGGCATGACTGAGCATCAGGCTGCATCATCATTGTGGGAAGCAGCCAGGAGAGGAGCGAAAGATATGCTATCAACCCAATCAACCAAGCAACAACAGTCGCTTACAGGAACACTTAACACGCTCATTCTCCTTACCTACCTGCTTTCTCCTCAATGTTCACAGAAAATGCTTGGGGAATTGCTCATAAAAACGGGTTTGTATGGTTTTATAAATAAAATAGATAGGCTTTACAGTAACAACTCAGTCTATACCTGTTGTCATAAGCATAGAAACACATTTTAACATACAATGCATTTGGAAAGTATTCAGACCCCTAGACTTTTTTTACATTGTTACGTTACAGCCTTATTCTAAAATGGATGAAATTGTTTCCCCCCCCCCCCTCAATCTACACACAATAGCACATAATAACAAAAACAGTTTAGAATTTTGTGCAAAAAAATAAAATAAAACTGAAATATCACATTTACATAAGTATTCAGACCCTTTACTTAGTACTTTGTTGAACCACCTTTGGCAGTGATTACAGCCTCGACTCTTCTTGGGTATGACGCTACAAGCTTGGCACAGCTGTATTTGGGGGGGTTTCTCGCATTCTTCTCTGTAGATCCTCTCAAGCTCTGTCAGGTTGGATGGGGAGCAATGCTGTACAACTATTTTCAGGTCTCTCCAGTGATGTGCGATCAGGCTCTAACTGGGCCACTCAAGGACATTGAGACTTGTCCCGAAGCCACTCCTGCGTTGTCTTGGCAGTGTGCTTAGGGTCGTTGTCCTGCTGGAAGGTGAACCTTCGCTCCAGTCTGAGGTCCTAAGCACTCTGGAGCAGGTTTTCATCATCTCTCTGTACTTTGCTCCTTTCATATTTCCCCTCAAAGTTTTTCTGCCGCTGAAAAACATCCCCGCAGTATGATGCTGCCACCACCATGCTTCACCGTAGGGATTTCAACCAGACGTGACGCTTGGCATTCAGAATAAAGAGTTCAATCTTGGTTTCATCAGACCAGAGAATCTTGGGGCAGCAAATAGCCTAGTGGTTAGAGCGTTGGGCCAGTAACCGAAAGATAGCTAGATCGAATCCCGCGCTGAAAAGGTAAAAATATGTATTTCTGCCCCTGAAAAAGGCAGTTATTAACCCACTCTTCCTAGGCCATCATTGTAAATAATAATTTGTTCTTAAATGACTTGTCTAGTTAAAGAAACGTTAAATAAATAGGTGCCTTTTGGCAAACTCCAAGCAGGCTGTCATGTACTGAAGAGTGGCTTCCGTCTGTCCACCATAGCATAAAGTGCTGCAGAGATGGTTATCATTCTGGAAGGTTCTCCCATCTTCACAAAGGAACTCTAGAGCTCTGTCAGAGTGACCTCCCTGACCAAGGCCCTTCTCCTCCGATTGCTCAGTTTGGCTGGGCGGCCAGCTCTAGGAAGAGTTTTGGTGGTTCCATACTTCTTCCATTTAAGAATTATGGAGGCCACTGTGTTCTTGGGGACCTTCAATGCTGCAGAAATATTTTGGTACCCTTTCCCAGATCTGTGCCTCGACACAATCCTGTTTCAGAGCTCTGCGGACAATTCCTTTGACCTCATTGCTTGGTTTTTGCTCTGATAACTGTGGGACAATATATTATAGACAGGTGTGTGCCTTTCCAAGTCATGTCCAATATATTGAATATACTACAGGTGGACTCCAAGTTGTAGAAACACCTCAAGGATGATCAATGGAAACAGGAGGAACTTGAGCTCAATTTCGAGTCTCATGAGCTCAATTTCAAGTCCCATAGCAAAGGGTCTGAATACTTATGTAAATAAGGTATTTGTTTTTTTATTTTAATAAATGTGCAAAAATGTCCCCCAATAAATTCCGTATTGTCATTATGGGGTATTGTGTGTATTTTTTTAATATATTTTTTTACTTAGAATAAGGCTGTAACGTAACAAAATTGGGGAAAAGTCAAGGGGTCTGAATACTTCCCGAAGGTACTGTAGATGTCAAATGGTTTTGATTTTTAAAAAAAAGGTACTTACGGTAAACAAGGAGTTCAATCCCCAGACTACATCCTGAAAGACACAGAAGCAACAGACAAAACATCAGCAGACATCCATAGATCATCATAGTTGTATGTCCCATTAAAAGTCAAACTAAAACTTGTCAGTAATAACCAGGCCAATCGGTGAACATTTTTGAGCCAACAAATTAACACAAACAAAATCGTTGAATGCCCTAATTGGATATCATCTGATTAGTTCTATTGTATCTAATGAAGATGGAACATTTTCTAATTATGCAAGTGGTTTGCCTCTGGGAACGTATTAGGCAAATATCATTGATGATTAAAACACTGAAGAACGGTATGATAGGTATTCATTAACATATATATTTTGAGGACATAAAAAAAAAAAGAGGACACTGGCTCTTTTAATTGAGCGTCTCCGTCTTTGCAAAGGGTGTGTTAATTCATGAATCATTAAACATAATGAGATGTCGACAGGCGACGTGTAAACAATGACCCTTACAAAATAGCTCTTAATGTATTAATGTATGCTAGCATCACTTAGAGGACGTCAGTGTGGACATTCAACTCTATTCCCCTGCCAACTTATAATGCCATAGACTTGTGCCACATGGAGGTTTAATACGTATTGACACATTCTGGAGAATAAACGAACTGATGGGGGGGGGAAAAACAACATGTTTTTGTTTTCTATTTAGTTGTCAGTTGGCTATGAGCTGAGATTTGTGAGGAAAGTAATGATCCAAAGCCCTGTCCAGTTCCAAATGTATTTGTTTGAGTAACAGGGTTAAAATGAGGACACTCCTCAGGGAATGAAAGGGTCAAATATAGTGTACTCCATAGGGAGTCATAAGGTTAAATCAAGAACACTCAGTTAAATCAAGTAGACCCCACAGGGAGTGATGTATGGGACCAATATCAAGCCAAATGTATTGTGAACACACAGCATGCATTTTGTATGTGTGTATCATGATCTGTACAAATTATTACCAATGCACAAATGTAAATCACTGTCCACAAACAAACACCTTTTGATTTGTATTTGTAAATCGATATATTGCATTCCAAAAAAAGGTATACCTGCAGATATGCAGGTCATTTCCAAGGGTCTTAAGTAAAATTAATTAAAATTAAAATTAAGTAAATTAAGTAAAATGACTGCCATAAAGATTTGCTCATAGGAGAGATATTGCGGTGTACAGTTGTATTAGCTGGCCCAAATAGTTTAATTAGCTGGCGTGATTTTTACCGGATTTTTTCATTTGTGGATTGGTGCTTATTTGTACAGATCATGATACACGAATACAAAATGCATGCTGTGTGTTCAATACATTTGGCATGATATTGATGGGGTTAAACCAAAGACAGTCAATGCATTGAAGGGGAGGATGAGAATGAAAGGCTCATTAGAACAAGGAAACACTACTGTTAGTGGATACCAATCCTAACGTGGAATTTCTAATGGTAGTAACTACACATTGTTTTCTGCGAGGCATACATCTGCTTTTCAAAGGCGATGGGCCCAATTTGCTCTTATCACTTTGCCATTTCATTATAAAACAAAGGATGGTGCCATCCAAAAGCAGAAGACAATTGATTGCAAGTGAAGAAATAAAACGTACTTGGAATAAAAACAAATATTTTCCTGGGCTGTGATGCAAACTGCAGTGCTGGCAGAGGCCATGTTTGACAGTTGGTGAATTTGCATTTAAATGAAATATAGGGAATACCTTTCTCTACAGGACCTGCCCTCTATTTTAATGATCTTATACCTCCATACGGTTGATCCCCCATCTGGGATATTTTTTTCAACAAGATCCAGCTCTTGACCTTGAAACAACTACTGTGCATAATTAGCCTGATGTTTAAATGCCTTACAAATATCTGACTTGATTCTAATGCAGGACCCACAGCTTGATGTAGATCATGATAAATAACAATACACAGAAGTAGTGGCCTATGACTTGTTACCAATGCACCGTCCATCAGATAGCCTACCGTATCCGTTTAGAATGATGAATAAGAGAACCAACAACACACATTAACAAATAGGAAGACAGTCACCAGTCATTGCTCTTCCTCTGTTCCTGTTATTTCTAAGGTGAAATCCTACAGGGAAACTAACCCGCACTAACAAAGTGATAAGGATAACATAACCACTTGCATAAGCCAAAGGAGTCTATTTTCAGTGAATAGTGAGACCGTGGGAGAAATTGTGGAGGAGGAAGAACTGAGGTTATGAAAGAGAAATGAGAGCACTTTATATTGGCAGAAGTGTTGGGCATGTGAGTGGTGAATAGGATGGATAGACAAATTAGGAAAAACTATTTTTGCCAGGCAGGCTGTCACTCCAAAATGAGTCAAGTATGCTGTGTTTGTGTGTGAGATAAACAAAGCTAAATGTGTGTGTATGCCTATCTATTTGCACAGATGTGCGTCTGAGTGACTATGTTCGTGTGGACAGTCAGTGGTGTAAAGTACTTAAGTTAAACTACTTTTAAATATTACTTAAGTCGTTTTTTGAGGGTATCTATAATTAACCATTTATATTTTTGACAACTTTTACTCCACTACATTCCTAAAGAAAATAATGTACTTTTTACTCCTTACATTTTCCCTGGCACCCAAAAGTACTTGTTTAAGAACAGGAAAATGGTCTAATTCACACAGTAATCAAGAGAACATCCCTGGTCATCCCTACTGCCTCTGATTTGGCAGACTCACTAAACACAAACTCTTTGTTTGTAAATTATGTCTTAGTGTTGAACTGTGCCCCTGGCTATCCGTAAATAAAAAAAAACAAGAAAATCGTGTTGTCTGGTTTGCTTAATATTTGACATTTAAAATTATTTATACTTTTACTTTTGATACTTAAGTACATTTAAAACCAAATACTTTTAGACTTTTACTCAAATAGTAATTTACTGGGTGACCTTCACTTGAGTCATAATCTTTTAAGGTATATTTACTTTTCCTCAAGTATGACAATTTGATACTTTTTTTCCCCACTGTGTACAATGCCGTCAGAAAGTAATCATACCCCTTGACTTAAACATTTTGATCTGTTACAACTTGAATTGAAAATGGATTAAATAGAATGTTCTCACCCATCTACACACAATACCCCACAATGAGAAGGTGACCACATGTATTTAGAGATTTCTGAAAAACGTATTGAAAATAATACAGAAATCTAATTTACAGTGCATTTGGAAAGTATTCAGACCCCTTGACTTTTTCCACATTTTGTAACGTTACAGCCTTATCCTAAAATTTATTAAATAAAAAAATTTCCTCAATCTACACACAATAACCCATAATGACAAAGCAAAAAAGTTGTTTTTGACATTTTTACAAATGTACAGTTGAAGTCGGAAGTTTACATACACCTGAGCCAAGTACATTTAAACTCAGTTTTCACAATTCCTGACATTTAATCCAAGTAAAAATTCCCTGTCTTAGGTCAGTTAGGATCACCACTTTATTTTAAGAAATAATAGAATAATAGTAGGGAGAATGATTTATTTCAGCTTTATTTCTTTCATCACATTCCCAGTGGGTCAGAAGTTTACATACACTCAATTAATATTTGGTAGCATTGCCTTTAAATTGTTTAACTTGGGTCAAACATTTTGGGTAGCCTTCCACGAGCTTCCCACAATAAGTTGGGTGAATTTTGGCCCATTCCTCCTGACAGAGCTGGTGTAACTGAGTCAGGTTTGTAGGCCTCCTTGCTCGCACACGCTTTTTCAGTTCTGCCCACACATTTTCTATGGCTTTGTGATGGCCACTCGAATACCTTGACTTTGTTGTCCTTAAGCCATTTTGCCACAACTTTGGAAGTATGCTTGGGGTCATTGTCCATTTGGAAGACCCATTTGCAACCAATCATTAACTTCCTGACTGATGTCTTGAGATGTTGCTTCAATATATCCACAATTTTCCTACCTCACGATGTCATCTATTTTGTGAAGTACACCAGTCTCTCCTGCAGCAAATCATCCCCACAACATGATGCTGCTTCACGGTTGGGATGGTGTTCTTCGGCTTGCAAGCCTCCCCCTTTTTCTTCTGAGCATAAAGATGGTCATTATGGCCAAACAGTTCTAATTTTGTTTCATCAGACCAGAGGACATTTCTCCAAAAAGTACTATCTTTGTACCCATGTGCAGTTGCAAACCGTAGTCTGGCTTTTTTAGCAGTGGCTTCTTCCTTGCTGAGCGGCAGCCTTTCAGGTTATGTTGATATAGACACTTTTGTACCGGTTTCCTCCAGTATCTTCACAAGGTCCTTTGCTGTTGTTCTGGGATTGATTTGCACTTTTCGCACCAAAGTACGTTAATCTCTAGGAGACAGACGGAGTCCTCTTCCTGAGCAGTATGATCGCTGCGTGGTCCCATGGTGTTTATACTTGTGAACTATTATTTGTACTGATGAACGTTGTACCTTCAGGCGTTTGGAAATTGCTCTCAAGGATGAACCAGATTTGTGGAGGTCTTCTGGAGGTCTACAATTGAAAGCTAGGCCTTCAAATACATCCACAGGTACACCTCCAATTGACTCAAATGATGTCAATTAGCCTATCAGAAGCTTCTAAAGCCATGACATAATTTTCTGGAATGTGATTTTCTGGATTTTTGTTTTAGATTCCGTCTCTCACAGTTGAAGTGTACCTATGATAAAAATGACAGACCTCTACATACTTTTTAAAGTAAGAAAACATGCACAATTGTCAGTGTATCAAATACTTGTTCTCCCCCCTGTAACCATTCAGACCCTTTGCTATGAGACTTGAAATTGAGCTCAGGTGTATCCTGTTTCTATTGATCATCCTTGAGAGTTTCTACTCTTGATCGGAGTCCACCTGTGCTAAATCCAATTTATTGGACATGATTTGGAAAGGCACACACAAGGTCCCCCGGTTGACAGTGCATGTCAGAGCAAAAACTAAGCCACGAGGTCGAAGGAATTGTCCGTGGAGCTCCGAGACAGGATTGTGTCGTGGCACAGCTCTGGGGAAGGGTACCAAAAAAAAGTATTGAAAGTCCAAGAACACAGTGGTATCCATCATTCTTAAATGGAGGAATTTTGGAACCACCAAGACTCTTCCTAGAGCTGGCAGCCCGGCCAAAATGAGCAATTGGGGGAGAAGGGAGGTGACCAAGAACCCAATGGTCACTCTGACAGAGCTCCAAAGTTCCTATGTGGAGATGGGAGAACCTTCTAGAATGACAACCATCTCTGCAGCACTCCACCAATCAGGCCTTTATGGTAGAGTGGCGAAACAGAAGCCGCTCCTCAGTAAAACGCACATGACAGTCCACTTGGAATTTGCCAAAAGGCACCTAAAGGACTCTGACCATGAGAAACATGATTCTCTGGTCAGATGAAACCAAGATTGAATTCTTTGGCCTGAATTCCAAGCATCATGTCTGGAGGAAACCTGGCACCATCCCTACGGTGAAGCATGGTGGTGGCAGCATCATGCTGTGGGGATGTTTTTCAGCGGCAGGGACTGGGAGACTAGTCACGATCGAGGGAAAGATTAACAGAGCAAAGTACAGAGAGATCCTTGATGAAACCCTGCTCCAGAGCACTCAGGACCTCAGACTGGGGCCAAGGTTCACCAACGACCCTAAGCACACAACCAAGACAACGCAGTGGCTTCGGGACAAGACTCAATGTCCTTGATTGGCCCAGCTAGAGCCCGGACTTGAAAATTGCTGTTCAGCGATGCTCCCCATCCAAAAGCGATTCAACAAAGTACTGAGTAAAGGTTCTGCATACTTATGTAAACGTGATATCAGCTTGTTAAATACATTTTTTTTTTAAATGTTTTTGCTTTGTCATGATTGGGTATTTTGTGTAGATCGAGGGGGAAAAAACAATTGAATTCATTTTAGAATAAGGCTGTAACGTAACACAATGTGTAAAAAGGTCAAGGGTCGAATGCACTGTACTTAAGTATTCACACCCCTGTGCTATGATACTCCAAATTGAGCACAGGTGCCTCCAATTTCCTTTTATCATCATTGAGATGTCACTACAACTTGATTTGAGTCCACTGGTGGCCAATTCAATTGTTTGGACATGAGAAAACACAATACAAGCTCCCACAGCTGACAGTGCATGTCAGAGCAGAAACTACACCATGATGTCCAAGGAACTGTCCATAGATCTCTGAGGGAAGGGTATAAAACTATTTATAGTGTTGAAGGTTTCCCAAGAGCACAGTGGTCTCCATCATTGGGAAATGTAAAAACAAATATGGAACTACGCAGACCTGCCTAGACCTGGCTGTAAGGCCAAACTGAGCAACCAGGCAAGAAGGACCTTGCACAGTGACGTGATCAAGAACCCAATGACCACTCTGACAGAACTACAGAGTTTCTTGGCTGAGATGGGAGAAACTGCCAGAAGGTCAACAATCTCCACAGCTCTTTACCAATCTGGGGCCGGATTCACAAAACCTTGTTAAGAAGACATTTCTTCTTAGTTGAGCAAAGTTGCTATTTCTCAATAAAGTTATTGGAAATGTTCTTAAGGTTTATCCTAAGTTTCTTCCTAAGAAAAAAGTTAAGAAATGGGATTCTTAAAAATAATGCTTTAGGATTTCTTCTTGGAAATGTACTTAACTTTAGGACAACTAAACCCTTGTCATGAGACAAATGGATACTTTTGTAACCATGAACGTTTTCTTGTGCCACAGACACAGTTGGTTACCGGATATTTAAATACAGCAAGAACACAAATTATCTCGATAGCTAGTAATTAACAACATATTACAATATTCTAGAAGTGTTAAATAGCTAGTGCTATCTCGTCAATTTGCAAAGAAAACTTGGCTAACGTTGAAGTCGTTAGCTATTTTGGCTATAATGTCTTTACACGTCAGCTAGCTAACGCAGCTAACTAACTTACCAGTCGCACAGTCCCTCTACCACCATTGTCATGATGGACGTCACCTTCTCGTCCAGCTGGTCCACATGAATGGTCTGTCAGCTCCCTTCTTCTTAGCAGCCGACTTGATGTCGGACCACTTCTTTACGGCGTCACTGTCCCTTGTCATACCCCTGACGGCAGAGACAGACTCGGCCACTACACCCATCCTTTCTTTTTGGTCTCTGCAGTGACCCCGCAGTTATCAAGTCTCCCCAACAGCAACCTTTTCCTGGCTGCTATTTCCTCCACCATCACTTCAAAAATATTTTCTTGGTTATCCATTTTGGATTTTGACATAGCTAGTCTGACGGCTATAATGTGTGAAAAATAACCAAATAACCAAATCCAAATCATTCCTGTCACATAGGGTTATTTATTGGTTTCAAGCACATCACTAACGTCAATGCCACATAAGAAGATATTGACGAAGTTCCTAAAAAAAACTACGAATTCCTAAGAACATTTTGAGGAATTGCATTTACGAACTCTTATGAACTTCTTATAAGTAATGTTTTGTGAATCCGGCCCCTGGGCTTCATTGGAGAGTGCCAGACGGAAGCCACTCCTGAGAAAAAAGGCACGACAGTACACCAGGAGTTTGCAAAAAGGCACGTGAAAGACTGACTATAAGGCAAAAGATTATGTGGTCTGATGAGAGAGAAATTGAACTCTTTGGCCTGAATGCAAAGCGCTATATATCTAGAGAAAAAAAAACAGACACAGCTCATCACATGTCAAACACCATCCCTACCGTGAAGCATGGTGGTGGCAGCATCATGCTATGGGGATGCTTTCCAGAGGCAGGGACTCTGAGACTGGTCAGCATAGAGTTGGCAATGAATGGAGCCAAATGCAGGCAAATCCTTGAGGAGAAGCTGCTTTAGAGTGCAAATGACAATAGACTGGGCCCAAGATTTACGTTCCAAGAGGATAATGACCCCAAACATACAGCCAAAGCAACGCTAGAATGGCTTGAAGATTGCTGTTCCCCGGAGCTCACCATCTAATTTAACAGAGAAAATCTGCAAGGAAGAATGAGAAAAAAAATCCCAAAATACAGATGCGTAAAGCTGATAAAAACATACTAAAAGCCGCCTAAGGTGCTTCTGCCAAGAAATTACTCAGGGGTGTAATTAGTTATGTAAATGAGATGCAGACCTATTTCCTTTTCAATATATTTACAAACATTTCTAAAAACATGTTTTTACTTTGTCATTGTGGGGTATTGTGTGTAGATGGGTGAGAAACATTTAATCCATTTTGAATTCAGGCTGTAACAATGTGGAATAAGTCAAGGGGTATGAATACTTTCGGAAGGCACTGTGTGTGTGTGTGTGTGTGTGTGTGTGTGTGAGCTGCCTGGTCGAGGAGGGGAAAGGTGACAGTAGCTGCGTGGGTTGGAGCTGTGCTGCACAGGAGAGGTGACAGCAAAGAGGGACAGTGTCACCCTCTCCACAACACAACACACTTATCATAGAGAATGCCCCAGGCCAACTTCTACAATACAAAAAAAGCTTCCATTTTTTTACCTGATCTTTTCTAGAATTAGTTTGATCTTCATTTAAAGCAACCTGGTAGGACTGCAAAGTAACAATATACACTTCTGTCTACCGCAACTACCTGATAAAAGGTGTGTCGCTCTAGTGAAATCAATTTCTCATCATTCTTTAGCACACATGAGGGGGAGTACAAGGCAGTGGTCAAGGGTAAAACTCTCACCAAACACAATCAAGACCCTCTCTCACACACACACACACACACACACACACATCCTACTCTCTTTACAGTGTGTAGGCTGGATTAATCAGAGGAAAACATTTTACCCTAGTCTGTTATTAGACGTTTGAGTTCCGGGTCACAGAACAAAGTCAAATCTCACAGTAGACTACAGGTTCAGAGAGAGGGCCAGTGATCCATACTGTATTGATTGGTGGGGGACAGTAGGAGAGGCTGGGAGAGTGGTGCAGAGAGTAGCAGAAAAAAAGTGCTGGACAGAGGGAGATAGCAGGGTGCTCAACAGAGGTATAAACTCCCAAACAGTGCACCCGAAGCAAGGGTTACGATGTACTGTATGGATGAACAGTCTGAGGGCTTTATTATACAAAATCTGGTAACCTGGATGTTCCAAAACAGCACTTGCTTGGATTAATCTACCCAACAAGACAGTGTTAGTGAGTGTGTGTGTGTCATCCAGCACCCCCTCTCTCCCCCACAGTGGTTAAAACAGTCAGGTGCAGTTCTCTCATACACTCTGTGCTCATCGACAAGGGACATAGGATATTGGCCTGTCAATAACTAGGGATGTGACAAATGTACAATTTGTCTTAACATTTAAACTGCCATTTTTTTCCTGTTTAACTCATAAGACTCGTAAGCCTTGTCTAAGCAGGGGGATGTGGGGTTATACTAAGCTATATGGAATTGTTTTAAGAAGGTCATACCAAAGATAATTTTGCTATTTGATTTGGAATTTTAAGACCCCTTGAAGATAAAAACAGTTTGGACACACCTACTCATTCAAGAGTTTTTCTTTATTTGTACAATTTTCTACATTGTAGAATAATGGTGAAGACATCAAAACTATGAAATAACACATTTGGAGTCATGTAGTAACCATAAAAAGTGTTAAACAAATCCAAATATATTTTAGATTCTTCAAAGTAGCCACCCTTGGTCTTGATGACAGCTTTGCACACTCTTTTGACCGAGGCCTGGGGCCGTTCTAGAGCAAAACAACCGACATGTACGTGTTTGTGAGAGTCTCTCACCTTTCCACAAAGGGGTCATATTAGTGTGTTGACCAAACTGTTCGGATGCTATAGATAGAAGTTGGTAGATCAGCTGTACCGAGTCCCAAGACATTTGTGGGGGTCGTAGAGCAAAAACTGCAAAAAACATTGTGTTTGTGAGAGTCTCGCCCATAGAGGGGTCAATAGAGGGATCGTAATATTTTGTAGGCCAAACCATTCAGATGCTACAGACGATTTTGACAAACACCATTCTAGCTCGGTCACCTTTCACTGCCGACGCGGAAGCACGTTACATCCAATGCCAAAAAACACATCATAGTGATTGATTTATTATGGCGATTAGATTTCCGCGGGGGCGTGGACATTGATGTTAGGGGGTTAAAACGATAAATCACAAAATGACATGTGAATTCACAATGCAGATATGGTCCTGAGTATGACAGCGAGGGCGTGATGCAGTTCAATCTACTGCAGTCCTGGCTACCAAACAGCTGCTGCCCCCCATCCACTCAGCAATGATGGTGATTAATGATGCTTTTGGGTTCTCTGCTGCCTCTCCTCCATGTTCTCAATGGTCAGTACATGGGACTTCATGCCCCACTTCTCATCAATGTGATGGCTCATTGCAGTGTTTGAGAGCTCGCACTTTGTACTTGCAGACCAATCATAGTTTTCACAATTTCAAAATTGTTTCAAAAAAATCACAATTTCTCCACCCGGGACATCATGTAGCATCTTGTAGTCTGGTTCTAGATATGCCATCAGCGCCCAGTGATGCCGACATGCTCTACCATTGACAATGGCTGCAAATCAACTGCAATAATTTCAGTAATCAGCGCTGTGATTTTCTCTCGCCATCCCTTATCGCACTTGTTTGTGTGAAAAGCTTGTCTAACGTCTGTTGTTGAGGGGGCCTGCACTGCTGCCAGCAATGGCTTGGGTCCCATGGTGCCTCCCTTTCAGATGGTTAAGCTACCACTGTAGCTCAATTCCACCTCGCAAAGTTTGCATTTCACCACCTTTTCATTTCAGTTCTCCAAGTATTGCCATACAGGACATCGCTGCCGTCACTTCCCTGTCTCACTCTCTGCAATTATTATTGTTAAAGATATGTAACATGTAGAGCGCTTTATATCCATGGAAAATCATTTGATATATGCATATCTCCTCCTACCATTACAGCGTTGTTGCGTTAGGGCGGCAGGTAGCCTAGTGGTTAGAGCGTTGGACAAGTAATTGAAAGGTTGTAAGATCGAATCCCCGAGCTAACAAGGTGAAAAGCTGTCGTTCTGCCCCTGAACAAGGCAGTTAACCCACTGTTCCTAGGCCATCATTGAAAATATAAGAATTTGTTCTTAACTGACTTGCCTAGTTAAATAAAAGGTCAAATAAAATAAAAATTGTTAAAAAAATTGTTTTCCCTTTATGATGATCTGGACCTGTTAGTTGTATATTTGTGTTTACCAAACTGATTTTAATTGTGTAAAAAATAAAATACACAAATAAAGTTATTTTCGGTAAGAGATTTTCCTCTGAAAGTTAAAGATCCCAATTCAGTTTAAATGTTCACACCCCTAGTCAATACACCGATTAAGCAGGAGGCTAAGTGGCCACCAGATCATGGGGCCATCGAAGGACAGGAACCATGGAATTAATTACACCTGCAGATAGAGCCACGGGCTATTTGTCTGTCTGTAATCGTGCAAGGTTAGGAACTGTGGTCTGCAGAGCACAGCCAATAGTCTGGGAACAGGCTTAAGAAATCTTTGAGCTCTGCCTTAAAGTAACTATCCTGTGTAAATCTCACTTTTAAAACTCATACCCAAATAATTTTGACTCATCCGATACCGATTTGTGTCCAAGGCATAAATTGGAGGGAAACGCCTCCCCACCTCAAACGTGCATTTCAAATTTCACATACCTCTGATGAGACATTTAATGGAAAAATAATGAAAATGGCATAGTGCCAAAATGACTCATGTTTTGGCCTGTACTGTTTGTCACAGATGGAAGACAGGACAGAGAAACGGAGGGAAGAGGACAGGAGAGGAAATCCAGACTTCCTCATCGCTCAAGGATACAAAAACTGATAACTGTTGATAGCCTTGTGTTTGAGAGAAGACTTTCAGAGGCTGGAGTTATTCTCTCCACTGATTGAATCAATTGATTGGCCATGGGTCACCGCATAAGGGTTGAATGATAGTCTCTTTTGTTTCGCTCATTCCAAGCTCAATTGACCCATCGGTGCACAGACCGATGGGTCAATTGGATGAAAAGCCTTTAGGAAACGTGGAATTAAAGATTTAATGGAGCAGGGGATGCAGTGCACTCAAAGTATTCAGACCTCTTGACTTTTTCCACATTTTATTACATTACATCCTTATTCTAAAATGGATGAAATCGTATTTTTCCCTCATTAAGCTATGAGCTTGGGGAGTTTCTCCCATTCTTCTCTGCAGATCCCCTCAAGCTCTGTCAGGTTGGATGGGGAGCGTCGCTGCACAGCCATTTTCAGATCTCTCCAGAGATGTTAGATCGGGTACAAGTCAGGGCTCTACCTGGGCCACTCAAGGACATTGAGTCTTGTCCCGAAGATCTCAGAGGATCTCTCTGTACTTTGCTCGGTTCATCTTTCCCTTGATACTGACTCGTTTCCCAGTCCCTGCCGGTGACAAAACATCCCCACAGCATGATGCTGCCATCACCATGCTTCACAGTAGGGATGGTGCCCGTTTTCTTCCAGACGTGACACTTGGCATTCAGGCCATAGAGTTCAATATGGGTTTAATCCGACCAGAGAATCTTGTCCTTTAGGTTCCCTTTGGCAAACTCCAAGCGGGCTGTCATGTGCTGAGGAGAGGCTTCTGTCTGGCCACTCTACCATAAAGGCCTGATTGGTGGAGTGATGCAGAGATGGGAGAACCTTCCAGAAGGACAACCATCTCCACAGAGGAACTCTGGAGCCCTATCAGAGTGACCATTGGGTATCTTGATCACCTCCCAGACTAAAGCTCTTTTTCTCTATGATTGCTCAGTTTGGCTGGGCAGCCAGCTCTTGGAAGAGTCTTGGTGGTTCCAAACTTCTTCCATTTAAGAATTAAGGAGGCCAGTGTGTTCTTGGGGACCTTCAATGCTGCAGAAATGTTTTGGTACCCTTCCCCAGATCTGTGCCTCGACACAATCTTGTCGTCTCGGAGCTCTACGGACAATTCCTTCGACCTCATGACTTGGTTTTTGCTCTGACATGCACTGTCAACCGTGGGACCTTAAATAGACAGGTGGAATCCAATTAGGTTGTAGAAACATCTCAAAGATGATGCACCTGAGCTCAAAAGCAAAAGGGTCTGAATACTTATGTAAATATAACATTTCTAAAAACCTGTTTTCGCTTTGTCATTATGGGGTATTGTCTGTAGATTGATGAGGAAAAAACAGTTATTTAATACATTTTAGAAGGCTGTAACGTAAAGAAATGTGGAAAAAAGTCAAGGGGTCTGAATACTTTCCGACTGCACTGTCTTTGGCGTGTTGTGTGACATCATCTGAACTATTTGTCACATTGAAGATATATGATTGGAAAGCAGCTTGCATTGCGTTTCTTGTATTTTCATTTGGCTAATCTCAGAGGGTGATTACACTCATCCAGTCTCGCTGTGACATTTTGTGCTGGGATATTTTGAGCCAAAAAATATCTTGAGGGGGGCTGAAGTTGAAAAATTTAAGATTTGAAAGGAGCAAGCATTGCGTCCCTGTTATTTTCATCTAGCTAATCTCGCAGGCTGATCACACTCACCCAGTCTCAATGTGACATTTTGTTCTGTAATATTTTGAGGGGACTGAATCTAATAAACACAACATTGTCAGAGACTCGCAACAACATATGCACAGGCAAGGTTGAAACTCTATGCTGGCTAACAAAAGGCTTTCCCAGCATTTAAATAGACTTGCGTGATTTACTAGAGTAGGAGCTTTGGAACATAAAGGACTGGGATAGTTCCTTCTCATCTTGGTCTGTGTACCCTGTGAGAAAGACAGAGCGAGAGCGAGCGAGAATGAGATGTACCAAAATCTATTATAGCTGCCAACACCTTAGGTGCTGAGGGAGTGTCTAGCTCATTTATCCAGAACCCTCCTGAATCCTCTTACTGACAGCTAATAGACAGTTTGTTCCTATGGGCCAGCTACTGGCAGCTAATAGAGAGCGTGTTCCTATGGGCCAGCTACTGGTAGCTAATAGAGAGCTTGTTCCTATGGACCAGCTACTGGTAGCTAATAGAGAGCTTGTTCCTATGGACCAGCTACTGGTAGCTAATAGAGAGCTTGTTCCTATGGACCAGCTACTGGTAGTTAATAGAGAGCTTGTTCCGATGTGCCGGCTACTGGCAGCTAATAGACAGCTTGTTCCTATGGACCAGCTACTGGTAGCTAATAGAGAGCTTGTTCCTATGGACCAGCTACTGGTAGCTAATAGAGAGCTTGTTCCTATGGACCAGCTACTGGTAGCTAGTAGAGAGCTTGTTCCTATGGACCAGCTACTGGTAGCTAATAGAGAGCTTGTTCCTATGGACCAGCTACTGGTAGCTAATAGAGAGCTTGTTCCGATGTGCCGGCTACTGGCAGCTAATAGACAGCTTGTTCCTATGGACCAGCTACTGGTAGCTAATAGAGAGCTTGTTCCGATGGGCCGGCTACTGGCAGCTGATGGCTCAGACACACAAATAGCATTTGCTGGCTGAGAGTACATAGCACCGCAATGTAATGTAATTTGCACACCAATTTTTTATGTAGAGTCACATTATTGTCCTGTTGAAAGGTAAATTCATCTCCCAGTCTGGTGGAAAGCAGACAACTGGGTTTTCCTCTGCCTGTGCTTAGCTCCATTAAGTTTTTTTTTTATCCTGAAAGACTCCCCAGTCCTTAATGGTTACAATCACACACAACATGAGGTAGCCACCACTATGCTTGAATATCTCTGAGCGGTTTCCTTCCTCTCCGTCAACTAAGTTAGGAAGGACGCCTGCATCTTTGTTCAAATCAAGTTTTATTAGTCACATGCGCCAAATACAAAAGGTGTAGACCTTACAGTTAAATGCTTACTTACGAGCCCCTAACCAACAATGCAGTTAAAAAATATATATGGATAAGAATAAGAAATAAAAAGTAGCAAGTAATTAAAGAGCAGCAGCAAAATAACAATAGCGAGACTATATACAGGGGGGTATCGGTACAGAGTCAATGTGCGAGAGGCATCGGTTAGTTGAAGTAATATGTACATGTAGGTTGAGTTATTAAAAGTGACTATGCAAAGACGATAACAACAGAGTAGCAGCAGTGTAATGGGGGGGGATATGGGGGGAAAATAGTCCATATTTGTTGTGACTTGGTGTATTGATTCACCAACCAAAGTGTAATTAATAACTTCACCATGCTCAAAGGGATATTTAATGGCAATACATTAATTAATAAAAACAATTGTGAATAAATAAAAGCTGAAATATTTTCTACACAACAAACATAAGATTAACAAACTGAACAACTAAAAAGCACTCTGAGGAAAAGCAAAGCTAAAGGTGTGTTTTAAGATATCTTAAATATGCCCACAGTTTCCTCAGTTTCTCTGGCAGGCTGATCCAGAGACTGGGGGCATAATAACTTAAGCCTGCATCATGGTCCTGGGCTTTGGGATAGTTAAAAGGCCAGTGCCAGAGGACCTGAAGGACCTACTGGGTACAGAACGTAAAAGCATATCTAACATGTATTGGGGTGCACAATTGTGGATTGATTTAAAAACCAATAGAACAATCTTAAAATGTACTCTAAAACTCACAGGCAGTCAGTGCAGAGACCTTAAAACCTGTGTAATGTGTGCTCTCCGTCTGGTCTTGGTCAGTACATGCACTGCAGCATTCTGTATGTTTTGCAGTTGCCCAATGGCTTTCTTAGACCAGACAGGAGAGCATTACAGTAGTCAATTTTGCTTGTAATAAAAGCATGGATGAGTCTCTCTGTATTTACTGCTCAACTAAGGGACCTTACAGATAATTGTATGTGTGGGGTAGAGAGATGAGGTTGTCATAAAAAAACACATGTTAAACACTATTATTGCACAAAGAGTCTATGCAACTTATTTTGTGACTGGTTAGGCACATTTTTACTCCTGAATGTATTTAGGCTTGCCATAACAAAGGGGTGGAATACTTATTGATTCAAGACATTCCAGCTATTAATTTGTGAAAATTTGTAAAAATCACAATTCCACTTTGACATTATGGGGTATTGCCAGTGACCTGAATTGAATCTATTTAAAATTCAACCTGTAACAAAACCAAATGTGGAAGAAGTAAAGGGGTCTGAATACTTTCTAAAAGGCAGTGGATGTCTGAACCGCTGCTGGGAAGTCGCTCTCGCAGTCTGTGTTCTGCGGTAGGATGGATAGAGTGGATTGACCACAGCTGTGTATCTTGTGTTAGTGGGCAAGTGAGCGGCGTTGTCGAAATCAAAACCCAAACCTCAAGTCATGACAAACTCACTTACAAAACTCTGTTTTGGACAAGACTGACCTTGTGACAAAAATGATCCCCATTTACACTTTGTAGTACATTTTTTGACAGTAGAATAAATGTTTCTGACTAATATCGATGCCACATAGGCCGTTTTCTATCAGAGTAGTTGTTCATTGCCTAAAGAAAGCTCTATTTTCTTCATACCCAAAAAGCCTACTATTTAGAACACAAGAATGAGTATTCAGACACGGCAACAGTTTCTTCCTGTTGCGGTCCCGCTACTGCCAATAGTAAGTAGTTCCAAATGGCACCCTATTCCCTATATATTGTAGTACTTTTTGAGAGCTAAAGGACATACAGTGGGGGTAAGAAAGTATTTAGTCAGCCACGAATTGTGCAAGTTCTCTGCAAAGGGACCAGGACGACTGATCCGTGTAAAGGAAAGAATGAATGGGGCCATGTATCGTGAGATTTTGAGTGAAAACCTCCTTCCATCAGCAAGGGCATTGAAGATGAAACGTGGCTGGGTCTTTCAGCATGACAATGATCCCAAACACACCGCCCGGGCAACGAAGGAATGGCTTCGTAAGAAGCATTTCAAGGTCCTGGAGTGGCCTAGCCAGTCTCCAGATCTCAACCCCATAGAAAATCTTTGGAGGGAGTTGAAAGTCCGTGTTGCCCAGCAACAGCCCCAAAACATCACTGCTCTAGAGGAGATCTGCATGGAGGAATGGGCCAAAATACCAGCAACAGTGTGTGAAAACCTTGTGAAGACTTACAGAAAACGTTTGACCTCTGTCATTGCCAACAAAGGGTATATAACAAAGTATTGAGAAACTTTTGTTATTGACCAAATACTTATTTTCCACCATAATTTGCAAATAAATTTAAAATCCTCAAATGTGATTTTCTGGATTTTTTTTCTCATTTTGTCTGTCATAGTTGAAGTGTACCTATGATGAAAATTACAGGCCTCTCATCTTTTTAAGTGGGAGAACTTGCACAATTGGTGGCAGACGAAATACTTTTTTGCCCCACTGTATAGGCGCTGGTCAAAAGTAGCGCACTATTTAAGGAATAGGGTGCCATTTGGAAAGCAGACCTTGTACAGCAGCAGATTACTTCAATTACTAGGCTGGCTAACTGACACGCAAAATCACAGGTGTCCAGTAGAAAGAGCCTGAACAGGCAAGGAAACAGACCATGGCCATCACTTTAGGGACTGACTTTTAAATCACCTCCTCCTAAAGACTAATGATTCCAATTCCTCAGAACTGACAGTTAGTATTCCTCCAGTGCATCCTATTCTCTTTAATAGTTACTGTACATCACTGCCTCAAGTCAGGTCCAATCCTTCTTACACACCTTAGCTAGGCTTCTGGATGTTATCACAGCATAAAAACGAGTCAGGCTAATGAGAATAACTTCATATCATAAGAATTTGAAACATGCCACGGTAACGGCTTGTGAAACAGTCATCATGCAGTAAATGACCCTGGCTGGCTGTGGGTGTCATCGGTAGCTAAGTAAGACGTTAGCTAGCCAGGGAACCACCTGAGGACATCGTCATGGGGATATCAGAGCTGTTAATTACACCTGAATTGCAGAAACAGAAGACGATGAGCGAGCCAGGGAGAATGTGCGTGTGTGTGTGCTTGTATCTGTGTTTCCGTGTGCCTGTGTGTGTGTCTTTCCGTGTGCCTGTGTGTGTGTGTGTGGTATAAGGTATTGCAACTGTGACGTCTAGGAGACGAGCAACCGCACAACAATAACATTGTCGCCTTTCAGTGTCACCTCATCTCTCTCGCCATCAATGTAATCAATAGTTTTGAGCTCAGGGCCTAAATAGAGTGGCTGTGACACTACAAACTGAATCCATTCGAGCGGTACTGTATCTCAGTGTGTCAAAGGGGAAGAGAGGAGACGGAAGATGTGACGTAGGCGTTACGCAGAGATGGGTTGGGTTGTGACTCACAGTGGCTTCTGATAAGAGAAACACCAGTGAGACACAATCAAGGCCTCAGGGTTGACTTCAAAGTCACTTCATGTCTCCTGTCTGGAAATATATTAGAATATTACCATTAAGATGCAAAAGGCACTCTCATAAAAAAAAAAGTGGTATGTGCTAGTCATAAGTCATATGAAAAGATTTGACACATCTTTAATAGGCCTACAGGGAGGGAAAAAAGTATTTGATCCCCTGCTGATTTTGTACGTTTGCCCACTGACAAAGAAATGATCAGTCTATAATTTTAATGGTAGGTTTATTTGAACAGTGAGAGACAGAATAACAACAAAAAAATCCAGGAAAATGCATGTCAAAAATGTTATAAATTAAGTTGCATTTTAATGAGGGAAATAAGTATTTGACCCCTCTGCAAAACATTACTCATTACTTGGTGGCAAAACCCTTGTTGGCAATCAGAAGTCAGACGTTTCTTGTAGTTGGCCACCAGGTTTGCACACATCTCAGGAGGGATTTTGTCCCACTCCTCTTTGCAGATCTTCTCCAAGTCATTAAGGTTTCGAGGCTGACGTTTGGCAACTCGAACCTTCAGCTCCCTCCACAGATCTTCTATGGGATTAAGGTCTGGAGACAGGCTTGGCCACTCCAGGACCTTAATGTGCTTCTTCTTGAGCCACTCCTTTGTTGCCTTGGCTGTGTGTTTTGGGTCATTGTCATGCTGGAATACCCATCCACGATCCATTTCCAATGCCCTGGCTGAGGGAAGGAGGTTCTCACCCAAGATTTGACGGTACATGGCCACATCCATCGTCCCTTTGATGCGGTGAAGTTGTCCTGTCCCCTTAGCAGAAAAACAGCCCCAAAGCATAATGTTTCCACCTCCATGTTTGACAGTGGGAATGGTGTTCTTGGGATCATAGGCAGCATTCCTCCCCCTCCAAACACAGCGAGTTGAGTTGATGCCAAAGAGCTCCATTTTGGTCTCATCTGACCACAACACTTTCCCCCAGGTGTCCTCTGAATCATTCAGATGTTCATTGAATAATTTCAGACGGGCATATATATGTGCATTCTTGAGCAGGGGGACCTTGCGGGCGCTGCAGGATTTCAGTCCTTTACGGCGTAATGTGTTACCAATTGTTTTCTTGGTGACTATGGTCCCAGCTGCCTTGAGATCATTGACAAGATCCTCCCGTGTAGTTCTGGGCTGATTCCTCACAATTTTCATGATCATTGCAACTCCACGAGGTGAGATCTTGTATGGAGCCCCAGGCCGGGGGAGATTGACAGGTCTTTTGTGTTTCTTCCATTTGCAAATAATCGCACCAACTGTTGTCACCTTCTCACCTAGCTGCTTGGCGATGGTCTTGTAGCCCATTCCAGCCTTGTGTTGGTCTACAATCTTGTTCCTGACATCATTGGAGAGCTCTTTGGTCTTGTCCATGGTGCAGAGTTTGGAATCTGATTGATTGATTGCTTCTGTGGACAGGTGTCTTTAATACAGGTAACAAACTGAGTTTAGGAGCACTCCCTTTAAGAGTGTGCTCCTAATCTCAGCTCATTACCTGTATAAAAGACACCTGGGAGCCAGAAATCTTTCTGATTGAGAGGGGGTCAAATACTGATTTCCCACATTAAAATGCAAATCAATTTATAACATTTCTGACGTGTTTTTCTGGATTTTTTTTGTTGTTATTCTGTCTCTCACTGTTCAAATAAACCTACCTATAGACTGGTCATTTCTTTGTCAGTGGGCAAACGTACAAAATCAGCAGGGGATCAAATACTTTTTCTCCCTCACTTTAGGTTTAGAATTTGAAACACCCAATGATTTTTTGACAAGGGATCTTAAATCTATCTGGAAATGCAAAGCAAGTTCAATGCATAGCACATGTTCAACATCGTGGCTCTCGGGTCAAGCACGTGCCATTTATCAAAGGAAAACCATTGGGGTTTTCAAGCAAGGAGCCCTGCTTCATAGTGAGCCAACTCCCTCAGGAGCAATACCTGTTAGCAGCAGACCACCACCACAGAGTAGAATGGGGCCTCGTTCAGAGAAATCACAGTATCTTTGGATCAATAACACACACCCCACAACAGAGAAAAGTTTAGCAAAGTTCACCAGGTCAAACCGAGAGATTTATCCTACATTCTCAGTTTTGCAGTCTACCAACCGGAAATTAGGGCTAATGGCATTAAACTCTCACACAATTCAAAGTGCCCTCCTTTCAAGAGAAGACTGTGTTCTTTCAGTAGTAGAGATGAGAAAGTCAGGTGGGAAATAGACTGTCATGGTTACTGCTTAGTTTACAGAACACACTGTGCTTGTTGAGATCTTAGAAAGAACCTTAAGAAGCAGGTAAGGGATTTTGAAAGCGCTTTGCAATCGCTACTTCCACAATGAATGGCAATTTCCACTCCTTGCATACTTTTATGACGTACAAAGCTCCTTTTAGACTAGGGCTCCCATGTTCTCCTCCCCCTGCAGTAGTATCCATCTCCCTCTCAGAGTAGGAGGGTGAACGGTGCTTTAAAGATCCACTACTAGTTTAAGAGCGGGGGCGTTGGGACCACAGAGGTTCATTAAGATGGTCACTGATATCAGTCTGAGCTATAGGTGCTGGTGATACAGTGATTAGAGACTCACCTTTAATGTTCTCGTAGGGGCCCAGCCAGTGCCGTCGATAGAGTGCTCCCGCAACAAACTGGGAAAATAGAAACCAGAAGAAATCAAAATCTCCATCATCAAGTCGGAAATCACAATATAGAAATAGCCTACTACTACAGTCAGACCTGTTCCCCCATGACATTCTCACCTGTGATATTTATTGCTCTGTAAATGATTGGACATCCCAAAAGAAAGTCAGCCAGCCAGGCATCTTAAAATATCTGCTTTTCTCTACCTTTCATGTGCTGATGACTAGATGTCAGTTTGTTATCATAAAGATATGTATTTTTACAGCAGCACTCTTGTATGGTCATTAGCTGCTCTCCAAGGTTCTGAGAATAACTAGAGACTAGTCAGACATCAAATCTGCCTGTAAATGTTTTCCTCTCTCCAGCCCCAGCATATATATCTCACACACACAAAACTGCTTGACCACTGCTGGGGCTCCTGTGTCCACTGACCACACTGTCCATGTAGTCCATTTCTGAATCGCCATCCTTTAAAAATACACACAAAGAGGATGAAAGCCAATCAGTGTTTGGCAATGTGAGAAAGAGTTCATTACCTCAAACAGATCTCCCCTGTCTCAGCGATGTTGGGGTGCCATATTCTGGTCTGACATTTCACTTTGGGAGGCTGGGGAGAAAAAAACATGGAACAGATTAGGATTAATCTTGTCCACCAGCCAGCTCTCTCTTGAGCCTGAGGAAGAGGTTAAGACCCATTTTATCACAAGGTTTGATTGGGACAGTATGGAATACTGCCTGAGGAAAACCAACCTCCACAAACCAACATACAAAGCACAGCATAGCTCAGGAGGAGACATACTTTCATATGGTGCTGAGAATCTTCAAAAGAAACCCTTGTATATTTTCTCCCCCAGACTGAACCAAACATGAAAACAAAAACAAACAAGACAAACGCCACAAAAAAAAGCAGTGCCTTCTTCTTTAACATTGTTTATTTGATCATACGTCAGCCTTAGACCTCATTAGTGCTCCTCAAAACTGTGAGAAGAGGGTGGCACCGTGAGAGATAAATACATCGTTATACACACAGTAGAGAGAGAGAAATAGAAGCGTCAGTCTGCAATAGTTCTTCAAAGAGGCTTCTAGAAGACAGAGTCCTAGGCAATTTGATAAGAGGACAACACCACTTTGGAAGTGTTTGGGCTCACAGCGGACTTTACTTTTCTTAAAATACCACTCTCTGCTCCAGTCAATTTCCCAAATCTTGCCTTTTTTTTACCGTGCACAATGATATATTCCATGAGAGACATTGAATGAAATAACTTGCTAAATCACAACTTTTGCGCCATCTTGTTTTTGTTTATCTTATGTTAGGTTGTCAAGCCTGTGAGAAAGGCAAGGGCCTCGGGAACATTAAGCCACTACCTAAAGCAGCCGTTGCCCATTTTCTAACGAATGTGAACTAGATAGGGAAAGATTCATGAAAAAGTGACCAGTTGGCTATGCCAATACTCTGAGATGACAATAGCTAAGTCCTGTGATGTGCAGTGCAAACGTTTCGTCTGAAGTCCCAAAATAGAATTGAGATAACCAGAATTGAATGCTAATGAGGCCAGTCCTGGCTAAGAGCCAGTCCTTAAAATGCCGACCCTACTGTCATCTTACACCATTATCAAACTCCTCAGTTGACCACCTTACAACAACCTGAGAAGGCTTAGAATAACCAGTCAAATTCATTATTAAAAGGCTGGGATCAAGTCATTTCAAAATTCATAAATAATATATTGATTGAAAAGATTTGTTTAAAACTGTGGCCCAGTTTGCTAGAATGGTCAGATGTGTTGAGTATCTAGGGGCTAGGCCTAAAAAATGCAAATAAAACTCATGCTCTTTATGAGTCTCTTTCAGGCCGTTTATGAGCTCTCATAAAAGGCAGGTAAATCCATACAAAGCCTTTACTGCCTGTCTAATTAGCCCCCATTAAGATAAAGCACAGAGCACAGCGTCTTTGTATAAACAGGCTGCAAATTCACCATTAAGATAAAGCACAAAGCGTAAGGTCTTCAATAGAAACAGGCTGTAAAGCACAGAGCGTAAGGTTTTGGAATAAACAGGCTGTAAATTCAAAGCCTGGACTGTTCCTGATGACACACAGGCGTGTGTGCGTGCGTGCACGCGTGGTTGTGTATTAAGACGAGCAGTGTGGAGGTGAGATAAAACGGCATCCAGGATGGATGGGTGGCATAAAAACAAGGAAGAGAATGGAGGGATGGAGGGAAAACTAAAGGCTGAGACTGTTCTGTGTTGGGCTGTAACTCACCCTGCATCCCTGCCACCTACAACTCCATGCCAGGCCGTTTACCGAGAGGACCTGTACTCACTTTCTCCTGATGGAGCTGTGGACGGGAGGCAAACTGGGAGAGTGTAAATTACCCACAGTGCTGCACAGCACCAGGGTTTAATCTCCACAGAACTTTTGCGTTAAATCCAAAAGAGAACCCTATTGACAAGGGCTCTGCTCAAAGGTGGTGCACTGTTGGGAATAGGGTGCCATTTCAGACACAGCCCTGGTATGTATTGGCCATGGGGACATTCAAATGGGAGGGAGGATCGGAATGATTTCATGACCCTGAGCTGTCCTAACTTAGGTGGACTGTATGATTGTAAGGCCTCTGGTGTGTGTGTGTGCGGGTGTTATTAAACTAAGAATTAGCCATGGAAATGGAAACCACTAAACGGCGAGTCCTCCTCTGCATCCCTCATCACCTGTTCTCAGTGCTCAGTAGCACCTCAAATCGGACCCCACACCACGCACGCACAAACACATGAACACACCATTTCTAATGAGACATGACCACTTACCACCATGTTGTAAGCTTCAGGGACGTTTATTTCAAACTGGAATTTTCCACTCTGATAGTAGCCTTCATCTGCAGATGAAGAGAGCGAGAGAAATAGGGAGCAAGAGAGAGACAGAGAGAGAACGAGAAAGAGAGAGAATGAGAGAGAAAGAAGAGGAGAGAGTGTGAGATATACAATGAGCAGCAGCAGTTTAGCTGGTGGAATTCCCAGCAGTCTCCTGGGGGACCCGTGTTGCCTACCAGCAGGAAGGTTTGATGGCGGGGCCAGGCTCAAGTTACTCTAGTCTAACGCACTGGTTGAGCAACCATGTCCCAGTAATGAGCTGTTCTCTAGGCACCGTCTCCAGCATACAGGGTTGTCTTAAGAGGTCAATAATTGGGATGACGTCCAATAAAATCCTGTGTGATCCTGAGCCATGATGGGCCTGTGATTGAGAGATGGCTATAAAACCAGAGCTGTTCCCTCCCTCCCTAACCCTGATCCGACCTGAGCGGAAGGAAACGGACTGCTAGGTCTAATTAGCAGCAGCTTGACACCAGACACACTCATTACGAATCAGCATTGGAACCCTTCTGAGAAAACACTGGTTCTGCTCTGTTAAACACATCTTAAGCCCTTAAAAAATATTAGCCACTTGCTTTAACGACTTTTAATATGTTGTGCAGCCTATTATTAGTGCACGCATGCGCAGGCACACACACTGGCTAGGCTATATGGCTTTCAGAATGTGAACAACCTTACGGAGGAATAAGGAGGAAAATAAATCATTTTGAAATAACAGAGCAATCTATCTGGATAATAAAGCATCGACCAATGGAACATCTTCAAACCTGGAAGTGTCTCAACCTAAACAGTTTTCTAAAAAGCTATAATTGACCCATAATTTCAGGTTAAGGCAGATATCCCTGAAATTTCTGTGGGATATGGAGGTTGCCTGGTTCACAAACAACTTCAGGCACTGTGAAATCATCAGGTCTGACCTCATCACCCTTATCACCAAAGTATGGCTGATGAGTCAGAGCCAGTAGGCGTAGAGAGCAGAGACACTGACTGGGGAGTCCGAGCCAAAAAGAAGCAGCTGCATCGCCAGGCCATCTCCTGGCAGAAGTAGCCAGTGTGCTGCAGGCAGAGAGCCCTCCTCCAGCTGCACTGGCACATGGGTACAAGGGGTAATAAAGTGCAGGAGTGCACAAATGGCACAGCAAAGATGCCAGAAGTGAACGGGGTCAAGGGCCATGTTCCTTTCCAGATGACACTCCCACACACCAGTAGAAGCCTACCAGATGCCTCCACTGAAGAGTCCATGCAGTCAAAGATTGTAGATAACAAGAGCTTTTTTAATGACACTTAGCACTTGGATGTTGTGAAATGCTCTTACATGTTTGGCAACAATGTATTTGTTTGATTCCTTATATTAGCATCTACAGAGAGAGGGACTTGCTTGATATAAAATAAAACCAACCTAAACTGTTGCATTTCACAGAGCGCCGAATCATCTTTGTGAACACTGAATGCCATAACTTTTCCATGTCCAGGTATTCCACAGCCTTGATACCGTTGGCCCTGCTCCTTCAAACCTATTTCACTGAGATGTAGGGTGGGTGCAGCAGAACCAGAGATCGGATGCCCTGAAAGAGCGATCAGCCCCCAAAGCCTATTACATTTCTACAGCCTGGCCCACTATCAGGAGAATAGACTGTCTACTGAGCCTGTGGAGCATAAAGGACCCTGCTCTAAAGTCTATCTGAAAGCCGATCTAGTCTCTCGCAGCACGCATGCACGCACAGGCAAACACACACCGTTCCAACGTTTTCCCTCCTGCTCACCTCACAGGGGTAGGCTATTAGGGGGTGGTCTTCTATCTGGCGTAATCCCACTTTCTCTCTCCAGTCCCCACACCGATCAGACATCTTCACACAGCTCAGGATTGATGGAGAGATTGATTTCCACACACTATTTTAACACGACGAGAACATGGATGTGTACAGATACGACTGGGTAAAGAACCCCTCCTTACCTTTACACCTTTAGGTTGACACCAAGCTACACCTTCCAGCACATTTTCTCAGTCATCTCACAGAGGTTAAAAAGTCAATCCAATTCCTGGCCCTTAAGGTGTGATGTCTGCATTTCCCTTGCAAATTTAGGACAATATTCTCATCTGCCTATTTGGCATAGGGTTGAATAATGACAGACAAAATGCTGTGAGAATGAGGATGGCACAGATGCAGGCCAGGGGATATTAATACAGTGGTCTTTTCTCTGCTCTCTCTATGACTACTGTGTCCTAATAACTGCAGAGGGTTCTCACAGAAGGAATATTTAGGGCTCCTATCTCACACACCATATTTCTTTGGGTAGTCAGAGCAGGACGCTTAGCCTCACCTACCAGATGGGGATCTCTCTGCGCGTTAAGTAGAACAGGTAAATTATTACACAGTTTTTGAGCACCGTGAGTTAGCATTTAGAAGAGTAAAAAAAGGTGTCACCCAAAGTACTTCTGAATACATTTTTTACGAGGCAGAAATCTAGCCTAGGTTTGAAGTAGGCTAAAGTGTGGATTTGGACCATGAATGGTGTAGCAATGCAGGATCATACCATGGCCCAGGTATATCATTTTAGGATTATGTCCATGTTTGACTAGCAGCTGAGATTAGTGCCAGCCAGTATGACTAACATAATGGAAAAACAACAACCAAGACGTTCCAGATTTGACCCACAATGCTCTCTGTCCACCAGGACGTCGAGGACAAACCAGTCACCTACTGTCACAAGCTAGAAATATAGTGTATTCGGAAAGTATTCAGACCCCTTCAAGTTTTCCAAATTCTGTTACGTTAGAGCCTTATTCTAAAATGGATTCAATTGTGTCTTTTTTTTTTTTTCAATCTACACAACACCCCATAATTCAAAAGCAAAAACAGGTTTTTAGAAAATGTTGCAAATTTATACAAAAAACACTGAAATATCAAATTTACATAAGTATTCAGAACCTTTACTCAGTACTTTGTTGAAGCATCTTTGTCAGCGATTATAGCCTCAAGTCTTCTTAGGTATGACGCTACAAGCTGTATTTGGGGAGTTTCTCCCATTCTTCTCTGCAGATCCTCTCAAGCTCTGTCAGGTTGGATTGTGAGCGTTGCTGCACAGCTATTTTCAGAGATTATCAAATGGGTTCAAGTCCGGGCTCTGGTTGGCCCACTCAAGGACATTGAGACTTGTCCCGAAGCCACTCCTGCGTCATCTTGGCTGTGTGTTTATTGTCGTTGTCCTGTTGGAAGGTGAACCTTCACCCCAGTTTGAGGTCCTGAGCACTCTGGAGCAGGTTTTTAAATCAAGGATATTTCTGTACTTTGCTGCTTCCATCTTTCCCCTCGATCCTGACTAGTCTCCCAATCCCTGCCGCTGAAAAACATCCCCACAGCATGCTTCACCGTAGGGATGGTGCCAGGTTTCCTCCAGACGTGACTCTTGACATTCAGGCCAAAGAGTTCAATGTTGGTTTCATCAGACCAGAGTATCTTGTTTCTCATGGTCTAAGAGGTGCCTTTTGGCAAACTCCAAGAAGCTGTCCTGTGCCTTTTACTGAGGAGTGGCTTCTGTCTATACACTACTGATTGGTGGAATGCTGCAGAGATGGTTTTCCTTCTGGAAGGTGCACTCATCACCAAAGAAGAACTCTGGAGCTCCTTCAGAGTGACCATCGGGTTCTTGGTTACCTCCCTGACCAAGGCCCTTCTCCCCCGATTGCTCAGTATGGCCGGGCAGCCAGCTCTAGGAAGAGTCTTGGTGATTCCAAACTTCTTCCATTTAAGAATGATGGAGGTCACTGTGTTCTTGGGGACCTTCAATGCTACAGAAATGTTTTGATACCCTTCCCCAGATCTGTGCCACGACACCATCCGGTCTCGGAGCTCTACGGACAATTCCTTCGACATCGTGGCTTGGTTTTTGCTTTGACATGCACTGTCAACTGGGGGACCTTATATAGACAGGTGTGCCTTTCCAGATCATGTCAACTTAATAGAATTTACATCAGGTGGACTCCAATCAAGTTGTAGAAACCTCTCAAGGATGATCAATGGAAACAGGATGCACCGGAGCTCAATTAAGAGTCTCATAGCAAAGGGTCTTGATACTTATGTAAATAAGGTATCGTTTTTTGCACAACTTGCATACAATTCTGAAACCCTGTTTTCACTATGTCATTATGGGGTATTGCATGTAGATCAATGAGGATTTTTTTTATGTAATACATTTTAGAATAAAGCTGTAACGTAAACAAAATGTGGAAAAAGTCAAGGGGTCTGAATAATTCCTGAATGCACTGTAACTTTAGTGGCAGTGCGGTACCTAATCAGGCAACACAAAGGGCCTTCATTCATTATGGACGTGTGTAAACGGAGAGAAACTGTCTTGTGGCTAATAGTAAAATAGGATGAATTAGTAATGGTGGGCACAAGGATTATCAGTCTTTCCATCAGGGGTTAGGCCAGGGACAAGACTAACTATCCAGAGCAATCATATTCTTCCGGTTTAAAAATAGCTAGATATTGCAACAGGCTGCATAGAGCAACAGCTGTTGAGAGGAAAAGACTGATACTGAGGTCGTTGAAGAACTCATTTATCTTGTGGACTACTGAAAGATCATTCCAGAGGAGCTATCCACACAGCAACAGTTGGTGATAGGCGAAATCTCCTAAACATATAATATTACAATAAAGAGTAGCCTAATATTACCATTAATATTATCTTTACAAAGGAGATATAGGCCTAGTCTAATATTCATGTTAGGCAGGCATTCCTCTGTTTGTCAACAGAGACAAAAGCCTGTCGATAAATTATTTTTAACACCCCAAACTCAAAATGCCAGCCTTTTGTTGCAATTTATTTTAGAATTTTGGGGGATATTCAAAATAACTGCTAACTGCTGTTTTTCGGATGGGACGTTAAACGGGTGTCCTGACTCTCTGAGGTCATTAAAGATCCCATGGCACTTATCATAAGAGTAGGGGTGTTAACCCCGGTGTCCTGGCTAAATTCCCAATCTGGCCCTCAAACCATCACGGTCACCTAATAATCCCCAGTTTACAATTGGCTCATTCATCCCCCTCCTCTCCCCTGTAACTATTCCCCAGGTGGTTGCTGCAAATGAGAATGTGTTCTCAGTCAACTTACCTGGTAAAATAACGGATTTAATTTTTTTTTTTTTTTTTACTTAAATGAGTAGGTGTGTCCAAACTTCTGACTGGTACTGCACATTTGACTGGTCGTTCTTATCGGTCTATAGGATAATTTGCATAATTGTGTGGACTTAAATTGGGGCATGTACAGTATATTCATTATGCATCTTATTTATAAAACGCGTACAGCACACAGTCTTTGAAAGGAAAATCTGTCAGACAGCGCGAGAGCTGCTGTTACAAACATAGAAAACATAGGCAATGGAAGGCAGACTTCATCAGTGCATCACACACGACTTTACAATGAGCTGGAGGCAGTACGCATTTTGAAAACATGTAAATCAAATCAAAAATGTATTTGTCACTTATGCCGAATACAGGTGTAGACTTTTCCGTGAAATGCATACTTACAAGCCCTTAACGCACATTGCAGTTAAAGAGTTAAGAAAATATTTACCAAATAAACCAAAGTAAAAAACAATAAAAAAGCAACACAATAAAATAACAATAACGAGGCTATATACAGGGGGTACTGGTACCAATGTAAATAGTTCGGGTGGCCATTTGATTAATTGTTCAGCAGTCTGAAGGCTTGGGGGTAGAAGCTGTTAAGGAGACTTTCGGTCCTAGACTTGGCGCTCTGGGACCGCTTGCTGTACGGTAGCAGAGAAAACAGTCTATGACTAGGGTGACTGAAGTCTTTGACCATTTTTTGGGCTTTCCTCTAACATCGCCTAGTGTATAGGTCCTGGGTGGCAGGAAGCTTGGCCCCAGGCACTACCCTCTGTAGCGCCTTAGCAGTTGCCATTCCAGGCAGTGATGCAACCGGTCAGGATGCTCTCGATGGTGCAGTTGTAGAATATTTTCAGTCTCCTCTGAGGGGGAAAAGGTATTGTCGTGCACTTTTCATGACTGTCTTGGTGCGTTTGGACCATGATAGTTCGTTGGTGATGTGGACACCAAGGAACTTGAAACTCTCGACCCATTCCACTACAGCCCCACCGATGTTAATGGGGGACTGTTCAGCCCGCCTTTTCCTGTAAACGACAACCAGCTCCTTTGTATAGGTCACATTGAGGGAGAGGTTGAGGGAGAGGTCAGAGACTGCCAGGTCTGTCTCAATGTTGTCGGTAAATCAGGCCTACCACTGTTGTGTCGTCAGGAAACTTAATTATGGTGTTCGAGTCGTGTTTGGCCACGCAATCGTAGGTGAATAGGGAGTACAGGAGGGGACTAAGCACGCGCCCCTGAGGGGCCCCAGTGTTGAGGATCAGAGTGGCAGACGTGTTATTGCCTACCCTTACCACCTGGGGGGCGGCCCGTCAGAAAGTCCAGGATCCAGTTGCAGAGGGAGGTGTTTAGTCCCAAGGTCCTTAGCTTAGTGATGAGTGTTGTGGGCACTATAGTGTTGAATGATGAGCTAAAGTCAATGAACAGCACTCTCACATAGGTGTTCCTTTTGTCCAGGTGGGAAAGGGCAATGTGGAGTGCGATTGAGTCATCTGTGGATGTGTTGGGGAGGTATGCGAATTGGAGTGGGTCTAGGGTATCCGGGATTATGCCATTGATGTGAGCCATGACCAGCCTTATGGTAATCATTTAGGGAGGTTACCTTCACTTTCTTGGGCACAGGTACTATTGTGGTCTGCTTGTAACATGTAGGTATTACAGACTTGGTCAGGGAGAGGTTGAAAAAGTCAGCGAAGACACTTGCCAGTTGGTCTGCGCATGCTTTGAGTACACGTCCTGGTAATCCGTCTGAGTTGCTTCCGTCCACTGCTTTGTCACTATTCCAGATATTTGTGTTGTTAGCTAGCTAGCTTTGAACGCTAGCAACTAAGCTAGCAACGGCTGATACCTACAGTGCCTTCAGAAAGTACTCACACGCCTACACTTTCTCCACATTTTGTTGTGTTACCGCCTGAATTTAAAATTGATTAAATTGAGATTTTGTCACTGGCCTATGCACAATACCCGATTATGTGGAATTATTTTTTTCAAAAGTCAACAAGTATTCAACCACTTTGTTAGGGCAAGACTAAATAAGTTCAGGAGTAAACATTTGCTTAACAAGTCACAATTTGCTTAACAAGTCACAAGCACTCTTTGTGCAATAATAGAGTTTAATATTATTTTTGTATTACTTCATCTCTGTACCCCACACATGCAATTATCTGTAAGGTCCCTCAGTCAAGCAGTGAATTTCAAACAGACTCAACCAAAGACCAGGGAGGCTTTCCAATGCTTTGAAAACAATAATTGCAAATCAATTATCCTTCTATATCCCAGCTTACTTGAAAGATAACCTTTGTTGTTTCGGATCAAGCAGATAATAGCCTAAGCAAATCTCCCAAAATATCTGTTGTCTAGCACCTCTTCGTCTTCGATGCTGATCGATACTGACGTAACCATGTGGAGAGCTCATACAGAAGGACCGTACCAGTAGAGGAAAGCTGGCATGTGCTCCATGTATAGCACTTTGTGACATCTGTTGATGTAGAAAGGGCTTAAAAAATACATTTGATTGATGTTTGAAACTAATTTGTGAAACGTTTTCCCCTCTTCCCCTCTCTCCTGTGGACTTTGCTTCAAGGCGAAATGCCTCAGTCAATAGCCTTCATCAAAAACTTCTCGTTTCCCCAGCCTCCCTCCTCAGAGACTGACTGAAGTCCAGTAAACATTCAATCAGCAAGCCAGCCTTGTATTCACCATTCCTAAGGTTGCAAAGCTACCGGTAATTTACCAAAGATAATGTTAATTTTTTGTAATTAACAGAAAATCTTTAGCAATCGATTGTAACTTTGGTAATTTATACTTGATAACTTTTAAAAATGTAAAATGCACTGAGTGTACCAAACATTAAGAACACCATCCTACTATTGACTTGCACCCCCCCTCTCCCTTTCAAGGTGAACCTCAGACCCACTAAATTAAAAACAGAGAGCCAATGAATATCATTCTGACAGAAAATAGTAATGGTTGAATAACAGCAACAAAGAGGTGACCCACTGATGGAAACATGGGGAAATCGTGAAATCTTGAACGAAATGTGAACAAGAACCTTATGGCGTGGAGAGGTTTAATGATGCATCACATCTGGTACTAGCCTATAGATCAGATGTACTCAACTCCTATTTTAGTAGGTCAGGTTACACACATTTTCTAGGTGGTAAAGGTCCAGATGGATATGGTCATTTATCAGCATAGTAATAAATCCCCCACCTCGCAAACCACGTGACCCCAAAGAGTTCCACACGCCCCTCTTACTGGCAGAAATAAATATTTTCAGTTAAGTTCAATTGTACACATTTTGCATTGGGCGGAGAGAAAATGTTGCAGATTTAAAGTGAATTTCCTACAATTCTACACATTTGACCATGTTTTGTGTGTGTTCATATGATACCTGAGCGACTCAACACAATTAGAAAATTGTGGATTTAGATCCACTACATGATCAAAAGTATCTCATTCCAAAATCATGGGCATTAATATGGAGTTGGTCCCCCCTTTGTTGCTACAACAGCCTCCACTCTTCTGGGAAGGTCTTCCACTAGATGTCGGAACACTGCTGCAGGGACTTTCTTCCATTCAGCCACAGTAGCGAGGTCGGCACTTATGTTGAGCGATTAGGCCTGGCTAGCACTCAACGTTCCAATTCATCCCAAAGGTGTTCGATGGGGTTGAGGTCATGGCTCTGTGCAGGCTAGTCAAGATCTTCCACACCAGTCTCGACAAAGCATTTCTGTATGGACCTCACTTTGTGCAAGGGGGCATTTTCATGCTGAAACAGGATGATGTAAGATGGTGCCGATACACATGGAAGCTCTGCTCCTAGCTCCTAAGCAACTTTGCAGTATTTTGTTTTTTTTTGCAGTGTTATTTCTTACATTTTTAAACCACAATGCGCTTTGTGTTACTGCATACAGCCGGAAATAACTTTTGGATATCAGGGCAGTGGTAACTCACCAGCATTACGACTTTCCCAAATTGGATCCTTTATTTCTTTCCCCAAAGGCAATCAAACTTAACCCAGTGGCTGCTCCAAGACCCTCAGAGGTTCCTCCTTTAAAAGTTGTGAGCTTACACCGCGGGACTTAGAGGTACCCAGCGTCACGGCTTCATTGCTCCAGACCACCACAAGGGGGAGTTACAGCACTCATTATCCATTTGGGTCCCAAGGTTTATATATGACCAATCATATCGAGTGGTTCCAATGACAAATTTGACGTGGGCCACCCATCCCTGGTGACTTCAGCAAAGATGGCTGACAAAACATTACGGGGAAACAAATGTAAGTAATTATACCGTCATAACGAGACAAGCAAAACGTGTATATTTGAGAGGAATATGTTAGTTAATGTAGAGACAAACGATTGTGCATATTTTGTCAAAGTTCGTTTATGAAAATGGCTATTTAGCCAGTTTTTTTTCAGCCATATCCAATACCAGGTGTATCAAACTCATTCATTATAGCAAGCAGGGAACAGATTTTGAACCCTTAACATTCTAGCCCGAAGTCCAGCATGCTATCGACTGTGCCCAAATCTATTAACTTGGGTTGGGGCCGATTGTGGCTAAAAACACTTTATCTATTGGAATCTTTAACGTGTGGAAAGGGGAAAAAAATATTATTAGTTTTTCACAAGCAAAGCAGGATGGGCTATTAGCTGAACAAGACTATTCAACCTTTACTAAAAATGGTCTAATAGCCGAGCTAGGTGTGAACCCACCCCCCCCCCCCCCCCCTTTTTAACCCTCCAGACATTTCATAAAAGGTCTTAATGATGAAATGTCTATATATATGTTATAAATTTGAACATGAATTATGCCCCCATTTCAGATTACTCTGACTTTTTTCTTACACTGTACCCAATGATTTATGAAAACTTGCTTGGTAGGTCAATGTCTTCATTGTGGTTTTACAGACGTGTTTAATACGTTTTATGTACACACTTTATTTGAATATTTATGAAATGCATATAATTATATATTTCAGTAGCACTTATTTGTTTCTCCTTTGCTTTTAACCCCTTTTGATGCATGGAATGGATGTGGGTGTGGCTAGGTCTACATAAGGGTGCACATTTATTTTTTTTTACTCACAAAAGCTCTGACAAAGACCATGAGGCCGATACGTAAAGCTTATTAAAGATCAGTGACACGATCAAGAGCAGTGTGCGGGTTCCTTATTTTTCCTCATCTTATCCGGCTGTTGCCATGCACCTGCAAAAAAGATAGATGTGCGAGTGCCTTTTGAATTTACAAACAACAAGAGGGCTTAATTGGAGTCTATTTCTTCGGAGCCAAGACCTATATAAAATAACTTAACTGGCTGACGCTTAACAGCCTAATAGAAGTAGGGATTATTACATTTTTTATTAGGCCTACTTACAATTGCAACTGGTCAAAAATGTAGCATCCTACATACCACAATAATTTAAAGATTGTAACTCAAATGTAAAAAATGTAACTAAAAAGCGCACATTTGTAATTCCCAAACTCTAAAAGTAATTGGAAAGGTAGATACAATGATTTCTAGTAGCAGGACAGACTTTTTATAGCCTGGCTACTGTTGTGAGAATCCCTCAACTTGCAATGTATTCGATGCTTAAGTATTCTAAAGTGTTACATATCCTCTTGGTGCTAGGGGGCAGTATTTTCATTTTTGGGAAAAAAAACGTTCCCGTTTTAAACGGGATATTTTGTCAGGAAAAGATGCTAGAATTTGCATATAATTGACAGCTTTGGATAGAAAACACTAACGTTTCCAAAACTGTAAAGATATTATCTGTGAGTATAACAGAACTGATGTTGCAGGCCTGAGAAAAATCCAATCCGGAAGTGCCCCAGGTTTTGAAAGCACTGCGTTCCAATGACTCCCTATTCAGCTGTGAATGTATCATCAACGAGCTTACGCTTTCTACGTATTCCCCAAGGTGTCTACAGCATTGTGACGTAGTTTTACGCATTTCTGTTGAAGAATAGCCGTAGGCGGCCACATTGCGTAAGTGGTCACATGGTGGCTCCGAGAGAGATTCTCGCGTAAAATACAGAGGTAGCCATTCCAATCGGTCCTAGTGAAAAACGAATTGTCACGACGGATATATTATCGAATAGATATTAGAAAAACACCTTGAGGATGGATTCTAAACAACGTTTGCCATGTTTCTGTCGATATTATGGAGCTAATTTGGAATATTTTTTGGCGTTGTGGTGACCGCAATTTCCGGGCGATTTCTCAGCCAAACGTGAAGAACAAACGGAGCTGTTTGCCCTACAAAAATAATATTTTGGGAAAAAATGAACTTTGGCTATCTACCTGGGAGTCTCGTGAGTGAAAACATCCGAAGTTCTTTCGTTAATATTTCTGTAGCAATTTTGAGCAAATTGCTTAAGGGCCATGGTTGACTCGTTACAGCAAGTACCAGTCAAAGTTTTGGACACACCTACTCATTCCAAGATTTTTCTATATTTTTACTATTTTCTACATTGTAGAAAAATAGTGAAGACATCACAACTACAAAATAACACATATGGAATCAGTTAAGAACAAATTCCTATTTACAAGGACAGCCTACTCCTTCCTCCCCGACGGGGATTTGAACCCCGGTCTCCTGCGCTGCTCTCCCTTATGTAAGGAATTAGGCACTTTCCCATGTTTACTACAGTATGTATTGTAGACTGCACAGTAGCCTAATAAACAAATGAACACATTTCGTTAATAAAATAATGATGAAAAAATACTGCATTTCAAAATGCAGATGTTGATTTAGTTATGGATCCATAACGAATTACTATGGGAATAAATATCACTGACCTACAGAAATATTCGAACAAACCGCCATATTTTCCATTCCATCCTAACGGAAACCCTGAGGGTTTCGTTTTTCATGTAGTAGAAACACCATAATATTATTCTAATTAATTAAGCAAGTGCCAGTCAAAACTTGGGACACCTACTCATTCCAGGATTTTTCACTATTTTCTACATTGTAGAATAATAGTGAAGACATCACAACTATGAAATAGCATAAATGGAATCAGTTAAGAACAAAGACAGCCTACTCCTTCCTCCCCGTCACCTGGTCTCCAGTGCACAGGACACAGGAATTCTTTAGCTAAATAGCCCAGTACTGTACTGCCTACCGTCACATTGTACAGCGCCATATTTTCTGTTCCATTCTAACAGAAACCCAGAGGATTTTTCATTTTTCATGGAAAAGAAACACCATAATATTAATCTAATTAATTAAGCAAGTACCAGTCAGTTTGGACACATCTACTCATTATTTTCACTATTTTCTACATTGTAGAATAATAGTGAAGATATCACACCGGACATAACACCGGTCTCCCGCGTGCCCCGCATTCTGTAGTACAGACATGACCTGCTCTCCCTTATGAATGTAATTAGGCACTTTCCCATGTTTACCACAGTATTTACTGTAGACTGCACAGTAGGCAAATAAACACATTTCGTTAATAAAATAATTATTAAAAAAACTTTCAAAATGCATAGGTTGTTTTAGTTATGGACCCATAACGAAGTACTATGGGAATAAATATCACCGACTAGTGAAGGCAAATAACTTAGAATCCTCTGATCCTAGAGCCTACTCCCGACATCACGTTGTACTGCGCCATAGAAACTTTGAGGATTTCCTTGTTCTCTGAATAGAAACACCTTAATATTAATCAAATTAATTAAGCCACATTTCTTAAAATCAATCCCATATACTGTTATTACAAAAAAGGTTTTAAAATCTCTGGTTTGCCAATACGTAATACTATCAAATGCTTCTCAAAGATGCCTTCTGGTGGTCAAACTAGTAACAACTTACAGTAACAGAAAAAATGGCTGAGAATTAAATGACGTGCCACAGAATGCTGAGGCAGCACGCAAGGTTTGCCGCAGTATGACGCAACTTAACCTTTTACGACTAGGGGGCGATATTTTAATTTTTGGATGAAAAACGTTCCCGTTTTAAACAAGATATTTTGTCACGAAAAGATGCTCGACTATGCATATAATTTTCAGCTTTGGATAGAAAACACTGATGTTTCCAAACTGCAAAGATTTTGTCTGTGAGTGCAACAGAACTGATGTTACAGGCGAAACCCAGATAAAAATCCAATCAGGAAGTGCCGCATTTTTTTTAACCGCCTCATGCCTATGACTCCTTATATGGCTGTGAATGAGCTACGAATGAGCTTTCGTTTTCTCCGTATTCCCCAAGGTGTCTACAGCATTGTGACGTCTTTTTGCGCATTTATGTTGAAGAATAGCCGTAAGGTACCACATTTAGCAAGAGGCCACATGATGGCTCCCGCAGAAAATCTTGCGTAAAGTACACAAGTAGCCATTTTTCCAATCGCTTCTTATGAGAAACCAATTGTCCCAACGTATATATAATCGAATAGATCTGTGAAAAACACCATGAGGATTGATTCTAAACAACGTTTGCCATTATTCTGTCGATATTATGGAGCTAATTTGGAAAAAAGTTTGGCGTTGTAGTGGTAGCATTTTCCGGTCGATTTCTCAGCCAAGCATGAACAAACGGGAGCTACTTCGCCTACAAAATAAATATTTTTGGAAAAAATGAACATTTGCTATCTAACTGGGAGTCTCCTGAGTGAAAACATCCGAAGTTCTTCAAAGGTAAATGATTTAATTTGATTGCTTTTCTTATTTTCGTGAAAATGTTGCCTGCTGCCAGCAGAGCCTAGCGTAGCATTATGCCATGATAAACTTACACAAATGCTTGTCTAGCGTTGGCTGTAACGCATATTTTGAAAATCTGAGATGACAGTGTGATGAACAAAAGGCTAAGCTGTCTCAATATATTTCATTTGTGATTTTCATGAATAGGAACATTTTCTAGGGGTATTCATGTCCGCTGCGTTATGCTAATTTGTTTGAGGCTATGATTAAGCTCTCTTCGCAAGAAGTTAAAGGAGTAACCACTGTACAGCACCCGATGTCACAGGGAGGCCAAAAAGATCATCAACCACCCGAGCCACAGCCTGTTCACCAGCTTTCATCTAGAAGGCAAGGTCAGTACAGGTGCATCAAAGCTGGGACGAGAGACTTCTATCTCAAGGCCATCAGACTTTAAAATAGCCATCAATAGCTGGCTACCACCTGGTTACTCAACCCTGCACCTTAGAGGCTGCTGCCCTATATACATAGACATGGAATCACTGGCCACTTTAATAATGAAACACTAGTCACTTTAACTTCTTACGGCGTGGGGGCGCCATTTTCACGTCCGGATGAAAAGTGTGCCCAAAGTAAACTGCCTGCTACTCAGGCCCAGAAACCAAGACATGCATATTATTAGTATATTTGGATAGAAAACACTCAAAAAGTTTCTAAAACTGTTCGAATGATGTCTGAGTATAACAGAACTCATATGGCAGGCGAAAACCTGAGAAAAATCCAACCAGGAAGTGGGAAATCTGAGATGTAGTTTCTCATGTGATTGCCTGTCCAATATACAGTGTAAATTTGGTCCGATCGCACTTCCTAAGGCTTCCACTAGATATCAGTCTTTAGAACGTTGTTTCAGGCTTCTACTGTGAAGGGGGAGCGAATATGAGCTGTTTGAATCCGGGGTCTGGCAGAAAGCCTCGAGTTTAGTCATGCGCGCAAGCTCTGTCCCTTTTCATTTCTAAAGACAAAGGAATTGTCCGGTTGGAATATCATTGAATATTTATGATAAAAACATCCTAAAGATTGATTATTTTCATTGTTTGACATGTTTCTACAAACTGTAATAGAACTGACTTTTCGTCTGGATTTAGAAATGCACAAGGCGTGGGCACTTTTACTGGACTAAATGCGGGAACAAAAAGGAGGTATTTGGACAATAAATTATGGACTTTATCGAACAAAACAAACATTTATTGTGGAACTGGGATTCCTGGGTGTGCATTCTGATGAAGATCATCAAAGGTAAGTGAATATTTATAATACTATTTCTGACTTCTGTTGACTCCACAACATGGCGGGTATCTGTATGGTGGCTGAGCACTGTACTCAGATTATCGCATGGTGTGCTTTTGCCGTAAAGATTTTTTTAAATTTGACACAGCGGTTGCATTAAGGAGAAGTATATCTTTAATACCATGAATAACACTTGTATCTTTCATCAACGTTTATGATGATTATTCCTGTAAATTGATGTGGCTCTCTGCAAAATCACAGGATGTTTTGGAGGCAAAACATTACTGAACATAACGTGCCAATGTAAACTGAGATTTTTTTATATAAATATGAACTTTATCGAACAAAACATACATATATTGTGTAACATGAAGTCTTATGAGTGCCATCTGATGAAGATCATCAAAGGTTAGTGATTAATTTTATCTATTTCTGCTTTTTGTGACTCCTCTCTTTGGCTGGAAAATGGCTGTGTTTTTTGTGACTAGGCACTGACCTAACATAATCGCATGGTATGCTTTCGTCGTAAAGCCTTTTTGAAATCGGACACTGTGGTGGTATTAACAAGTTTATCTTTAAAATGGTATATAATACTTGTATGGTTTGAGGAATTTTAATTATGAGTTTTCTGTTTGAATTTGGCGCCCTGCACTTTCACTGGCTGTTGTCAAATCGATCCCGTTAACGGTATTTCAGCCGTAAAAGGTTAATAATGTTGTTTACATACTGCTTTACTCATCTCATTTCTATATAATGTATTCTATTATACTGTATTTTAGTTAATGCCAGTCCGACATTGCTTGTCCTAATTTTGATATTTCGTAATTCCATTATTTTACTTTTTGGATTTGTGTATGTTGTGAATTGTTAGATACTACTGCACTGTTGGAGCTAGGAACACAAGCATTTCGCTACACCTGCTAAATACATGTATGTGACCAATACAATTAGATTTTTAAAGGACCTTCCCCAAACTGTTGCCACAAAGTTGGAAGCACAGAATTGTCTAGAATGTCATTGTATGCTGTAGGAGTTAAGATTTCCCTTCACTGGAACTAACGGGCCTAGCCCGAACCATGAAAAACAGCCCCAGACCATTATTCCTCCTCCACCAAACTTTACAGTTGGCACTATGCATTGGGGCAGGTAGCGCTCTCCTGGCATCCGCCAAACCCAGATTCGTCGATCGGACTGTCAGATTCGTCCATCGGACTGTGTTCGCCCATCGGACTGAACACAAATGGCACATCACATTGGTGCGAATAACCCCTCCACTTTGTGGGGAATATGACCACAAAACACAACACTGTAAGTCGCTACATGGAAACCCATGACCCATGATGAAGGGCTCTACAGCGCGAGTATTTCACTCGCATATGGCCCTAAAAATAGATGTGCGCGAACCAGAAAAATCATTTACGAGCAGTGTGTGAGGAAAGATTACAACCAACCGTAATCGATTTCCCCCCCGCTGCGAATTGTTTAAAAACTACAAGTCCCACATTTTACAAGCGGTATACGCCAACCACACTAGAGTTTTCTGTGATGACGCAGTCTAGTCAGTCAGAGTGAGAGAAAGGTGAACACTGGAAAAAAATAATCGGTATAGACTATAAGTTAACGTGCAGTCATCGATAAAAATGAAGCCATTCAATTTTATTTTAAGTGAAAAAGCGATGAGGAGAAAGAGGAATCCAGCGAGGGGGATTTGCAAGTTTCAACTAACGAAGCCTCTTCACAAGGTTTACCTGAGCCGGCTAATGTTGACATGGCAGCTAACGTAAGGGATGCTGAGAAAAACGTTAGCTAAGCTGCTGAGAACAATGTTAGCGAAGCTACCGTGACCCTTGCTGTCACTTCAACGTCCACTGTAGCCTGGCGGAAGGAGAACATATAGATGTTAATGCGAATTTGCTCAAAATGATCCCATTGCTAGATTTCGAAAACAACGTCATGTTCTGCAAATATTGTAGAGGGCAGAAACAGGCGGGCAGCTTGTCCTTCGTGTCAGGAAACCCGCATCTGAAAAGAGATAATGTAACAAAACATAACATCTCGCAGCGGAATATCCAGTATAGATATCTGTACCTGTTGAGACAGGAGAAACCATCAGGCACTGTGTCAGCAGCCTTGAGGAGGCAAGTGCTGCTGTCTGAGGAGAAGAGGAGGCATCTGAAAATAAAGATAAACATTGCATACTTCATTGCGAAAGAAGAACCTTTCATCAAATTTGGGCCGCTTATCAGACCACAAAAACGGAGTTGACATTAATCCGACATACGACAATGATGTAAGATGTGCGGAGATGATTGGTAAAATTGCTGACATAATGAGAGGGCCTGTCAGCGAAGCTGAACGCCGCGAAGCATTTTGCCATTCTAATAGACGGAGACACTGATATATCCAACACCGAATGCGAGATTGTCTTCATGCGCTTGTTGGACGATGGGAAGCCAGTCAATCTCCTGGTCAGACAGACTCTTGAGCACTCCCATGCCATTGGTAAGTTGTTTCTCTTTACAGGCTTTATAGTTGTGTAAAGTCGAATCATTATTCGTAATGGAGATAGAATTTAGTTTGTCAGAAATACTTTTGTAAAATAGTTTTTTTGTGTCGTCATTCGAGGTGTTTTGGATGCCACCAAGGCCGCATTTCGTGCTGTTTGCTCATTGGATGGTCATGGATGAAGAATTGCATCTCCTTCGGGGCAGATGGTGCCTCCGTGAACATGGGCCACCATGGGGGAGTGATTGCCCATCTGCAGAGAGAGGCAGGGGGGCATATAATTCCAATCCACTGTATGCCACAAAGATAATGTATTAGTTACAAACCTATGATTTAGTTTTATTTGCAAGCAGAGAATGTTAAACAGTGCGTGTGTGTGCGCTCTAAGTGCTGGAATGGTAAATACCACAGAATTATTGTTTTCTGCTGGCACAAGAGACGGGGGACGGGGGGGGGGGGGTGAATTGTTTGGAAGATTCTGTTCTTACTTTCACAGGCTAGACCTGAATGTATTGCCAGGCTAGGGCTGGCAATACTGTCAGAAGAAAGAGCCAAAAGGTGTCTTCTGTATCTGAAATGGAAGATGTATCACTTCAGCGGAAAATCCAAACAAGAGCTCTATGTTTTCGGGCGAAAGCGCTGTGTGGATATTTGCACACCATCTAGCGTCAAGGGCACTCTCTGGATCCCCCATGTCTACAGAGCCCTCAAAAAGTGTTCCTGCAGCATGGAAAAGACAAGGACCTTGCCACTGACAAAGGCCAGTACTCCGTTGTTCTGCAGCCCATGGAGCACCTGGCCGTAGCATCAACAACAGCGGAAGTTCAAGGGCGGGCAAAGGAGGTAAGTTTTACACAGAAAATGTAATACCACAAGACTCAAATAAACTGTCAGAATCAAGTAATTGGCAGGTGACAGTTTATTTACTCACTACTTAACAGATAATACGGGAAATGGAGTAAGTGTATTCTGCCATTTTCTTTCAGACATGTTTGAGGAGCTATCCTCACTTAGCATCCCCCTGCAAAGGAATGACCTGACCCTCCCCCAAGCCACAGAGTTGAGGAAGACAGTAACCAGACTGGAAGCACTAAAGCTTAGGGCAAAAGCAGGAGGCATGTTGGAGAAGATCCAGACCATGCTTGCTCAGCAGCAGGGTGATGAGAGGAGATTCCATGTGTGTTAGGATGAGAGCTTGTTAGGATGCAAGAGAAATAGATGATTAAAATCGATGATTAAGACAGATTCTCAGTGTGAGAATCAATGTATTCGTTGCCTAAAAGAACAATGAGGATAAGGAGGGAAATGCAGTGGAGAAGTCTTTAAAAAATATATATATGGGAGACAGACAAATGCCCAGACATTTCATTGTGTGTTGGTGTGTGAATCTCTATGTGTGTGTGTGTGTGTCATTTCTGTTAAAGGGAATAACACTGAAGGGGAATCTGAAAGTCTTCACGGACCTCACCAATCCAACTGAAGCAGCACATGGAGGCGCCAATCAACATCAGCGTGGATGATCTCAAAGCCAGGTTTGGTGGTTTGCTGAAGGATGAGGGTGTCCAGACCGCAGTGGAGACTTTCAGAGTGCTAAACCCTGACACATGGCCAGAAGACCAGGCCAGCCTTCTCCCCTTTGAGTGGCAGGGGCTGTAGGACAAGTCCTACAGTGGCCTGTGGGAGACCATGTTGTCAAAGGACCCCTACAGGCACGATTACAAGGCAGGCTAACAGTCCTGAGTGGTTATGTATGGTATCCTTCTATGTTTGGTTTTGATAAGTTAATGGTAAGAGTTTAAATTAAATTGAAAGATATCATATTTTCCCTAGAACATACTGGAGTTGGTACAGCTTATGCTGCTGCTGCCCATTTCAGCCACTCAGTGTGAGCGAGGCTTCTCTGCGCAGAACCGGATTAAGATTTCGACAAGAAGCTGCCTTGGGGTCTCCCCCAGGGAAGACCTGATGAGGATCAGCCTGGAGGGGCCTTCAGTCGAGGAGTTGATCCCACTCCTGCCGTGGACCGCTGGCTGACCTCTTAGCGTGCCAGACGGCCAACCTACAAAAGCAGCTGGACAACTGATATCCTTTGCGTCTAGTAGGCATGGGTCAATGTGTGGTTTTGGTGGTATGTGCGGTTTGCATAGATGTGTGCCCCTTGGTACATGTGCACACACACAAGCAGTATAAATATGTATGTAATAAATGCTTTGTTACTTTAACATTTTACACTGTGCACCTCAATTTCTGGATGCGCCTACATTTTTTCATTTAGGAGCACATGTACTCCTTGGGGGAAAAAATTGTGTAGAGCCCTGTGATGCACTAATTCATTCAGCTCGACAATAACGCTCATCTCTCAAACATGGATAAAATGATCTCAAAAGGGCTGTGAACCTAACTAAACTTTGGTTGAAAACAACACTAAACTTTGAGGTTTCACTCAAACTACTTCACCACTCACAAAGCGATTCATGCTGAAACTACACTTCCAAAACGTATCGCTTGTTCACCCTGTGTATGTTACCAGCCACAAAACTGAACACCTGCTACTCTGAGCAGGCTTGATGGATCGTTTGGTCCCACTGATTGATTGGAAAAACAACCAATTGTGGTCACAAGTAACCGTGCTGCCTCCACTGACAACACTGTGTTCTCCTAATGTTTGCTGCAACACAGTCATCCACAAGGAGTATCTGTCGACAGGACCCCTTGGGAAAAATACTTTTCGATACCTCTTGGTACAGAATCTGACTCAAGCGGATATTACAATATCTCAGCACATACAAATCAGCAAAACTCAGACTATTTCCATGATTTCGAGGAAGCAGTCTGAGTGAGCAACTTCCGTCCTCATTGGTCATGCAATACTTTAGCTAAGATGAACTTCTCTTGTCCTTCAGACACTTCTGCAAGCAGTGCAGCAGTCTCAGGAAACTAAGTATCAATGTTCAGAGTGGACTCTGCTTCCGATGATACATTTTCCGCTTTGAGGGCGACAGACCCCTTAACACTGAAACTAACAGCTTCAGTCCCGCCACTAACCCGGTAACTCCAACTAGTATAACACTGTGATATCGCCAAAAGATATCCTCGTCTCAGTTCACAGTTACTTAAACGGTTCCCACACGTGGACGCTGTGGAAAATGCGGGCCATGACAGTTACTAAGCATTTTGAAGCAAAACACCAGGAGATTTGGTTGAAAGGTTACAGCCAATCTACGAACAACGCAGCTGCTGACAACTTGTACAAAGTGCACAATATTTTTGTTTGTGCCTCGGGGTTTCCGGAGACAAAAGGGGGTAGGGGGGGGAAATACTAGCCCAGCTCCATGATGAGCCTCGTCAAGGCCAGTGGGTGGGTCGAGGCTACGTGCAACACTGTGCGAGGCCGCCCACGAGAACAGAAAGGGGCGGACAAGCCCCTCGACGGGGATAACCTTGGAATACATATTGAGATATCACAGAGGTGTCCCACACTGGTCGTAAAAGAGATCACTGAGGTGTCCCACACTTTCCATCTCCCCCCAAAAAATGGTAACAATAATCATTCGTAGCCATGCGTAGTCTCAACTACAATGCAAATAGTAAAATACTCTAAACATGCGTTCCGGTAGGACAACAATACGGAATAAAATCGGTAAAATAGTTGGTCCCCTTTGGTATGCCAAAGGGGATATGCCAGAATGCCAGAAACAGTCAGCAGGTTAGAAACCTAACAAGTCAAATTGCCCTTGATAACAGCAACAGATGAGGTAGTAGTCACTCAGATTGCACCAAGTGGAAGGGAATCGCCAAAACACTCTTCTGATGTTAACACACATGCCGTTAACAAATAGAACTGTAAAAATATCTGAACACTATGAAGTGGATATCAACACACACGTACTCAATTACATGCTCGCTTACACATACGGACTTACACACACACCCCTGATCTTGTGCTCATCTCGCCATCTCTCTATTGTCGAGAACTGTTTTATAATTTAATGTTTGTTTCTTTTTTATGTATTCGTCTACAAGTTTATATATGTTTACAACAAGCAAGGGGAAGATATCAGAATAGGAGCATTGGGGAATAATAACATATTGTACAGAATACATTTGTACTGTAGTGAAGCCGTCTCTAGAGTAACGCAAGGTCTCTTTCATGATCATGTGAAACATGAATTGCTATGGAAATGCTGGGATGTTTTTCAATGATGTTAAAGGTAATTATGATGCAACTATGACAGTGATACGATATGAATTACAATTATCCTCATGAATATTAAGGCTATACCCACTACATGTTACACAAAGACACTCAACCATGCAAATTGTCGGAGTTACTATTTATTTGGACATCACATATTATAGTCTTACTCTTACACAGACATTGTACACACTCTCACTAAATCACATCCAATATCATACACATCAACCTACTCAGATTTACTACACATAAAATATATTGTCTTAATTTTCTAACATCTGTGGCATTGGCTCACAGGCAAACAGGCAAGGGAATAAAACAAATATTTCTAGAACCTATTTCTTGAATTTTAAATATCAGACATTTGAAAGCTCTAATTTTGACCGTCATAATACCTCTGATGGCAGTAACTTTACAAGCACTAATTATGGTCAATTTAGAGTGAGGATAGTATCTAGTTATGGTAAGGGGGGAAATAAGTATAGCTAGTTCTAATTATAACGGTTTAGCAGATTATAAAAAAAAGAAGATCAGTCTTTACGTGGCTAAAAGAAAAGGAATATAACAATCTGTTTACAGGAAACTCACTCTACATCCTTAGATAAAGTTGTGTGGAAAAAGGAATGGGGTGGTGAAATAATTCTCTGTCATGGACAAAGGAACTCAAAAGGTGTGACATGAATTAACAAACATTTCAATCGGAATGTGCAAATAGTCAGGAATGATGATTCGCGAGAAAGGTGGATCTTTTTGATAATGAAAGTGGATGAAAAAGAGATTTGGCTCATTAATCTATATGGTCTAAATCAGGATGATCCATACTTGTTTGAAAACATTTATAGCAATTTGTTGAACTTACAGGCAACAAATGATCAAATCATTATGGTAGGAGACAGGTGTTAAGTTGGGCGTAAAAGTTATCATTCTACAAACTATTATCACCATGCCCTTTGGGAAATCACAAATATTATGGACACATTAGAAATAGTGGATATTTGGACACTAAAAAACCCTGACCTAGTGAGATATACATGGAGACTTAATCAAGCTAGTCGTCTTGCCTACTTTGTCTCTTTCTCTCTTGCATAAAGGTTCAAAAAGTTTTAATAGGAGACAGAATGTGATCGGATCATCATCTAATTGGCCTTCACATAATTCAGATTGTCCACGTGGACGGGGATATTGGAAATTTAATCAAAGTTTACTGGAGGACAACATTTTTAACTAGGACAAAATAATTTAGAGCTTAATTTTTCCAGTATAATATAGGTTCAGAAAATCCCCTTATTGTTTGGGATACCTTTAAAACGTACCTTCAGGGGTCAATCAATTCAATATTCATCAATAATAACAAAGCAGTTTCTGGCTAAAAGAGACAAACAAGGGAAATCCATGAACTAATAGTACATGTAGATAGCAATAAAAATGATACCACAGAGATGCAAAATAAGTTAGAGGAAAAACAAAAAGAACTTGAGGAATTTATTCAAGCAAACTGAATAGAATATGGAGAAAAATTAAATTCTTCCCGAATCTCCAATACGGGAATGCTAACAAAAATACATTTGCAGAAACTCATTGCTGAAGACCGTCATCTATGACTCTTCGAATTATATTTTAAAAGTGGAAGCTAAATATTTTAGGGAGATGTTCTCTTTTCCGTCTCATCCTCTCCCACTGAATGAAGATTACGGTAAGGAATTCTTTCCAAATAATTAAAAAAAAATGGAAAATTAACAAATCTACAGAAAGATCAGTGAGAAGGTCAAATTAGAGGCTATTAAATTCTTTCAGCCAGGAAAAACCCCAGGGCTTGATGGCATACCGGTAGAGGTATATCAAGCCTTTTTTGGTATACTAAAAGCTCCATTGTTAGATGGTTTTAACTACTCCTATAGAAATGGTAGTCTGTCAGGTACTCAGCAGGAAGGTCTGATTTCTCAGGGTATTGCCCTCAGGTAGCCTGTTTCTGGTCTCAGGTTCAAGAATGGCTGAAAATGCATAGCATTGATCTAAAATTGACCCCGGAAATAGTACTGTTAGGAGATCTGGAAAGACTGGGTCAGTCAATTACTAATATTCTTAGTAAAAATAATGATGATCTTCAACTCGCAATCTGTGGATTCTACTTGATTAGATAGAAATTGTACGTTAAACATCACAGCATAGTTGAAAGATATGTTGCATAGAAATCCGAAGAGGGTGGCCAGCAGAGATAGGTGGGAAGGGCTGAGGGAAGCTGAGGGTTGGGATGTGGTATTGGAGACAAGTGGGAGTAGAGTTGATGTGCGGGAGATAATGATGGTCAAAGATTAAAACTAGTTAAGTCAAAGTCAAAAATAAAGTCAAAATAAAACATAATAAAAAGTCTGTTTGAATGACACTGAGGGGCAGTGTTTTTGCAGCTAATGCCGGTTTGCCTGAGGCTGATGCCGTGCAGGTGTTTGTACACATGTACAAACACCCACTCATTCAAATAAACGCATACAAGAACACACACATACAGTGGGGCAAAAAAGTATTTGGTCAGCCACCAATTGTGCAAGTTCTCCCACTTAAAAAGATGAGGCCTGTAATTTTCAAAGGTACACTTCAACTATGACAAAAAAAAAATCAGAAAATCACATTGTAGGATTTTTAATGAATTTATTTGCAAATTATGGTGGAAAATAAGTATTTGGTCACCTACAAACAAGCAAGATTCTTGGCTCTCACAGACCTGTAACTTCTTCTTTAATCTGTAGTGACACCCCATCCCGTGAACGGGACCGTTGTCATCATCTGATACTAATTAGCATAACGCAACGGACATAAATCTTCCTAGAAAATATTCCTATTCATGAAAATCGCAAGTGAAATATATTGGAACACAGCTTAGCCGTTTGTTAATCACCCTGTCATCTCAGATTTTCAAAATATGCTTTACAGCCAATGCTAGACAAGCATTTGTGTAAGTTTATCATAGCCTAGCATAGCATCATGCCTTGCTAGCAGCAGGCAACCCTGTCACGGAAATCAAAAAAGCAATCAAATTAAATCGTTTACCTTTGATGAACTTCGGATGTTTTCACTCACGAGACTCCCAGGTAGACAGCCAAAGTTCATTTTTTCCCAAAATATTATTTTTGTAGGCGAAATAGCTCCGTTTGTTCACGTTTGGCTAAGAAATCGCCCGGAAATTGCGGTCACCACAACGCCGAAAAATATTCCAAATTAGCTCCATAATATCGACAGAAACATGGCAAACGTTGTTTAGAATCCATCCTCAAGGTGTCTTTCTAATATCTATTGGATAATATATCCGTCGGGACAATTCGTTTTTCACTAGGACCGATTGTAATGGCTACCTCTGTATTTTACGCGAGAATCTCTCTCGGAGCCACCATGTGACCACTTACGCAATGTGGCCACCTACGGCTATTCTTCAACAGAGTAAGCGTAAGCTCGTTGATACATTCACAGCTGAATAGGGAGTCATTGGAACGCAGCGCTTTCAAAACCTGGGGCACTTCCGGATTGGATTTTTCTCAGGCTTTCGCCTGCAACATCATTTCTGTTATATTCACAGACAATATCTTTACAGTTTTGGAAACGTTAGTGTTGTCTATCCAAAGCTGTCAATTATATGCATATTCTAGCATCTTTTCCTGGCAAAATATCCCGTTTAAAACGAGAATGTTTTTTTTCCCAAAAATGAAAATACTGCCCCCTAACACCAGGAGGTTGAGGCTCCTCTGTCCTCCACTCGTTACCTGTATTAATGGCACCTGTTTGAACTTGTTATCAGTATAAAAGACACCTGTCCACAACCTCAAACAGTCACACTCCAAACTCCACTATGGCCAAGACCAAAGAGCTGTCAACGGATACCAGAAACAAAATTGTAGACCTGCAACAGGCTGGGAAGACTGAACCTGCAATAGGTAAGCAGCTTGGTTGGAAGAAATCAACTGTGGGAGCAATTATTAGGAAATGGAAGACATACAAGACCACTGATAATCTCCCTCGATCTGGGGCTCCACGCAAGATCTCACCCTAGTTAATGACCTGCAGAGAGCTGAGACCAAAATAACAAAGCCTACCATCAGTGTAACACTACGCCGCCAGGGACTCAAATCCTGCAGTGCCAGACGTGTCCCCCTGCTTAAGCCAGTACATGTCCAGGCTCATCTGAAGTTTGCTAGAGAGCATTTGGACGATCCAGAAGAAGATTTGGAGAATGTCATATGGTCAGATGAAACCAAAATATAACTTTTTGGTAAAAACTCAACTCGTCGTGTTTGGAGGACAAAGAATGCTGAGTTGCATCCAAAGGACACCATACCTACTGTGAAGCATGGGGGTGGAAACATCATGCTTTGGGGCTGTTTTTCTGCAAAGGGACCAGGACGACTGATCCGTGTAAAGGAAAGAATGAATGGGGCCATGTATCGTGAGATTTTAAGTGAAAACCTCCTTCCATCAGCAAGGGTATTGAAGATGAAACATGGCTGGGTCTTACAGCATGACAATGATCCCAAACACACCGCCCGGGCAACGAAGGAGTGGCTTCGTAAGAAGCATTTCAAGGTCCTGGAGTGGCCTAGCCAGTCTCCAGATCTCAACACTATAGAACATCTTTGGAGGGAGTTGAAAGTCCGTGTTGCCCAGCAACAGCCCCAAAACATCACTGCTCTAGAGGAGATCTGCATGGAGGAATGGGCCAAAATACCAGCAATAGTGTGTGAAACCCTTGTGAAGACTTACAGAAAACGTTTGACCTCTGTCATTGCCACAAAGGGTATATAACAAAGTATTGAGAACTTTTGTTATTGACCAAATACTTATTTTCCACCATAATTTGCAAATAAATTCATTAAAAATCCTACAATGTGATTTTCTGGATTTTTTTTTCTCATTTTGTCTGTCACAGTTGAAGTGTACCTATGATGAAAATTACAGGCCTCTCATCTTTTTAAGTTGGAGAACTTGCACAATTGGTGGCTGACTAAATACTTTTTTTGCCCCACTGTACATGTAAGTGCCAGACATGCACACAAACATATACAGTTGGCATTGCTGTTATGATTTCAGTTGTCCTTGATGTCCTTCGTTTTTTTTGTTGTTTTTGGCATTGTTGTTTGCGGTTTTCTGTTTTTCTCTTTAGTTCATTCTCTTGGTTGTTGGTGTAAAAGTAAAGATAAATTCATAGAAAAAGACTCAAGTTAAATACCCCAGTAAAATACTACTTGAGGTATCAAAAGTAAAAGTATGAATAATTTCAAAATCCTTATATTAGGAAAACCTGATATAATTTATGAACGAAGCATGTGCTTTAGTGAGTCCGCAAGATCAAAGGCAGATGACCAGGGATGTTCTCTTTTTTCTTTTTTTACCCCTTTTTCTCCCCAATTTCGTGGTATCCAATTGTTGTAGTAGCTACCATCTTGTCTCATTGCTACAACTCCCGTACGGGCTCGGGAGAGACGAAGGCTGAATGTCATGCGTCCTCCGATACACAACCCAACCAGCCGTACTGCTTCTTAACACAGCGTGCATCCAACCCTGAAGCCAGCCGCACCAATGTGTCGGAGGCTACACCGTGCACCTGGCAACCTTGGCTAGTGCGCACTGCGCCCGGCCCGCCACAGGAGTCGCTGGTGCGCGATGAGACAAGGAGATCCCTACCGACCAATCACTCCCTAACCCGGACGACGCTAGGCCAATTGTGCGTCGCCCCACGGACCTCCCGGTCGCGGCCGGGGGACTCTGATGGCACAGCTGGCGCTGCAGTATAGCGCCCTTAACCACTGCGCCACCCGGGAGGCCAGGGATGTTCTCTTGATAAGTACGTGAATTGGACCCTTTTCCTGTCAAAATGTAACAAGAACTTTTGGGTGTCAGGGAAAATGTATGGAGTAAAAGGTATATCATTTTCTTTAGGAATGCAGTGAAGTAAAAGTTGGCAAAAATATAAATAGTAAAGTACAGATACCACAAAAAAAACTACTTAAGTAAAAATACTAACACTAGTTTAAATAAGTAGTTTACACCACTGTCCATAGGTCATCCCTCTAGACTGTCCGGAGCTGGTGCCTTACAGCTGTAGTTATCAACTTAGGATAGTGCCCTAAGCAACACACCACTAAGTATGACCGCCCTAGATATGACAGACAACATTTTATGATAGAGTAATTTAACCACAAGAATGGACATATAGAGGAAAGTCCAATTAGATGATGGTGTGGTAAGTACATTACCGTTCAAAAGTTTGGGGTCACTTAGAAATGTCCTTGTTTGTGAAATAAAATAAAATATTTTGTCCATTAAAATAACACCAAATTGATCAGAAATACAGTGTAGACATTGTTAATGTTGTAAATGACTATTGTATCTGGAAACAGATGATTTTTAATGGAATATCTACATAGGCCTACAGAGGCCCATTATCAGCAACCATCACTCCTGTGTTCCAATGTCACGTTGTGTTAGCTAATCCAAGTTTATAATTTTAAAAGGCTAATTGATCATTAGAAAAACCTTTTGCAATTATGCTAGCACAGCTGAAACTGTTGTCCTGATTAAAGAAGCAATAAAACTGTCCTTTAGACTACTTGAGTATCTGGAGCATCAGCATTTGTGGGTTCAATTACAGGGTAGGGGGCAGTATTTTCACATCCTGATGAAAAGCATGCTTAAAGTAAACTGCCTGTTACTCAGGCCCAGAAGCTAGGATATGCATATAATTGGTAGATTTGGAAAGAAAACACTCTAAAGTTTCTAAAACTGTTAAAATAATGTCTGAGTATAACAGAACTGATATGGCAGGCGAAAACAGCAATCTACACACAAGACCCCTTTAATGAAAAGCAAAAACAGATTTAAAAAAAATATATTTAAAAATGTAGGGTTAGTGTATTAATAATAAAAAATAAAAAAAGTATTCAGACCCTTTGCTATGAGACTCAAATTGAGCTCCGATGCATCCTGTTTCCATTGATCATCCTTGAGAGGTTTCTACTACTTGATTGGAGGTCTGTAGTAAATTCAACTGATTGGAAATTATTTGGAAAGGCACATACACCTGTCTATATAATGTCCCACAGCTGACAGTGCATGTCAGAGGAAAACCCAAGCCATGAAGTCGAAGGAATTGTTCGTAGAACTCCGAAACAAGATTGTGTTGAAGCACAGATCTGGGGAAGGGTACCAAACATTTCTGCAGCATTGAAGGTCCGCAAGACCACAGTGATCTCCATCATTCTTAAAATGGAAGACCTTTTGAACCACCAAGACTCTTCCTAGAAAGTGTGCAATCAGGGGAGAAGGGCCTTGGTCAGGGAGGTGGCCAAGAACCGGATGGTCACTGACAGATTTATAGAGTTCCTATGTGGAGATGGGAGAACCTTCCAGAAGGACAACCATCTCTGCAGCACTCCACCAATCAGGCCATTATGGTAGAGTGGCCAGACAAAAGCCACTCCTCATGACAGCCCGCTTGGAGTTTGCCAAAGGGCACCTAAAGACTCTCAGACCATGAGAAACAAGATTCTCTGGTCTGAAGAAAGCAAGATTGAACTCTTTGGCCTGAATGCCAAGTGTCACGTCTTCTGCGGCAGGGACTGGGCGGCAAAGACGAATGGAGCAAAGTACAGAGAGATACTTAATGAAAACCTACTCCAGAGTGCTCAGGACCTCAGACAGAGGCAAAGTTTCACCTTCCAACAGAACAATGGCCCTAAGCATGCAGCAAGTCTCTGATTATCCTTGAGTGGCCCAGCCAGAGCCATGGACTTGAACCTGATTGAACATCTCTGAAGAGACCTGAAAATAGCTGTGCAGCAACACTCCCCATCCAACCTGACAGAGCTTGAGAGGATCTGCAGAGAAGAATGGGAGAAACTCCCCAAATACAGGTGTGCCAAGCTTGTAGTGTCATACCCCAAAATACTCGAGGATGTAGTCACTGTCAAAGGTGCTTCAACAAAGTACTGCATAAAGGGTCGGAATACTTATGTAAATGTGATATTTCAGTTTATTTTAATTCACAAAAATGTCTAAAACCCTGTTTTTGCTTTGTCATTATGGGGTATTGTATGTAGATTGAGGGAATGTATTAAATTGCAGAATAAGGCTGTAACCTAACAAAATATGGAAAAAGTCAAAAGGGTCTAAATTACAATCCTTAGGCACTGTGATTCTGAGGCTGAGACTCCCACAGTCACTCGCCTCTCTACCGGTCATTAGAGGTCAACTCCAGAGCAGGGGAGCCATGCCTTTAGTAAGTTAATACAATAGCAGGCTCAAGAGGAGAGAATACACTTGACTCAGCGTTAAGAGGGCTCAGAGAGCACCCGTGCACAAACAGACGCGCGCACACACACTAAAATGACTGCTCAGCATATAAAATATGCCTCCTTTCGAGAGTGACTGGCTGACAGCACTGCAGAAATAGAGAGGTGATATAGAGGTGGCTCCTAAACACACCACATCCAAATTCATGACATTACCTCTTCTCTTGGTATTTTAATTAGAGCCGGGAGAACCTGTGGGTTTTGCCAACATCACCTGTGTAGTAGAAACTCGAAGGATAATTTATCTACGGGTCATTCCGCAATTAAATCACCATTATCATTCCCACAGGCTGTGAATTTAAAAAGAGTCAACTGCTGGGGCTGGGCGGTCCTCTCAATCGTGCTCTGAGGCACTGACACAGACTGTGAATGAGGAGCTAGTATTAGAGGGCTTTTCACACTGCATGATCTTAGCCCTGGGCTTTGTGCAGAGCAGATTATTTAGGTCCCCCCAATCGGAATCTTTTCAACCAAAAACTTCATAGACCTCGAGGAGTGCGGGCCTGACAGCAGAGGGACATTTTGGAGCTTGTCGTACCAAAGTACAGCATGAGGGTAATTGTTAAATCAGCCCTCGAACAGGGACTATGGAGGCACCTCAATGTTCCAACCCATGCAAGGTATTGAGGAGCTTGGTTCTAAAACAGTTCAGTTGGTGAAATGAGATGCTATCCACTATCTCCATGCTAGATTAAGCTCTCAAACAGAGTTGAGCATTACAGATGCCCTGCTGACACAGAGATATTACAAAATGGTAAAGGCTCTCTTTAAAAACAAAAAAGGTCTGAGAAAAAAAATGCAGCAGATGTGAGGAAAGTGGCAAAACATTACAAATGCACTGCATTAAACATGCATGTTGCTGTGCCCATCCTCCTGAGCCTGGACAGGGCAGGCTAAACACATGGGGCAGCTAGCCAAGTCTCCTGGCTACACAGAGGGAGAACAACAGCTATTCTGTCCCCAGTTCCTACTACTCACTCCCCAGCTAAACCACACTGCCCTCTGTGACCTCCAAACAGGCTGTCTTTGAATAATCCAGAATAACACTGCTCTAATGGTGACAACCAACAGCGCAGTATCAGAGAATCTGCTGATACTGCACTTTATGAAGGCTAAAGGAAGGAACTGAGCTCATTTAGCAAGAGAAGAAATGAGGTACACATACCTGGAGAAGGGTGGATGTGTGCGTGATGAAATACACACACACACACACACACACACAGAGAGTTAGGAGAACAAAGTCTCCTAAGGCATGAATAATTCCAGGCTGCTCCAGTAACAGTACGTCTTCAGACTACAGTATACAGGACAGGTATGCACTAGGCAGCGCTCTAAGACAGGACCTGCCTGGGGAATAATGATGGCTGCCTGCCTGCCATCCTGCTAGAGACAGCCTGCATTTAAATACAGGGAACAACCACTTAGGCTAGAACAGGACGTGCTGTCACAGACATGATCCAGGACTCTCAATTACCTTCCTGAGAAGCAGAACTTTTGCCTGGGGAGCAGTTCTCAACAGGGGACTATAGAATACTCAATAATAAGTTTGTACTGGTACAGCTTGTCATTGGTGTGAGCTACAACTTTGGATAATGGTGACAATAGTCTAAAAGAACAGCACATGATTTTATTTTTATCAGTGTGATACTCAGCTGGCATGGAGTTTATGCCCTTTAAAAGCACTGCAGTCTGCAGCAATTAGAGAAATCGCTGATGTAGTCCATCTTAGACTTGACCTCCTGACCTCACTGATCCAGTTTAACTCTCAGAGGAGGTCAACGGTTTGGAGAATACAATTACTTAAGCGCTGCCACTGATTAAGAGCCTACTTCTAAAGGTTGACTGAAGGGATTAGAAACAGCTTCCAGACTGTCATCATACCTTACTATCCTAGTAACTAGCTCACTGCACACTTGTGTTATACAATTGTTATTTATGTAGGTCTACATACACACAGGTTGGCTATTAGTGAGATGGGGGCTGGTGGGGTCTTACCTGGAGAGACAGCCAGCTGAAAGTGATGTAGCTTGTTCTCATCAGGGAAGCTGGCTTTACACGTACCTAAGGTGGGGAGGTGGTGAGAGAGAGGATAAGGGCATATCTCTCAGTTGTTATTAGCCAACATTTACAGTTGAATTGATATTTTCTTGGAAATGTACATAGTTATCTTAAATTCAAATATATTATGTGTACATTATAAATCTAGGTCTACACTATCTTTGTTATCTCTATGTTATGCTAATACAGTACCGGTCAAACGTTTTAGAACACCTACTCATTCAAGGGTTTTTCTTCATTTTTACTATTTTCTACATTGTAGAATACTAGTGAAGACATCAACACTATCAAATAACATATGGAATAATGTAGTAACCAAAAGTATTGAACAAATCAAAATATATTTTACAATTGAGATTCTTCAAATAGCCACCCTTTGTGCACTGCTGTCATCAAGGCATTATTGGCATTCCCTCAACCAGCTTCACCTGGAATGCTTTTCCAACAGTCTTGAAGGAGTTCCCACATATGCTGAGCACTTGTTAGCTGCTTTTCCTTCACTCTGAGGTCCGACTCATCCCAAACCATCTCAATTTGGTTGAGGTCGGGGGATTGTGGAGGCCAGGTCATCTGACGCAGCACTCCATCACTCTCCTTATTGGTCACATAGCCCTTACACAGCCCGGAGGTGTGTTGGGTCATTGTCCTGTTGAAAAACAAATGATAATGGAACTAAGCCCAAACCAGATGGGATGGCGTATCACTGCAGAATGCTGTGGTAAACCTGCTGGTTAAGTGTACCTTGAATTCTAAATAAAATCACTGACATTGTCACCAGCAAAGCACCCCCACACCTTCTCCTCCATGCTTCACAGTGGGAACCACATATGCAGAGAGCATCCGTTCACCCACACCGTGTCTCACAAAGACACCGCAGTTGGAACCAAAAATCTCAAATTTCGACTCCAGACCAAAGGATACATTTCCCCGGGCTAATGTCCATTGTGTTTCTTGGACCAAACAAGTCTCTTCAGTAGTGGTTTCTTTGCAACAATTCGACCATGAAGGCCTGAGTCACGCAGTCTCCTCTGAACAGTTAATGTTGAGATGTGTCTGTTACTTGAACTCTGAAGAATTTATTTGGGCTGCAATTTCTGAGGCTGGTGACTCTAATGAATGTGTCCTCTGCAGCAGAGGTAACTCTGGGTCTTCCATTCCTGTGGCGGTCCTCATGAGAGCCAGTTTCATCATAGCGCTTGATGGTTTTTGCAGATGCACTTGAAGAAACTTTCAAAGTTCTTGAAATTTTCCGTAATTACTGACCTTCTCTTTGCTTATTTGAGCTGTTCTTGCCATTATATAGACTTAGTCTTTTACCAAATAGGGCTACCTACTTTGTCACAACAAAACTGATTGGCTCAAAAGCATTAAGGAAAGAAATTCCACAAATTAACTTTTAATAGGACGCAACATTAATTGAAATGCATTCCAGGTGATACTGGTTGAGAGAGAATGCCATGAAGCTGGTTGAGAGAGAATGCCAAGAGTGTGCAAAGCTGTCATCAAGGCAAAGGATGGCTATTTGAAGAATCTCAAATATATTTGAATTTGTTTAACACTTTTTTGGTTACTACATGATTCCATGTGTTATTTCATAGTTTTGACGTCTTTACTATTATTCTACAATGTAGAAAATAGTCTAAATAAAGAAAAACCCTTGAATGAGTAGATGTTCTAAAACATTTGACCGGTGGTGTATATATATCAATGGAGCACTGTATTTGGCTATAAAAGTAAGAAGTAGAAGTCTATGATCATCATCCATTTTCCAGTGGCTCTTAATCTCCCCCTGGTGTTCAGACAGGAGCACTACAGCCGAGCCATCCACCGCTGCCTGCAACTGACTCTTCAGTTACTAATGAGCCATGGGAACATCAAACACATCATTCACATGAATCCGCAACTTTTTTTATGTTGCACTGCATACACTTACTAGGAAGGTTGGCTTCAAGTTCTGCAACTTCTGCAATATGAGAGAGAGAGACAGAGAGAGAGAGAGAGAGAGAGAGAGAGAGTCGTCAAACTAAAACTAAGAATCCTGATTGTGTGGGTAGCTAGGAGAGCGCAGTCAGTGGTGTGCACCAAATCCTAAGGGAACAACATCATATCCCACGCTCCCTTCCCTTCTCTCTCAGCCCCGTGTTGTTGGAATGCTACAAACTTACTAGAAAACACCCCTGCAAAAAAAAGTTACCTTATCATTCATAGGCTGAATGTGTGACTGAAACAAATATTATGAAATGGTAGCTACAGTAATTATTTACCTCATAAATCAGGTTGTAAATTAATCAAAACAAAGACAATATGATTGATAAACCTGCAGACAGTTCAGCAAATAATTTGTACCACAGTCAGGTTGTCTACAGTTTCAAGTTAATGTCACAGGCATTTCACTGTACTTGTGCACTTCTTGCAAACTCTAAATCCAAAAATACAGTAATCAATATAGCACTAAACATGAGAAAAAACAAAACAAGCAATAAAAATAAGACGACAAGTAAGTATATACAGGGTCAGTTCCAGAACCATAAATACAATGGGCAGGGACACTGGAGTGGAGGGAGGGAGATGTACAGTACAGTGGTGAGGTGACTAGGCATCAGTATATACTGTATGATAAACAGAGTAGCAGCAGTGTATATGATGATTGTATGAAAAGTTGAGTATAAATGTAAACTCATCAAAAAAAGAAACGTCCTCTCACTGTCAACTGCGTTTATTTTCGGAAAACCTAACATCTGTAGATATTTCTATGAACATAACAACTGAGACAAACTGAACAAGTTCCAGAGACATGTGACTAACAGAAATGGAATACTGTGTCCCTGAACAAAGGGGGGTCCAAATCAAAAGTAAGTCAGTATCTGGTGTGGCCACCAGCTGCATTAAGTACTGCAGTGCATCTCCTCCTCATGGACTGCCCCAGATTTGCCCGTTCTTGCTGTGAGATGTTACCCCATTCTTCTACCAAGGCACCTGCAAGGTCCCAGACATTTCTGTGGGGGGGGGGGGGGGCTAGCCCTCCCTCACCCTCCGATCCAACAGGTTCCAGACGTTCTCAATGGGATTGAGTGCCGGGCTCTCCGCTGGCCATAGCAGATCACTGACAGAATGAGCAGTATGGCTGGTGGCATTGTCATGCTGGAGGGTCATGTCAGGATGAGCCTGCAGGAAGGGTACCACGAGGGAGGAGGATGTCTTCCCTGTAACGCACAGCATTGAGATGGCCTGCAATGACAACAAGCTCAGTCCGATGATGCTGCGACACACCGCCCCAGAACATGACGGAGCCTCCACCTCCAAATCGATCCTGCTCCAGAGTACCCTAACCCTAACCCGAAACCAACCATCACCCCTAGTGAGACAAAACCGCGACTCATTAGTGAAGAGCACTTTTTGTCAGTCCTGTCTGGTCCAGCGACGGTGGGTTTGTGCCCATTGGCGACATTGTTGCCGGTGATGTCTGGTGAGGACCTGCCTTACAACAGGCCTACCAGCCCTCTGTCCAGCCTCTCTCTGCCTATTGTTGACAGTCTGAGCACTGAGGGACGGATTGTGCGTTCCTGGTGTAACTCGGGCAGTCGTTGTTGCCATCCTGTACCTGACCCGCAGGTGTGATGTTCGGATGTACCGATCCTGTGCAGGTGTTGTTACACGTGGTCTGCCACTGCAATGACGATCAGCTGTCTGTCCCGTCTCCCTGTAGTGCTGTCTTAAACAGAACCCAAACCGGCTGTGCGAGTGTGCCATCCTGCACCATTGTGCATACATTTATTTTGTCTCCCGACACCAAACGCGATCACGACACGCAGGTTCAAATATCAAAACAAACTCTATACCAATTACATTAATTTGTGGACAGGTGGAAAAGCATTAAACACTTATGGTACTTCAGTTAGTTAGCTTGCTAGCTAATTTGTCCTATTTAGCTAGCTTGCTGTTGCTAGCTAGCTATTTTGTCCTGGTTGTTATTTTCCATGAAATGCACAAGGTCCTCTACTCTACAATTAATCCACACATTAAACGGTCAAACTAATCGTTTCTAGTCATCTCTCCTCCTTCCAGGCTTTTTCTTCGCTTGGCAACTTTTATAAATTAGGTGCATTACCGCCACTGACCTCTTTCGTCTTTCAGTCACCCATGTGGGTATAACCAATGAGGAGATGGCACGTGGGTACCCGCTTCCTTCTGCAGGACTTGCAGCGTGATCTGCATCAGAAATAGAACTGATTTCTATTTTAGCCCTTGGCAACGCAGATGCTCGTTGGGGCGTGCGAGCAGTGTGGGTGCAATAATTGAATAACATAGATTTCTAAATGTATTTTGCAACGCAGATCTCAGCGATCACTGCTTCATTGCCTGTATCCGTAATGGGTCAGCGGTTAAACGACCTCCACTCATCACTGTCAAACGCTCCCTGAAACACTACAGCGAGCAGGTCTTTCTAATCGACCTGGCCGGGGTATCCTGGAAGGATATTGATCTCATCCCGTCAGTAGAGGATGCCTGGTTATTTTTTGTAATTTTATTATAATTTTTTTTTAATGCTAACCATCTTAAATAAGCATGCCCCATTCAAGAAATGTAGAACCAGGAGCAGATATAGCCCTTGGTTCTCCCCAGACCTGACTGCCCTTAACCAACACAAAAATATCCTATGGCGTTCTGCATTAGCATCGAACAGCCCCCGTGATATGCAGCTGTTCAGGGAAGCTAGAAACCATTATACACAGGCAGTTAGGAAAGCTAAGGCTAGCTGTTTCAAGCAGAAATTTGCTTCCTGCAACACTAACTCAAAAAAGTTCTGGGACACTGTAAAGTCCATGGAGAATAAGAACACCTCCTCCCAGCTGCCCACTGCACTGAAGATAGGAAACACTGTCACCACTGATAAATGCACTATAATTGAGAATTTCAATAAGCATTTTTCTACGGCTGGCCATGCTTTCCACCTGGCTACCCCTTCCCCGGTCAACAGCACTGCACCCCCCACAGCAACTCGCCTAAGCCTTCCCCATTTCTCCTTCTCCCAAATCCAATCAGCTGATGTTCTGAAAGAGCTGCAAAATCTGGACCCCTACAAATCAGCCGGGCTAGACAATCTGGACCCTTTCTTTCTAAAATGATCTGCCGAAATTGTTGCCACCCCTATTACTAGCCTGTTCAACCTCTTTCGTGTAGTCTGAGATTCCCAAAGATTGGAAAGCAGCTGCGGTCATCCCCCTCTTCAAAGGGGGGGACACTCTTGACCCAAACTGCTACAGACCTATATCTATCCTACCCTGCCTTTCTAAAGTCTTCGAAAGCCAAGTCAACAAACAGATTACAGACCATTTCGAATTTCACCATACCTTCTCTGATATGCAATCTGGTTTCAGAGCTGGTCATGGGTGCACCTCAGCCACGCTCAAGGTCCTAAACGATATCATAACCGCCATCGATAAGAAACATTACTGTGCAGCCGTATTCATTGATCTGGCCAAGGCTTTCGACTGTCAATCACCACATCGGCAGACTTGACAGCCTTGGTTTCTCAAATGATTGCCTCGCCTGGTTCACCAACTACTTCTCTGATAGAGTTCAGTGTGTCAAATCGGAGGGTCTGCTGTCCGGACCTCTGGCAGTCTCTATGGGGGTGCCACAGGGTTAAATTCTTGGACCGACTCTCTTCTCTGTATACATCAATGATGTCGCTCTTGCCGCTGGTGAGTCTCTGATCCACCTCTACGCAGACGACACCATTCTGTATACTTCTGGCCCTTCTTTGGACACTGTTAACAAGCCTCCAGGCAAGCTTCAATGCCATACAACTATCCTTCCGTGGCCTCCAATTGCTCTTAAATACAAGTAAAACTAAATGCATGCTCTTCAACCGATCGCTGCCTGCACCTGCCCGCCTGTCCAACATCACTACTCTGGACGGCTCTGACTTAGAATACGTGGACAACTACAAATACCTATGTGTCTGGTTAGACTGTAAACTCTCCTTCCAGACCCACATCAAACATCTCCAATCCAAAGTTAAATCTAGAATTGGCTTCCTATTTCACAACAAAGCATCCTTCACTCATGCTGCCAAACATACCCTTGTAAAACTGACCATCCTACCAATCCTCAACTTTGGCGATGTCATTTACAAAATAGCCTCCAATACCCTACTCAACAAATTGGATGCAGTCTATCACAGTGCCATCCGTTTTGTCACCAAAGCCCCATATACTACCCACCATTGCGACCTGTACGCTCTCGTTGGCTGGCCCTCGCTTCATACTCGTCGCCAAACCCACTGGCTCCATGTCATCTACAAGACCCTGCTAGGTAAAGTCCCCCCTTATCTCAGCTCGCTGGTCACCATAGCATCACCCACCTGTAGCACACGCTCCAGCAGGTATATCTCTCTGGTCACCCCCAAAACCAATTCTTTCTTTGGCCGCCTCTCCTTCCAGTTCTCTGCTGCCAATGACTGGAACGAACTACAAAAATCTCTGAAACTGGAAACACTTATCTCCCTCACTAGCTTTAAGCACCAACTGTCAGAGCAGCTCACAGATTACTGCACCTGTACATAGCCCACCTATAATTTAGCCCAAACAACTACCTCTTGCCCTACACTATTTATTGTATTTATTTTGCTCCTTTGCACCCCATTATTTATTTCTACTTTGCACATTCTTCCACTGCAAATCTACCATTCCAGTGTTTTACTTGCTATTTTGTATTTACTTTGCCACCATGGCCTTTTTTTGCCTTTACCTCCCTTATCTCACCTCATTTGCTCACATCGTATATAGACTTGTTTATACTGTATTATTGACTGTATGTTTGTTTTACTCCATGTGTAACTCTGGGTCGTTGTATGTGTCGAACTGCTTTGCTTTATCTTGGCCAGGTCGCAATTGTAAATGAGAACTTGTTCTCAACTTACCTACTCGGTTAAATAAAAAAAATAAAAAAACCCTTGCGCACGTGACACGAGCGGTGTGGTCAGCCTATTAGGCGTGTCACAGTTCGGACATGGCAATTTATTGCCCTGGCCACATCTGCAGTCCTCATGCCTCCTTGCAGCATGCAGATGAGCAGGGACCCTGGGCATCTTTCTTTTGGTGTTTTTCTGAGTCGGTAGAAAGGCCACTTTAGTGTCCTACGTTTTCATAACTGTGACCTTAATTGCCTACCGTCTGTAGGCTGTTAGTGTCTTAACGACCGTTCCGCAGGTGCATGTTCATTAATTGTTTATGGCTCATTGAACAAGCATAGGAAACAGTGTTTAAACCCTTTACAATGAGCATGTGTGAAGTTATTTGGAGTTTTACAAATTATCTTTGAAAGACCGGGTCCTAAAAAGGGGGCTGTTTCTTTTTTTGCTGAGTTTATGTGTATATTATGTGTGTGTGAGCAAATGATGGAATGAGTGCTTGTATGTGTGTTGGAGTGTCAGTGTGTGTGTGTAGGGCCCTGAGAATGTGCATAGAGACAGTGCAAAAAAAGTAAATAAAAACAAGGGTCAACTCAGATGACTGTACAGTAACTGTAACCTCAACCTCACTAGGGAGTCCTGTGGGGAGAGAAGGGGTTACTCTTTTGTGTTCCCCTTTCCTTACTATCTCTGCCGGTGCCGAGGTGAGAAGTAACTTATCTTCCTCTAGGTACAGCTTAGGAGCTTCGATACAGTGCTGTGCAAGCAATATTAAAATAATAAATCATGACACAATTGTGAATGGACTGTCTGTACTGCATATGTATTATGAATGGGTACTGGGCTATTTCCATCAATACAATTCATTGGACTGATGCAGTTTCAGCTCCACACCTTTACAGAAAGAAAAGCATGTTCCCTCCCTCAGATCTCAGAGGGAGTATTGGACTGTGTACTTTGTGGCAAACTGCCTTCAGTGGATGTTAGGGTGAATGATTAAAAGAGGATAAACTTTGGACATTATGCCCCAGTGGTAAGACACAAAACAGTAATAGCTACGGACAAGGAGGTAGAGAAGGAGGGAGGTGGAGAAAGAGGAGGGAGGACACATGTGAATCTGTCAGGGAGTCTAGAGGAGCGGATGACGACGAAGCTACATCCGGACAGTGTTCCTGTTCTGCTAACGTTCAAAGCCCACCTCCTCAATCACTAGACAGATAGGCACAACCAGAGATGTTTGACTCTAGCTAGCTATTCAGGAAACTCTAGAGGAAGTGGTAAAATGTGACCTTGCGACGGTATCGGCTCTGCACTGTGTAGGCTAAGAGCATCCAAACATAACAGACAACTCAAATGACAGACATAATTTGACAACTTTTTCTGCCCTTGATGGGGAATTTGTCTTGACCTGACCAACACAGGAAATTAACAAAAATAATAAAAGCCATTAATGTAACTCAAAGAAGAAAAAAAAATACTTGGAGGAATCACAGAGAAGAAACTGATGAAAGAACATCCACAGTGACTGAACAGAAAGACATCCATTCTCCTTTGCATAAGATGGGCTTCTGACCTGGAATTTGAATGGATTTTTAAAGAAAGCAGAACTACAGAGTTTGAAACAGAACATGGAGTGTGGAGGAATAAAATTAGAGGAGATTGGTCAAGGACAGACGATTAAGGGACTGGGATGGTGAGACTATAGAGAAGAAGAGTGAGCAACAGGAATACAGGGATCAAAATGTAAAGAACTAAAGACAGTGTGAAAAGATTAAAAAAGAAAGACGGACAGATTTGAATTTCTTTGAAATTCATGAGAAGAGCATTAGGTTCACCCAGATGCTAGAAGTCTGAAAATACTAACTGGAGGAGATGGATAGATACATTTACAGAAGGTCATGTGTGTTGTACCTTTGATGAGCAGCCGGTCCCTGATAGAGACTCTGTGAGAGGAGTCGGAGGGGCCCCCAGGGGCCCTGCCAGTCTTCACCCCCTCGTCCCTCTTCAGTTTACTGGCCAACGTCAGCATGGCTACCCTACGCTCTCTCTTGAAAACACACAATAACAGCAGTGGATCAGTGTGGGACATGATGCATAAGAGACAGGGATGTAGTGATATTACAATACAATATGACCAATTCATAATAGTAGTAGGCTATAGACAACATGAAAGGAGAAATAAAAGAACGAAATAAGCCTGAATACACTTCCCTTTGCTTGATGTTCACATTACATGAAGTGAGGTCTTGCCAGAGCGTGTACAGGTGCTAACTGCTACCCACAAAGCCCTTTGTCCCACCAGCGTGTGGCTGGGTATGTTAGTTGTGTCTTCTTGTCCCCTGCAGGCCCAGTGGAATTGGGACACTTAGCACCCCTGGGACTCAAAAAGTCACTGCATCCCCCATATGCCACTGCAGCAACAAAGTTGCTGAGAACAGCAGTGGCTGCTCAATCACATAACCTGATGACTTATTCATGCACCTGCAACATTCACTGTCGATAGGAACTACATGTGATGTGAAACATGTCTGATAGACTGGCACACCTAACGGAATTAATCCAAAAATCACTTAGCTTGGCCACCGGCAGCCAGAACCCAAGTCAGCTACTTGATGTTAACACTGTCATGCGAGACCACAAAATCAGTGGTATTCAGTTATAACAAGACTTCTTTGTGGAGCTACCTTCCATTGTACTTTCGCCAGTGCTGTTACTTAGCCTACATAGAGTTTGACAGTTTAATAGTGATTAGTCATTTAAGTCAGAGTTAATTCAAGCATTACTCTAAAACACAAAGCCCATGTCTGATAGCTCCTCTGTGTGTTTTAATGGGCTGAACTTCTCCTCAATCACTTCCCTATGCTACATTCTACCACCACAGAGAAGAGACCAACCAACCAGCACTTGACCTTCAGCAAACAGAAACACTGTTGTCACAAAGAACAACTCTAGCTAACAACTTACACCTTGCATTCCCTTTAGGTGTGCAGTTGGATATGGGCTAGGTGTAAAGCAATGTCCCAGTGGCTTGGGCAGGAGGCAGGCTAGGGTAAAGGCATAGAGGTTAGGTGTTGTTTTCAAACCAAGTCCCAACAGTAACCATTTCCCAAGTCAGTCCTTATGGACCCAGATTCGTCCTAGTCGAATTCATGTTTGTCCCAGACATAACAGAAAACGACATAACTGCTTAAAAACATTAAGGGGAGAGGTAGTATTAACTTCCCAGCTGTTCCCGCCTTTGATCACAATGAGTAGACTAATCCCAGCCAGGCTAATTAAGAGGAAATAATAAAGAGTTTACACTGATTAGGTGTTCTATATCCAATTAGACTGACACTGAGAGATGGTACACAGGGCTGCAGGCACTCTTTAAGGGGTACGGAGACGGTTGATTTGGAGCGTATCGCAGTGTTGCAATGTAATTTTTCGTCACAAAAATGGAGGCTTCGTGTACTAGTCTCCGAAATCCAACGTACAGTACTCCTGCGCATATGAAAAGTGCCATGCTTCATTTTAGACGTGATTCATACGTGATTCTAGGCTACTTTGAAATTTGAAAACAGCTGTAGCCCTTTACTTTTTTTTCTTCTTCTATGTGACAAAAAATTACAACATTCTATTTTTAGCTGATATGGGAGCGAATACATTGAAGCAGCATATCAAATTTGATAATGTTGTAGGTCACACTGGAGTCTTTCCACCTCCAAAAGCACAAGAGCAGACACCATCTAAGATTGTTTCTGTAGTTAGAAAAGTAACATTTGCATTCTTGAAACATTATTTTGTTGGAATATAATTAAAGAAATTAAACTAATTGATTGCACCGAAATTGGCCATTTTAATTTATAGGACTCACATAATCTATATATATATCTATATATATATAGATCCTAACATCCGATTTGGACCATTGGTCTAATTCTTCCCAACAATGATCAAAAGCCGCCAACGGACCCCACACCAATCCCACCCCAACAACCAGTATACAGTATCAGTTATGTCTCCGTGTCATCCTTCGTAATGTAATCTATGTGAAGCTGGTGATGTTGTATTTCCCGTTTGGAGAAATTAGCCATTGAAGTCGATTGCATTATTTAACGTAAATGTGTTAAATAAAACAGTGTGTTCGGCCCGCCTTTTCCTGTAGTCTACGATCAGCTACGTAGTCTTGCTCACATTGAGGGAGAGGTTGTTGTCCTGGCACCACACTGACAGTTAGTTCTCTGACATCCTCCCTATAGGTTGTCTCATCGTTGTCGGTGATCAGGCCTACCACTGTTGTGTCATCAGCAAACTTAATGATGGTGTTGGAGTCGTGTTTCGCCATGCAGTCGTGGGTGAACAGGGAATACAGGCGGGGACTAAGTACACACCCCTGAGGGGCCCCAGTGTTAAGGATCAGCATGGCAGATGTGTTGTTGCCTACTCTTACCACCTGGGAGTGGCCTGTCAGGAAGTCCACGATCCAGTTGCAGAGGGAGGTGTTTAGTCCCAGGGTCCTTAGCTTAGTGGGCACTATGGTGTTGAACGCTGAGCTGTAGTCAATGAACAGCATTCTCACATAGGTGTTCCTTTTGTCCAGGTGAGAAAGGGCAGTGTGGAGTGCGATTGAGATTGCGTCATCTGTGGATCTGTTGGGGCGGTATGCAAATTGGAGTGGGTCTAAGGTGTCCCGAGAGGATGCTGTTGATGTGAGCCATGACCAGCCTTTCAAAGCAATTCATGGCTACTGACGTGAGTGCCACTGGCGGTAGTCATTTAGGCAGGTTAGCTTCGCTTCCTTGGGCACAGGGATTATGGTGGTCTGCTTGAAACATGTAGGTATTACAGACTCGGTAAGGGAGAGGTCGAAAAGGTCAGTGAAGACACCTGACAGTTGGTCCTCGCATGCTTTGAGTACACGTCCTGGTAATCCGTCTGGCCCAGCGGCTTTGTGAATGTTGACCTGTTTAAAGGTTGTTTTTTTTACACAAAGTTGCAAAGAAAGTATTGTGATCCATTTAATAAACACAGGAAACCACTTTCACACTGATTTATGGTAAATGATGCAAGCAACTTCAATGGCTCATTTCTCTAAACGGGGGGGGGGGGGGGTAAAAATAAATAAATAAACATTTAAATCACCAGGAATACACTTCAAAGGATGAAAAAGCTATACTTCAAGCTGGAGCTCCAAACTACTTGTCAGATACAGAGAAATGATACTGTCGTGGTTGTTGGGGTGGGATTGGCATGGCGTGTGAGGGGGACCATGGGTGGCTTTGGACCATTTTATTGGCTACCACACATTTTACTCAATGGCAGGAAGAAGTTTGGTCCATATTGGATGTTGAGTACTATATTTGTCAAATATTATGCGAATCCTATAATTTAAAAGGGCTAAAAGGTGTCCAATGCTCCAAAAATCCAACTCCACCCACAAGCGTAGATCAATTGAGTGAAGCTTGTATGGGCCTTTGGACTCTTGACTTTAATCAGCTTGTTTACTGTGTTCTCAGTAGTCAGCTCAGAATCATAAAACACGGGACGAGATGTTAAAAACTGTCCATTGTGCCAATAGATGGAATGCACTCGCATGAGATTTGCCGTGATGTTGACAGAGTGGCATGGGAGGTTTATTTCTTAGACTGGGTTAAGATGTCAATTTTGGGACACATCCTCAGTAGTGTCTTACAATGAGAAGATGGTTGGCATGATGCAGGGTTAAACTCTATCAACACACCTGGATGCACTGTTATCTAGGGCCATTGAGGAGCTGTGTTGCTGAAATCCCCCCCAAATGCTTGGCAGCAGACGACAAACTGTCGGGGGTGATGCAGCACAGAAGCACAACAACACAGCGGCTCAGTGTGACCAACTTGTAATTTCTGTACGAGTCATTCGCCCGCTATGAGACTGGCCATCCCGATAGGGTTATTCTCTTAGTTCAGCTCTGAGTGGATGTCATATTTGGCTAGTGGCTAGGACTGCTACCCAGAATAATTTAAATAGTTCAGCTTGAGTTGAAGAATCACTGACTGACTAGCCTACTCAGTTTCAAACAAAGGAATGTGTCTGAATCGGCATGCATTCATGCTGCACTAAGAACTGCAGTCAATCCTGTTCTTGAACAAGTTCAAGGCAAAGTTTATGATGAAGTTGTTTCAATCCATCAAATCATCCTTGTTCTGAATGTAAAAGGAACAAAAACCACCAGGCCTGGGATGTCTGCACCTGAACCAGAATATCAACCCCAAAATCTTAAAATGAATAGGCCCTGGCGCACTAGGCTGCCTGTGCCTATGTAGAGTGAGTGCTTGTGTTTATAGGAGTGACAGAGGCCTAGGTATCAGATATCAGTGTGCCCATGAAATGTGCCCAGTATGACCCCCACCTGCTTCAGCTGTCACTGCCTGCCTGCCAGCACTACAGGGCAGGCTCACGTACTGTAGCTTTGTCCCCCGACAAGGGATTCTGTTGTTGGGACATTGGGCATGTAAAAATGGCTTGGTGGAGCCATCTGAGCGGTTGGCTATAGATTCCCTTACCTGCTAGTGACTTAATGCTGATTGACTACATTTCTGACTCACTACAGGTTGTCCGGCAAGAACAAGGCAGATGTTCCATATCCAGAGTTTTATTCTCACCACCACACAGTTGTACACACATACAAAGAAGTAATCTTGTGGTTCTATAAAAGGAAAGAAAAAAACCACATTAATGGAAGCTAATACAACTGATCTACACATAGCCAACGATCTGTATCGGCCCAATGTCCCAACAAAATCTCTCGTTGCGGCACGAAGCTAGCTCAAAGTGCAGTCTGCACAGGGCCTACATTTAGGCCTAACTTAAAAGCCATTTGTCCTAGCTATGTTAACAGACAGACAATGTAAGTAATTCCACAGCATGTTCACAATAGATTGGTTGTTAATTTCCCATAGCACAGCTACCAGTGTCTTTCTTTCTCAATTTCATTGCATTGTACTTACTTTCCGGTTGGTCCTTTTGCAGGTAGGAATGTGAGACAATATAATTGACAGGAAAGTAGAATGAAATACAATGTTCAAAGTACTGGCAGTGCTTTCAGATTTCTATCACCTGAAGCATGGGCAAAATAAGAAAATACATGCACGCCGCACAAGGATACTTGCCAAGCTCGTGCACAAGTTTAAATGGTTCTGCACAAGCTGGTGATAGAAATCTGAAAGCACTACCAGCACCTTGAAAAGTTGATTGAATTATACTTTCCTGTGGAAACCACACAGACAACAGGTAAAGTAAGATAAAATATCATTGTATTCAACATTCTGGCTTGTAGAGATAGTGCAAGGAAACTTTTGCCTGTTCCTAGCACTCATTTATGTCAGAAGTTGAATCCAATAAAATTCACCGTTGGGTCTCCAGGCTACTAGTTTCTCAGCTAAATGAAAGCAGGGCAGAGCTGCACTGCACCAAGGCAGGCAGTCAACAAGCTAAGACTCCCCATATAGTTATGTAATGCCAGGATTATGATGCTTTTGACAAATAAACAAGAAGTGAAACTCAGGACTTAGTTAGGGTGCGGCAAGGAAGGCGATACTTGCACATATAGCTAAAGCATAGCTAGTTACACAGCAAGAAAACACTGATAAATAACGTTAGCTAAGATTAGTTGTGACATCCGTGTAGTAAACATATTTAGCTAACGTTAACTAGCTAACTTTACACAATGTTTCCTGTGTAGTAGCTAAAGTTAGCTACTGTCGTGCTAAAAATGCAATGACATCACATATGAAGCTAACTAGGTAGCTAGACAAGTAATATTTAGGAAGCTACTTATTTAATCACTCCCGCAATCTAGTTAGCTATGGGTTTAGTTTAGCTAGCTAACTTTAGTAAGCTACATACCAACATAGTAGAGTAGTTAAGATGTTAACGTTAGCCGCTAGAAACCTAGGTAGGTAGCAGGAAACGTAGCTACCAACTGGCTAGCCAACGTTAGCTATCGAAATATGCACTAACTTTCAGTGTTACAATGTTAGACTGGGATGACAACTGGAGCGATTCATAAAAACACACCTAAGGGTGATAGCTATGTTTCTACCAGAGATATCTAGTTATATAGCTATTGTTTTTATCGAATGAAATGTCACTTGGCTTGCTAGCAAGCTAGGCGAACATGCTAGCTAATGTCTGCCCCGTTGTTTACCTGCTGTCTCAGAGAAACGCTCCCTCTACACCATAATCAACGACACTCGGAATCAAGCCTCTTGCTGCACCTGCAGCGACAGATTAAAACTGAATTTCCGTCGCCAAACAACCTCTCAAATATATAATGAGAAATGTTAATACTGAAATGTAAAAAAGCTGACAATCAGTTGTAACAACTCCGCTGCCGGTGTCATTAACGGAAGTGCAGGGATTGTTCCGTTAGTTATTGTTGTCCGGCCAAATATCAAATAAAACATGTGTTCCGCTAGACAAATAAAATGAAATAGGCAACACAGTTGGGCAAAATATGTAACACATCATTATTATGTTATGTAGACAACACAATATTTTATTGTTTTTTAAACGGTAAGGTGATTATTTGTTGGAAAAATATGCCAGCATGTTCATCATGGCTTTATCTGACAATATGTTGTGTCATTTTCAGCACAGGATACATTTCAGTAGTTGTCTGTTTTACAGTTCCAGCTTGCAGTCACAATCGACAACTGAATGCATAAAACAGAACCGGAAAAGTAATTCACACAAAAATACATGAAATCGCCCAAATAATTGTTTTGTAAATTATGTTTTTTAGTTACATACCATGTTAAGATTCAGATTCAGATCAACTTTATTATCCCACCAGGGGGAAATTCATTTGGTCATATGCTTAAAGAGACGGTGCATAAAACATGAAAACACAGAAACAACACAATATAATTAATTCAAAGTGCTTTAGCTAAACATTTAAAGTGAAAGTGCAATATACGGCATACTCGAGGGACCAAAATACCATCTATTACACAGCCTAATGGCAGTTGGAATAAAATAGTCTATATAGCTATCCGTTTTAATTTACTTTGAAGAAGTCTCTTTCCCCTTGTCCGGCTGCTGTTGTGACTGAATTTTGAATGAAGATGATGAGTACTGTCCTGTAAAATGCTTTCAAGTTTTAGGAGGATGAGTTTTGTGTACAGATTGGTAGCTGATTCTTGATCTATACCAATTATCCTTACCACTGTCCTTATCAAGCGCTGAAGCTTGACTTGGTCTTGCACTCTCATGTTTAAAAACATGCATATCAGACCAAAGGACAGCACACTCTGTTTTATTTCACCTTTATTTAACTAGGCAAGTCAGTTAAGAACAAAATCTTATTTACAATGACGGTCTACCAAAAGGCAAAAGGACTCTTGCAGGGATGGGGGTTGGGATTAAAAATAAAAAATGTAATAAAAATATAGGACAAAACACACTTCACGACAACAGAGACACCACAACACTACATAAAGAGAAGACTAAGACAACAACATAGGATGGCAGCAACACATGAAAACACAGCATGGTAGCAACACAACATGACAACAACATGGTAGCAACACAACATGGCAGCAACATGGTAGCAGCACAAAACATGGTACAAACATTATTGGTTACAGACAATACAAAACATCATGCGAAGCAGCCACAACTGTCAGTAAGAGTGTCCATGATTCAGTCTTTGAATGAAGAGATGGAGACAAAACAGTCCAGTTTGAGTGTTTTTTGCAGCTCGTTCGAGTCGCTAGCTGCAGCGAACTGAAAAGAGAAGTGACCCAGGGATGTGTGTGCTTTGGGGACCTTTAACAGAATGTGACTGGCAGAACGGGTGTTGTATGTGGAGGATGAGGGCTGCAGAAGGTATCTCAGATAGAGGGTTGTGAGGCCTAAGACGGTTTCATAACCCTGCAGGACAGATTTATAGAACATTTGTAAGACATGGCAGTCGACTTTACAATGGTTCAGTTTGCATAAAAAAAAAAAACATTGTTGCAATTTCTTCATCTTTGCAAAGGCACAGTCATTTAATTTCAGTTTGTCTATTTCAATTCCCAGGTACTTACTTATATGTGGTCACTCTATCGACTGAATCCCCATTGATCTTCGTAGAGGGTAGTGGAGTTTTGTTTAATCTGAAATCAATTTCCTTCTCTTTTGTTTTCTTAATGTTTATTTCAAGAAAGTTATCTGCGCATCACTAGACGCATTTTGCAGTTTCTCTGTCAAAACATTGAACAGAGGCTTGGTCTGGGTGGAGGAAACCCACAACAGCGGTGTCATCTGTATATTAAAATAAATGTGTGGGCTGTGTCGTTTGAGTACAGTCTGTACTGTATCGGTGAAAGTACACAACCTTGAGGGGCTCCCGTGTTCACCGTTCTAGATGTAGAGAAGGCAGAGTTAAACTTTACTTGTTGAGTATGGTTCACAAGGAAACCCCACCAGTAAGTGGGGTTGGATGGTGTTAAACGAGCTATTGAAGTCAATTAATAACATTTTCACTAGACTATTTGCCTTTTCTAACTAAGCAATAAGGCCAGAGGAGGTTTGGTATATGGCCAATATACCACGGCTAAGGGCTGTTCTTATGCACGATGCAACGCGGAGTGCTAGAACACAGCCCTAAGCAGTGGTATATTGGCCATATATCACAAACCCTTTGGTGCCTTATTGCTATTATAAACTGGTTATCAACGTAATTAGAACAGTAAAAATAAATGTTTTCTCATACCCATGGTATACGGTCTGATTTACAATGGCTTTCAGACAATCTGCAGTCAGGGCTCGAACCACCCAGTTTATAAATGTTCTTGTAAACTGGGTGGTTCAAGCCCTGAATGCTGATTGGCTGACAGCTGTTGTATATCAGACCGTATACCACAGGGATGACAAAACATGTATTTGTACTGCTCTAATTACGTTGGCAACCAGTTCATAATAGCAATAAGGCACCTCGGGGGTTTGTGGTATATGGTAAATATACCAAGGCTAAGTGTAAGGACCGATGCTGGAGATGAGAAGTAAGTACAGGGAGTGATGGAAAACGGACATCAAACAAAACAAGAACGGCGTCTGGATGGGGGGAACAAAACGACATTATGACAATAATGCTGACACGGGGAACAAAACTGAGGAAGAGACAGCTATAGAGGGGGCAATCAACAACGTGAAGAAGTCCAGGTGAGTCCAATGAGCGCCCATGCGAGTAATGATGGTGACAGGTGTGCGTAGTGATCGGCAGCCTGGCTCCCTCGAGCACCAAGTAGGGGGAGCGGGTGCAGGCGTGACACTAAGGGCTGGTTCCAGGCACTCCGCATTGAGTCATGAATAAGAACAACCCTTAGCTGTGGTAAATTGGCCATATGTTCAGTGACAGCAGGAACATCTTCTGGAACAGTTAAGCGAGATGGTCTGCGCATGCCTGAAGTGCCTTGCTGCTGACGCCGTAGGTACCATATGATTATCGTGGGTTGACACGTTGAAAGTATTGCTTGACGTCATTCACAGAGATCTGTATATCAACAGCTGGTATGCTGTCTATACTGTCCAAGGCAACTTTCTGCTGCGATGTAAAATCACACGTCAAACCTACAGTCGTGGCTAAAGGTTTGAGAATGACACAATTAAGAGAATGACACAAAGTCTGCTGCCTCAGTTTGTATGATGGCAATTTGCCATGCAAATAAATTGAATCCCCAAAAAAACATTTCCACTGCATTGCAGCCCTGCCACAAAAGGACCAGCTGACATCATATGTCAGTGATTATTTTGTTAACACAGGTGTGAGTGTTGACGAGGACAAGGGCTGGAGATCACTCTGTCATGCTGATTGAGATCCAATAACAGACTGGAAGCTACAAAAGGAGGGTGGTGCTTGGAATCATTGTTCTTCCTCTGTCAACCATGTTTACCTGCAAGGAAACACATGCCGTCATCCAAATCAACCATTTATCGGATCATCAAGAACTTCAAGGAGAGCAATTAAATTGTTGTGAAGAAGGCTTCAGGGCACCTAAGAAAGTCCAGCAAGCGCCAGGACCATCTCCTAAAGTTGATTCAGCTGCGGGATCGGTGAACCACTAGTACAGAGCTTGCTCAGGAATGGCAGCAGGCAGGTGTGAGGCAAAGACTTTTGGAGGATGGCTTGGTGTCAAGAAGGGCAGCAAAGAAGCCACTTCTCTCCAGGAGAAACATCAGTGACAGACTGATATTCTGCAAAAGGTACAGGGATTGGACTGCTGAGGACTGGGATAAAGTCATTTTCTCTGATGAATCCCCTTTCCGATTGTTTGGGGCATCCAGAAAAAAGCTTGTCCGGAGAAGACATGGTGAGCGCTACCATCAGTCCTGTGTCATGCCAACAGTAAAGCATCCTGAGACCATTCATGTGTGGGGTTGCTTCTCAGCCAAGCGAGTGGGCTCACTCACAATTTTGCCTAAGAACACAGCCATGAATAAAGAATGGTACCAACACATCCTCCGAGAGCAACTTCTCCCAACCATCCAGGAACAGTTTGGTGACGAACAATGCATTTTCCAGCATGATCGAGCACCTTGCCATAAGGCAAAAGTGATAACTAAGTGGCTCGGGGAACAAAACATCGATATTTTGGGTCCATGGCCAGGAAACTCCCCAGACCTTAATCCCGTTGAGAACTTGTGGTCAATCCTCAAGAAGCTGTTGGACAAACAAAACCCACAAATTCTGACAAACTCCAAGCATTGATTATGCAAGAATGGGCTGCAATCAGTCAGGATGTGGCCCAGAAGTTAATTGACAGCATGCCAGGGCGGATTGCAGAGGTCTTGAAAAAGAAGGTTCAACACTGGAAATATTGACTCTTTGCATCAACTTCATGTAATTGTCAATTAAAGCCTTTGACACTTATGAAATGCTTGCAATTATACTTCAGTATTCCATAGTAACATCTGACAAAAATATCTAAAGACACTGAAGCAGCAAACTTTGTGAAAATTTATATTTGTGTTATTCTCAAAACTTTTGGCCACGACTGTACAATAGAAACTGTTCAAAGGATTTGCAAAAGCAAGGTTATTTTCGACGGTCACACAATGTCTCTTTGGTTTGTGGCCTGTGATGGTATGTAGCACTTACCAGGCTTTCCAAATGTCCTTGTCCTTGAAAAGGTTTTCTGATTTGTCTTTGTATGCTGCCTTACACTACTTGATTTTGCCTTTGATTTGCCTTAATATTTTTAATTTCCTCTTTCCTGCCACCTGGTTTAAACACATTTGTTTTCTGGTTGAGGAGCTCTTTTAATTCCTAAGTTACCCACAGTTTATTATTGGGGAAGATGTTGACTTTCTTTTGAATAACGAGATCCTCACAGAAACGGATGTCCTCAGAGACGGTATCCGCTGCCTCTTCCAGGTTATCGGCGCTGTCCGCCAGGACCGCCCAGTGAGTGGCCTCAAAACAGTCAAAAGAGATAACATTTTACTTTTTTTATTAGAAAATGTAAATACTTTTGTGGGAATAAACCTTGCTTCTCCTCACCCATTCACAAAAGCTAACAGCCTCAGCTAACTTCTAAACACTAGAAATGACCCAAACCTCACAATGCTACATAAGCCTACTATATTCACACACACTGACACAAGACTTGGAGTGTTTGGGTTTCTGTACCAATTAGCCTTCTGATTCCCAAGCAACAGTGCCCTCTTGCTCTGACTGTCAAGGCCAGCATTTGGTGTCTCATGAATGGTGCTTCACTGTCTGTTAGTGCCAAGTCATAACTTTTCTGTTTTACCCAATGTTACAGGCAGCAGAGCTAAATAAAAACTCAGAGATTATGAGCATGAGAGAATAGGAGCCATCCACGATCCAAATAAACCTAAAATAAAAAGTTCTGCGAGCCAGCACTGCTTTTCTATGTTGTTTTTGCTTGTTGGAATCAGATGAAGATGTTGGAGAGAAGTGCTGTTATAATTGGAAAGATGTTATCAGGAGGCTGGCCAGCCAGTTCCTCTTTGCATTTCATATCATAGTGCATCTGCAGCAGAGAATCCCTCAATCCTGAACCGCTCATTCTAACAATGACACAATGGTCTTCGGCTACCCACCCTTTCCAAAGGGATTATTTATTCAGCAAGGCTGCCACCCTTAGTTTACATTTTGGGAATGCTGATAAGAAGGGCCTCGGGGCAGTAGCTGAAACAATGTATTTCTTATCTCTAAAATCCCTATTTAGCATCTATGGGGTTTTCAGCAGTATTCAGGCATTTCAGTCATTGCTGAAGTGAGGAACTCATAATTTTTGTTTGTTGAAATCTGCTGCTGTGAACAACACATAAGAATGCATTTCAATCTATTTTCTAAAAAGCGTAATCTTTTCACCAACATTGAATGAGATGTCAATGCTTTCCCCTCTATGTCATCATCAGTTCCATGATGGAGCTACTAGCCAATTGGCCCTCTCACAAAGCAAATACGACTTGGTGCAATGAGGGTCTGCTCTCTCTCTCAAACAACATGTATTCACGACAAGTCAGTGTCTGATTAATGGCCATCCACTTCCACGATATACAGCCACAGAGCAGGCTAGGGGTCAGATTCATTATACTTTTGTTCTTATGAGTCAGCATTATTCTGTAGACTCTGAGGCCCCAATGACAATAAACGTCCCAGAACTGAGGGTGTATCTATACATTTATTACTCCTGTGGTCTGGTCCTGGTCTGGACTCACTCTTATCCCCTGGTGTGACTGTGGCTCCAGAAGTGATGTGGGACTGAAGGATAGGAGTTCATCCCTCTTTTGCCCCCTTATTCAGAGAAAGTATGGATGCGATACAACCCGCTGTTCCCTGCCCAATATCACACACAAACACACAAGCATGCGCACACACACTTTCCATGATTTGTGGGGGTGGAAATCTGGCACAGCAAGCTGCTTATTTTGTTCCAGGAGTGGAACCCACTTTCTATTGAATGTTCTGGTTGGCTATATTTTACCAAACATTGTGATGGACTCAAGGGGTATGGAGAGGCATATTTTCCTAAGGCAATGTTATTTACTGTTTCTTCTGTGATTGTTTCTACAGATGGAGGTAATTATGTCCCCCGCTATGCCCATAGAGGTAGGACAAGCTCCCATGACATCCTCTCGCTCCCTCTCTCTACATTTTATCACACAGATACACACATGCAGGCTTATACACACAGAGAGATCTTCATTCATCCCTATTTATATTGGTGATAATACAGAGCTGTGAGAGACTTTCCATGATTTTGTATCATAAAAAAATATCTCAAAGGGAAAGAAAAATCCAACAGATGATATGAGCATATAACAACGGACAACTCAATGTTTGAATTAAAGAAAAAAAGGAAGCAAGGCTGAGCCATTGAAAAGAGAAGGTGACTGACATTTAAATCAAATATATCCAATGATGGATTATTTTTTATTGCCTTTCGGGTCTGAGGAAATTGTATTCACTGAATTAATAAAAAGCATAAGCTAAACAAATAAAACCTCTGCAAAAATACAAACTGTTTTCATCCTAAGAATGAATTATAGAACAGGACAGAGGGCAAAGCTTGTTTTCAGATGGTGAAAGGAAAAAAACTCATCGCATTTCTGCTATTGAGTATTTGCAGTTCATTTTGAAATGATGATAACAGGCATGGAAACTTATTTTTTTATACAGTCAGTGTCATCAGTCATGAACCAAAAACTCAAACTTAATAGGCAATCAAAAACAGTATTTTGTCAAACTGTTTGCTTATGGTATTTCTGCTGGTCAGACCACCATTGTGACATTTCAACACACTGTGATACTGGCAGGCAGGGGAAAACAATTTTCAATATTTACACCCCAATGTGGATTTGACCCAAGTTAGATTAGAAACAAGCCAACCAGTCAGTCAGTCAACACTGCAGCCAACATCATTTCCTGCTACAAATGAAAGTCACCAGCACTCTCTCTTGGCTCTTCCTCCCTGCCAGGCTTCAGTTTACAGAATATTAAGATAGGAGCTATATAGGCCAATGTTGCTTAGGAAAAGGGTATGAAGATAAGGTCAGATCTGGGTGTAGACAGACCCCTACTGCAAATGTGGCTGATGTGTGTCACAGTTTTCCTTGTGTTCGCTAGACAGTGTTTCCACTAACAGGGGACAGGACAGCCCTTTAGAAGAGTGACAGCTGTCTGTCATACAATATTATGTTGTGACAATCTGATGAGGACCATGGTCTACTGGTCTAGGACCAGAGTAAAACCTGTGTGTCATATAAGATCATGGTCATAACTTCAGGATGTGGACTGTATCTAATGGCTTTACCAGAGGCCTGACAGACTCATATGACCCAGTTGAAGAAGACCAGAGGTGGAAGGGTCTGTCACTTTGGGTCATCTGTGGATAGTGTCATACAGGATCAGAGTCAGAACACATGGCTAACACAGACAGATTCACTAATTGGCTAGTTACAACAATAGGAAGTAACATAGTTAGCCTAAGAAGTACAGCGGGGAGAACAAGTATTTGATACACTGCCGATTTTGCAGGTTTTTCTACTTACAAAGCATGTCTGGTCTGTAATTTTTTATCATAGGTACACTTCAACTGTGAGAGACGGAATCTAAAACAAAAATCCAGAAAATCACATTGTATGATTTTTAAGTAATTAATTTGCATTTTATTGCATGACATAAGTATTTGACACATCAGAAAAGCAGAACTTAATATTTGGTACAGAAACCTTTGTTTGCAATTACAGAGATCATACGTTTCCTGTAGTTCTTGACCAGGTTTGCACACACTGCAGCAAGGATTTTGGCCCACTCCTCCATACAGACCTTCTCCAGATCCTTCAGGATTCGGGGCTGTCGCTGGGCAATACGGACTTTCAGCTCCCTCCAAAGATTTTCTATTGGGTTCAGGTCTGGAGACTGGCTAGGCCACTCCAGGACCTTGAGATGCTTCTTATGGAACCACTCCTTAGTTGCCCTGGCTATGTGTTACGGGTTGTTGTCATGCTGGAAGACCCAGCCACGACCCATCTTCAATGCTCTTACTGAGGAAAGGAGGTTCTTGGCCAAGATCTCGCGATACATGGCCCCATCCATCCTCCCCTCAATACGGTGCAGTCGTCCTGTCCCCTTTGCAGAAAAGCACCCTCAAGAATGATGTTTCCACCTCCATGCTTCATGGTTGGAATGGTGTTCTTGGGGTTGTACTCATCCTTCTTCTTCCTCCAAACACAGCGAGTGGAGTTTAGACCAAAAAGCTCTAGTTTTGTCTCATTAGACCACATTACCTTCTCCCATTCCTCCTCTGAATCATCCTGATGGTCATTGGCAAACTTCAGACGGGCCTGGACATGCGCTGGCTTGAGCAGGGGGACCTTGCTTGCGCTGCAGGATTTTAATCCATGACGGCGTAGTGTGTTACTAATGGTTTTCTTTGAGACTGTGGTCCCAGCTCTCTTCAGGTCATTGACCAGGTCCTGCTGTGTAGTTCTGGGCTGATCCCTCACATTCCCCATGATCATTGATGCCCCACGAGGTGAGATCTTGCATGGAGCCCCAGACCGAGGGTGATTGACCGTCATCTTGAACTTCTTCCATTTTCTAATAATTGCGCCAAGTTGTTGGCTTTCCACCAAGCTGCTTGCCTATTGTCCTGTAGCCCATCCCAGCCTTGTGCAGGTCTACAATTTTAGCCCTGATGTCCTTACACAGCTCTCTGGTCTTGGCCATTGTGGAGAGGTTGGAGTCTGTTTGATTGAGTGTGTGGACAGGTGTCTTTTATACAGGTAACAAGTTCAAACAGGTGCAGTTAATACAGGTAATGAGTGGAGAACAGGAGGGATTCTTAAAGAAAAACTAACAGGTCTGTGAGAGACAGAATTATTACTGGTTGGTAGGTGATCAAATACTTATGTCATGCAATAAAATGCTAATTAATTACTTAAAAATCATACAATGTGATTTTCTGGATTTTTGTTTTAGATTCCGTCTCTCACAGTTGAAGTGTACCTATGATAAAAAAATTTTAAAAATGACATACCTCTACATGATTTGTAAGTAGGAAAACCTGCAAAATCGGCAGTGTATCAAATTCTTGTTCTCCCCACTGTAATAGTGCTGTACAGGGTCTGTGTTATCACACTGAATAGTAAAACGTGTTTTACTGCACTACCATTTGCCACTGATATCTCTCTACTACTGAGAATGATAGTAATTAGTATACAGCCTTGAAGTGGGCTTGCAACATAGCACCTTTTGTGAAGCCATTGAGCGAGCATCTTTCCGAAATGGAAATCAATCACAACGCGTCTGTCTGCTGTAGATGCATACTGTAGTTATTAATCTGATATTCACAGTGGATTATCATATATATCCTGCAGAAAACATTGAGGGTGTATGATATTTCATTTAACCTTGTTATATAATTGTTTTCAATTAAACAAATGTTATATGTCAGGAAAAATGTAGACTTTATGCATATCACACAATATGGAAAATACATATGTATTGTTATCGCAGGTAATGGATAGAGCACCAAGAGAACCTTGAAATGACCAGCTCCTCTGCCATGGGGAAAGTTAACACTAGTGTCATGAGAGATCAATGTAATGTATACTTGGGTAAAGAAACCTTTATATTGCCATTAAATATTACTAGGATTATATCATCTGGTGCCACATTATTTCAGATTACAATACCTCTCTAGCGGAATTCACATATTTTGTGATTTAAAAAAAAAAGAGAATGAATCACTAGGATATTGGATATGTAGAGCTAATACAAACCACAGACTATTCTGTTCCTCTAGGTCAGCGCATCTTCACTTGGCCCCACAGAAACTCCATTAATGCTTATCAAATGCAACGACGTGGAAAGTAATGGTATGATCTGGCTCATAATCTGGATATGTGGACATATACTTCTCCAAGGCAGTCTGTGTGTGTGGGGGGAAAACATGCCACTTTCATCAGAGGTTGTGTAGCTACTGTAGATCACTGTAATTAAACACTGACCTCTAGTGACCATAGTTGGAATGGCACCATAGTCAGTAGAGTGCTAATTTGAAACACCCAGAACTAAAATCTCACATAATTGCATATGATTATGTAAAGGTTACTGTTCAGGAGAGATTATTAGAGCGCAGGTAGCAGCTATACAAATGGCATGGAAGCAGATGCAAAAAGACACATTCAATAATGGCAACAATAAAATGTCATGACAATATTTTGTAGTTGAGACACTGCATCATTAGAATTTAGCAATTGGAAATAGAGAATTGTGTGATTGACTTCACCCTCCTATACAGAGGCATAAACACGCACACACTCACACACACACAAAATGAGAAACCATGCTGGAAAGTCATCTAAACAAGCTTGTATCCATGAAGCAAAACCTCTAGAGACTGAAAGTGCTATGCTAGGTACTTTCCCTGTACATACTATTCCCTCTGCTTTGAGGCTCAAAGTCCTCTTGTTTCTGTGATATCATGTTAACTGACACCTTGACATTTTTACACGATTACTAAGTATAAAAGTTAATATAACAGCACAACCAGCATCAACAAGGCCTTGGAAGGTTATGTTGTGAGGGACCAACCTGTGGGTGACGTCTGTGGATAGTCTCCTGGTCTCCTCTGGGACTTTCTTTAGTAGTTCACGATAGGACTTGGCAAAAGAGCACAAACCGATCGGGAACCAGGCCAGCATTTGCAGACAACTTTGTGATTTGGTTTGGTTCCTGAGATGTATTTCAGATGGCACTGTTCCAGAATGGTATTGGAAGTTGTAGCTTTATGTGGTCACCAGAGGGAAACGTGCACGAGTCTGAGCAGACAAGAGTCCCATTGTCCAGCTTGGCCGTTTGCCTAATTTCACTGTGTCCCCATCAAGAAAGGACTTTAACCCTACAGTCCCAATCACACTGTGGTTTTGACCACCCGTCAGACGGTATTGGTAAATCCATGTAAATTTCACACTGAATAAAATTATTTTGTACCTACAAGTCTAGTAGGCCTACTTATAAAAAAGTAATTATTTGACTGTAATGTAAAGGGTTAGAGTCCACGTTAGTGTCAGTCAAAACAAAACATGATCCTCAGGTCCAGTCCACCTTTCTCCTCTCCCCTCTGGGGTTGGCTCTGACCTGTAAGAGATGTTAGGGGTGGAGACTCTGACCTGTAAGAGATGTTAGGGGCGGTGACTCTGACCTGTAAGAGATGTTAGGGGCGGAGACTCTGACCTGTAAGAGATGTTAGGGGCGGAGACTCTGACCTGTAAGAGATGTTATGGGCTGTGGCTCTGACCTGTAAGAGATGTTAGGGGCAGTGGCTCTGACCTGTAAGAGATGTTAGGGGCAGTGGCTCTGACCTGTAAGAGATGTTAGGGGCGGTGACTATGATCTGTAGGAGATGTTATGGGCTGTGGCTCTGACCTGTAAGAGATGTTAGGGGCGGTGACTCTGACCTGTAAGAGATGTTAGGGGCGGTGACTCTGACCTGTAAGAGATGTTAGGGGGCGGTGACTCTGACCTGTAAGAGATGTTAGGGGCGGTGACTCTGACCTGTAAGAGATGTTAGGGGCGGAGACTCTGACCTGTAAGAGATGTTAGGGGCGGAGACTCTGACCTGTAAGAGATGTTATGGGCTGTGGCTCTGACCTGTAAGAGATGTTAGGGGCAGTGGCTCTGACCTGTAAGAGATGTTAGGGGCAGTGGCTCTGACCTGTAAGAGATGTTAGGGGCGGTGACTATGATCTGTAGGAGATGTTATGGGCTGTGGCTCTGACCTGTAAGAGATGTTAGGGGCGGTGACTCTGACCTGTAAGAGATGTTAGGGGCGGTGACTCTGACCTGTAAGAGATGTTAGGGGGCGGTGACTCTGACCTGTAAGAGATGTTAGGGGCGGTGACTCTGACCTGTAAGAGATGTTAGGGGCGGTGACTCTGACCTGTAGGAGATGTTAGAGGCGGTGACTCTGACCTGTAAGAGATGTTAGGGGCGGTGACTCTGACCTGTAAGAGATGTTAGAGGCGGTGACTCTGACCTGTAAGAGATGTTAGGGGCCGTGACTCTGACCTGTAAGAGATGTTAGGGGCGGTGACTCTGACCTGTAGGAGATGTTAGAGGCGGTGACTCTGACCTGTAAGAGATGTTAGGGGCGGTGACTCTGACCTGTAAGAGATGTTAGGGGCGGTGACTCTGACCTGTAAGAGATGTTAGGGGCGGTGACTCTGACCTGTAGGAGATGCTAGGGGTGTTGGCTCTGACCTGTAAGATATGTTATGGGCGGTTACATGCTCCAGGGCAGTTGGGCAGGGATCACGTCGGTCCCCAACACCGAGGAGAAGTGAGGAGGCCATGAGCACAGTTCCCTGACCCGACCCACAGCCTACATCTACTGCCAGGTCAAAGGCCTGCATGCCCTTCTGTCAAACAGGACACATCAACGTCACACACATGTATGTGACATTGTTAGTACATGCACACATTTTTAAAGGCATGAGAATGTCAATAGACCATCTTTTTCTGCAGCAAAAAAATTTAAACGCAGGAATGAAACATGCATTGATATACAGTATCAGTCCACAGTTTGGACACCTACTCATTCAAGGGTTTGTCTTTATGTTTACTATTGTCTACATTGTAGAATAATAGTGAAGACATCAAAACAGCCATGCTGGTTAAGTGTGCCTTGAATTCTAAGTAAATCACTGATAAAAACCACTGGTTTAATGTCCATTGTTATGCGTCCTTTAGTAGTGTTTTTTTGCAGCAATTCAACCATAAAGGCCTGATTCACAGTCTCCTCTGAACAGTTGATGTTGAGATGTGTCTGTTACCTGAACTCTATGAAGCATTTATTTGGTATGCAATTTCTGAGGCTGGTAACTCTAATGAATTCATCCTTTGCGGCAGAGGTAACACTGGGTCTTCCTTTCCTGTGGCGGTCCTCATGAGATCCAGTTTCATCATAGCACTTGATGGTTTTTGAAACTGCACTTCTTGAAATTTTCTGGATTGACTGACCATGTCTTAAAGTAATGATGGACTGTAGTTTCTATTTGCATAATTGAGCTGTTCTTGCCACAATATGGACTTGGCCTTTTACCAAATAGGGCTATCTTCTGTATACCACTCCTACCTCGTCACAACACCAGTGATTGGCTCAAATGCATTAAGAAGGAAAGACGTTCCACAAATTAACAAGGCACACCTGTTAATTGAAATGCATTTCAGGTGACTACCTCACGCAGCTGGATGAGAGAATGCCAAGACTGTGCAAAGCTGTCAAGGCAATGGGTGGCTACTTTGAACAATCTAAAATATATTGTGATTTGTTTAACACTTTTTTGGTTACTACATGATTCCATATGTGTTATTTCATAGTTGTGATGTCTTCACTATTATTCTACAATGTAGAAAATAGTAAAAAATAAAGAAAAACCCTGGAATTATTAGGTGCATCCAAACTTTTGTCTGGTACTGTAATGTATTTCAATAATTTTTGCCATTGTAACTTTACTGAACAAAAATACAAACGCAACATTTTCAAATGTTTTACTGAGTTACAGGAAAGAAATCCAGAAATCAGTCAATCTAAATAAATTCATTAGGCCGTAATCTATGGATTTCACATGACTGGGCAGGGGTGCAGCCATGGGTGGTCTTGGAAGGGCAGAGACCCACCCACTTGGGAGCTAGGCCCAGCCAATCAGAATGAGTTTTTCCTCACAAAAGGGCTTTATTACAGACGGACCTCCTCAGTTTCATCAGGCAGGGTTACACTTGGTCTGCGGTAACAGCTCTGATGGAGATTCCTGCAGTCAGCATGCCAATTGCACGCTCCCTCAAAACTTGGAACATCTGTGGCATTGTGACAAAACTGCACATTTTAGTTTGGCATTTTTATTGTCCCCAGCACAAGGTGCACCTCTGTAATGATCATGCTGTTTAATCAGCTTCAGGTGGGTCATGACTGTCTTGATCAGGTCAGGTTATAGGAGACCACTACCCTACAGATTATCTCTCAACCCCAGCAGAGGAGAGATCTAGGGGTCTGAAGATGTGGGGGGTTTTATGGCCCCCCACGCCCCTGGGAAATCTCAGGCCACAGACAAATTCCTTTGTCCTGTCACTATGGAGAACCAGCCTCAGAACATTAAACATGAACTAAAGGGACTTTGGAACAATGGTTTTCTTCAGCCACAATGGTGGTCATGATGATAGATGGAATATGAAAATGTATGTAATTTTTGTTCTGTTATTAAAGGTTAATAGATGACGTTATTACGAAAACATTGTAATGTTGTTACAGGAATTTAATTCCTCTGTTCTAATACCCAATTAAAATTAAACACTGTCAATTCATAAGAATTTGTAAGACCCTTATTTTATAGAAATGGACAGAGACCGGTCTTAAAGTCAAATAGCAGCCTTTATTCACGAGAGTACTGAATACGATACAGTTTACCACAGGTTATAAACTGAAAATGACGTCATTAGTTTCAACACCAACCCGTGCCATCTCCGTTCCAGTACAAAGGCTGTATCTCAAGCCTTCCCACATCCGGCTCCCTACCAATTTAATATAATTTACGAGTCAAGGTTCTCGTGTAGATAAGCATTCTAGCCAGTCTGAAGATATCGTTAATTAATTTGTACCAAGGAACAGACCGTCATTGTTCTAACTCTTGACCACATTCACACACATTATATTCAGTACTGGGATCAAGAAAGAAAATTCATACATGTACAGTAACATAATAATATTCTGATTAGTACATATACAGTAACATAATAGTATTCTGATTAGTACATCGTGATTGAAATGTATACATCATTAGTCATTATAGATAAAAATTCCCTTAACAAATGTGAAGGGATTTCCTAGTATATGTTTGATGTTTATACATTGTAAGTTGTATGGAAAATATCCAAATCAAAAGATAATGTTTTGGGGAAGATGAAATGTTAAGTTAGTTGTCTAAAATGGGATTTGAGAAAAACCTAGCCCTTGCCTCATTTTTATTTATTTATTTATTTTATTTTACCTTTATTTAACCAGGTAGGCAAGTTGAGAACAAGTTCTCATTTACAATTGCGACCTGGCCAAGATAAAGCAAAGCAGTTCGACAGATACAACAACACAGAGTTACACATGGAGTAAAACAAACATACAGTCAATAATAAAGTATAAACAAGTCTATATACAATGTGAGCAAATGAGGTGAGAAGGGAGGTAAAGGCAAAAAAAAGGCCTTGGTGGCAAGGTAAATACAATATAGCAAGTAAAACACTGGAATGGTAGTTTTGCAATGGAAGAATGTGCAAAGTAGAAATAAAAATAATGGGGTGCAAAGGAGCAAAATAAATAAATAAATTAAATACAGTTGGGAAAGAGGTAGTTGATAGGGCTAAATTATATGTGGGCTATGTACAGGTGCAGTAATCTGTGAGCTGCTCTGACAGTTGGTGCTTAAAGCTAGTGAGGGAGATAAGTGTTTCCAGTTTCAGAGATTTTTGTAGTTCGTTCCAGTCATTGGCAGCAGAGAACTGGAAAGAGAGACGGCCAAAGAAAGAATTGGTTTTGGGGGTGACTAGAGAGATATACCTGCTGGAGCGTGTGCTACAGGTGGGAGATGCTATGGTGACCAGCGAGCTGAGATAAGGGGGGACTTTACCTAGCAGGGTCTTGTAGATGACATGGAGCCAGTGGGTTTGGCGACGAGTATGAAGCGAGGGCCAGCCAACGAGAGCGTACAGGTCGCAATGGTGGGTAGTATATGGGCTTTGGTGACAAAACGGATTGCACTGTGATAGACTGCATCCAGTTTGTTGAGTAGGGTATTGGAGGCTATTTTGTAAATTACATCGCCAAAGTCGAGGATTGGTAGGATGGTCAGTTTTACAAGGGTATGTTTGGCAGCATGAGTGAAGGATGCTTTGTTGCGAAATAGGAAGCCAATTCTAGATTTAACTTTGGATTGGAGATGTTTGATATGGGTCTGGAAGGAGAGTTTACAGTCTAACCAGACACCTAAGTATTTGTAGTTGTCCACGTATTCTAAGTCAGAGCCGTCCAGAGTAGTGATGTTGGACAGGCGGGTAGGTGCAGGTAGTGATCGGTTGAAGAGCATGCATTTAGTTTTACTTGTATTTAAGAGCAGTTGGAGGCCACGGAAGGAGAGTTGTATGGCATTGAAGCTTGCCTGGAGGGTTGTTAACACAGTGTCCAAAGAAGGGCCGGAAGTATACAGAATGGTGTCGTCTGCGTAGAGGTGGATCAGAGACTCACCAGCAGCAAGAGCGACCTCATTGATGTATACAGAGAAGAGAGTCGGTCCAAGAATTGAACCCTGTGGCACCCCCATAGAGACTGCCAGAGGTCCGGACAACAGACCCTCAGATTTGACACACTGAACTCTATCAGAGAAGTAGTTGGTGAACCAGGCGAGGCAATCATTTGAAAAACCAAGGCTGTTGAGTCTGCCGATGAGGATGTGGTGATTGACAGAGTCGAAAGCCTTGGCCAGATCAATGAATACGGCTGCACAGTAATGTTTCTTATCGATGGCGGTTAAGATATCGTTTAGGACCTTGAGCGTGGCTGAGGTGCACCCATGACCAGCTCTGAAACCAGATTGCATAGCAGAGAAGGTATGGTGAGATTCAAAATGGTCGGTAATCTGTTTGTTGACTTGGCTTTCGAAGACCTTAGAAAGGCATGGTAGGATAGATATAGGTCTGTAGCAGTTTGGGTCAAGAGTGTCCCCCCCTTTGAAGAGGGGGATGACCGCAGCTGCTTTCCAATCTTTGGGAATCTCAGACGACACGAAAGAGAGGTTGAACAGGCTAGTAATAGGGGTGGCAACAATTTCGGCAGATAATTTTAGAAAGAAAGGGTCCAGATTGTCTAGCCCGGCTGATTTGTAGGGGTCCAGATTTTGCAGCTCTTTCAGAACATCAGCTGAATGGATTTGGGAGAAGGAGAAATGGGGAAGGCTTGGGCGAGTTGCTGTTGGGGGTGCAGTGCTGTTGACAGGGGTAGGAGTAGCCAGGTGGAAAGCATGGCCAGCAGTAGAAAAATGCTTATTGAAATTTTCAATTATGGTGGATTTATCAGTGGTGACAGTGTTTCCTATCTTCAGTGCAGTGGGCAGCTGGGAGGAGGTGTTCTTATTCTCCATGGACTTTACAGTGTCCCAGAACTTTTTTGAGTTAGTGTTGCAAGAAGCAAATTTCTGCTTGAAAAAGCTAGCCTTGGCTTTTCTAACTGCCTGTGTATAATGGTTTCTAGCTTCCCTGAACAGCTGCATATCACGGGGGCTGTTCGATGCTAATGCAGAACGCCATAGGACGTTTTTGTGTTGATTAAGGGCAGTCAGGTCTGGGGAGAACCAAGGGCTATATCTGTTCCTGGTTCTAAATTTCTTGAATGGGGCATGTTTATTTAAGATGGTTAGGAAGGCATTTTTAAAAAATATCCAGGCATCCTCTACTGACGGGATGAGGTCAATATCCTTCCAGGATACCCCGGCCAGGTCGATTAGAAAGGCCTGCTCGCTGAAGTGTTTCAGGGAGCGTTTTACAGTGATGAGAGGAGGTCGTTTGACCGCTGACCCATTACGGATGCAGGCAATGAGGCAGTGATCGCTGAGATCTTGGTTGAAGACAGCAGAGGTGTATTTAGAGGGGAAGTTGGTTAGGATGATATCTATGAGGGTGCCCGTGTTTAAGGCTTTGGGGAGGTACCTGGTAGGTTCATTGATAATTTGTGTGAGATTGAGGGCATCAAGTTTAGATTGTAGGATGGCTGGGGTGTTAAGCATGTTCCAGTTTAGGTCGCCTAGCAGCACGAGCTCTGAAGATAGATGGGGGGCAATCAGTTCACATATGGTGTCCAGAGCACAGCTGGGGGCAGAGGGTGGTCTATAGCAGGCGGCAACGGTGAGAGACTTGTTTTTAGAAAGGTGGATTTTTAAAAGTAGAAGTTCAAATTGTTTGGGTACAGACCTGGATAGTAGGACAGAACTCTGCAGGCTATCTTTGCAGTAGATTGCAACACCGCCCCCTTTGGCAGTTCTATCTTGTCTGAAAATGTTGTAGTTTGGAATTAAAATGTCTGAATTTTTGGTGGTCTTCCTAAGCCAGGATTCAGACACAGCTAGAACATCCGGGTTGGCAGAGTGTGCTAAAGCAGTGAATAGAACAAACTTAGGGAGGAGGCTTCTAATGTTAACATGCATGAAACCAAGGCTATTACGGTTACAGAAGTCATCAAAAGAGAGCGCCTGGGGAATAGGAGTGGAGCTAGGCACTGCAGGGCCTGGATTCACCTCTACATCGCCAGAGGAACATAGGAGGAGTAGAATAAGGGTGCGACTAAAAGCAATAAGAATTGGTCGTCTAGAACGTCTGGAACAGAGAGTAAAAGGAGGTTTCTGGGGGCGATAAAATAGCATCAAGGTATAATGTACAGACAAAGGTAAGGTAGGATGTGAATACAGTGGAGGTAAACCTAGGTATTGAGTGATGAAGAGAGAGATATTGTCTCTAGAAACATCATTGAAACCAGGAGATGTCATTGCATGTGTGGGTGGTGGAACCAATAGGTTGGATAAGGTATAGTGAGCAGGACTAGAGGCTCTACAGTGAAATAAGCCAATAAACACTAACCAGAACAGCAATGGACAAGACATATTGACATTAAGGAGAGGCATGCTTAGTCGAGTGATCAAAAGGGTCCAGTGAGTGGAGAGGTTGGTTTAGGGTCACGGCGATTTAGACAGCTAGCCAAGCCAACCGGTAGCAAGCTAGCATAGGATGGAGTCTGTTGTTAGCCACCTCTTGCGTTCGGTCAGTAGATTAGTGGGGTTCCGTGTGGTAGAGGGGATTAATCCAAATCACACAACAACAACAAAAATAAGAACAATAGATATAGTTATAGAGGCCCGAGAAGAAAACATAATAATTCAAATAAATAAATTGTCCGATTGTCTATTCAGATAGCAGCCGGAAAGACAGCTAACGGTTAGCGGGCCGCAGATGGGCGTTCCGGTAACGTCGCGACAGAGGAGCCAGCCGGATCTCCTTCAGGTAGATAACGTCGGCAGTCCGGTTGTGAAGGCCCGGTGGGGCTCCGCGTAGGCAGTGAAACGGGTCCGGATAGGTGACTGCAGCCCAGGAGTGAATGATGGAACTCAGGCGTGATTGACGGAGCTGGCTAGCACCGGAACAATCGATGTTTGCTCCGGAATCGACGAAAGCCGACTGTCACACGGATAGCAGCTAGCTAGCTGTGAGATCCGGGTATGAATGTCCAGAGAGCAGTTGAAATCCAGGGACATGGAGAGAAAAATTGGTCCGGTATGTTCCGTTCCGAGCCGCGCTGCGCCGTACAAAACTGGCGATAGATTTTCGATAGATTTTCGAGCTAAAGGACAGCCGATGACCACAAACCGTGGTTAGCTTCTGATTAGCTTCTGGGCTAGCTCCTGGCTAGCTTCTGGCTAGTTTCTGGCCAGCCTCCTGGAGTTTCTGGCTAGCTTCCTGAAGGATTGCAGATCTGAGGTAAATAATACTTTTTTATAAATATAAATTGGTGAGGCTGGTTGCAGGAGAGTGTTTAGAAGATGAGTTGATGGAAAATAAAAATAAAATGTATGTGAAAAAAGTTGTAAATATATATATATACAGGACACGACAAGACGAGGACAAAAGACGTCTGAACTGCTATGCGATCTTGGATCAACGTATCAATGTAGTGAAGTAAAAGTAAAAGTTGTCATTAACTTGGTACGCCCAGAGAATTGCCCTAAAGGCGGCTACGCCCACTTCTGACCCAAGGGTATAAAACCTGTGAGTATAGAATTTACGACAGGACTACGTGACCCCAGCTGCAGCAGGATCTGAAAAGGTCAACCAACCAACCCAGAACACAAAGCAAGTTTGAGGACAAAGACATCCTTCTCTACCCAAGCTACGGTCTAAGCGGGTGAATTCAAGTTGAACCACCTAGCCTCCATCTCCCATCGAATCGTGGTATCTAAAGGGTTTCATTCCTATGCTGTGAGCTCTGAGCTACAGAGCTGTCTGTCCTCAGAAGACCCCATCCAGAGAAAGGGGTGAGGGAACAGACTCCTCAACCAAAAAGGACACTGACACCGGGAGGAGGAGCAGGGGGGTGCGCAGGAGAAGTGCGTCATTGAACAACGGAACGGTCCATGCAGAGAATCCCCCGAGATCTTCCCCACGTAATTACATCATTATATTCTGACCCATAGGAGCGGCAGTTTGGGCAAGGCTAGGGTTAGAATAGCATAGCTGACAAATTCACTCAAATGTATATTTCTCGTGTACTTCTTTTTCTCTCTCTTTTGAAATTCCCATTGTGGGTAACATGTGCCACAGTGTGTGTGCCTGTTATACTAAGTTCTAATCAATAGCCTATTATGTGTTTTGTCTATGTGTATATTTTATCATCATTTTAGCTTTTTAGTAAATAAATATTCAACTAAGATTGGTGTGGTACGAATTCATTAGTGAGACCCAGGTCCGTGCAGATTCACGGGCTATACGACGTTCAGAACTAGATTGTTAAAGGCAACTGGTTAATTAGCGGCTGCTGTAAAATCGATATTCTGATATTCTTTGAGTTAATTCGGAAAATAGAAACTCAATAAAAACTAGTTTTCCCATGGTGCCCCAGGTTAATGATTTATTAATTGCTTGATTCAGTTAATCACGTATTTAGAAACTTGTAATCATTCGATGAGCAACAGTCATCACATTAACTAATACAAAGTCACGACAGGTGGCTGGAGTATCTTGGCGAAGGAGACATGCTCACTAACAGTGAACTAAATTTGTGCACGAGAGAGAAATGCGTATGGAACATTAATTGGATCTTTTATTGCTGTTCATAAAACATGGGATCAACACTTTACATGTTACGTTTATATTTTACATCCACAGAAGACCATAACCAAATAATCTGAGCAAGCATATTTCATGGTATTTGATTTAAAAAAAAAAAAAACAGTCTGCTTCCCTGTAGCGGTGCGTTGGTAAAATCACTGGGGAAGCCAAGGCCCCCCTGTATTAAAATATGTGTTGTGATAACAGGTTATAGAGCAAGCAGTGTAATTAATTAACAAGCCTTGCGACCGTGATATATAGGCCTAAAGACCGAGGTCAAGACAGTTTCAAGTTCGATATGACGGATATTCGCGCTTTCAAACCTCAATAGCTTTCAAACCACTTGAGCCACAGACTCCAAATAAGTGTCATGATGTTGGAAAAATTGCGCACAACATTGCACAGGTCTCATTTTCACGATTTAGACATGCATTTGCTTTCCAAAGCTAATAAACTTGTGGAAATGTGAGCAGCGTCTTGTATTCCTAGTTGAATTAGTTAGGGAGCGTGAACAAAGTACAAACTTTTTTTACATTCAAATTTCAATAGCTCCTTGGTCATGTGACATACTTACTCCAAACAAGGTTCAGAATGTCCACTGACTACTCTTCTATATTGCACACCCTTTAGTTTGTCCATTTTCATCTCACACGTTTTTACATGAATTTTTCCAAATGTAGAATTTCAATAGCTCCTTGGTCATGTGACCTAGTGACCTCAAACAAGGTTCAGAATGACCACTGATTATACCTTCATATTGCACACTCTGATGTTTGTCTACTTTCATCTCATGCTATTAAACTTAAATCTGTAAGCTTTGCAGGCCTTAATTTTACATGGGTGATGATGAAAAAATGATGAAAAAAACTTAAGACAACAAATGTTCCATTACGTCCTGTGCTGGCCCCATTGTCATATCCATTCTGGATTCTGAGTGGTAAAATCATAGCTGAAAAATGCCTTTATGTATGTGTATACAGGTCTGCCAAAGGGGGTGGAGTTGCAATCTACTGCAGAGACAGCCTGCAGAGTTCTGTCATGCTATCCAGGTCTGTGCCCAAACAGTTCGAGCTTCTAGTTTTAAAAATCCAACTTTCCAGAAATAAGTCTCTCACTGTTGCCGCTTGTTACAGACCCCCCTCAGCCCTGGACACCATATGTGAATTAATTACCCCCCATTTATCTTCAGAGTTTGTAATGTTAGGTGACCTAAACTGGGACATGCTTAACACCTCGGCCGTTCTACAATCTAAGCTAGATGCCCTCAATCTCACCCAAATTATCATGGAACCTACCAGGTACAACCCCAAATCCGTAAACTTGGGCACCCTCATAGATATCATCCTGACCAACCTGTCCTCTAAATACACCTCTGCTGTCTTCAACCAGGATCTCAGCGATCACTGCCTCATTGCCTGCGTCAGTAATGGGTCCGCGGTCAAACGACCACCCCTCAACACAGTCAAACGCTCCATAAAACACTTCAGTGAGCAGGCCTTTCTAATCGACCTGGCCCGGGTATCCTGGAAAGATATTGACCTCATTCCGTCAGTAGAGGATGCCTGGTTGCTCTTTAAAAGTGCTTTCCTTACCATCTTAAATAAGCATGCCCCATTAAAAAAAATTAGAACCAGGAACAGATATAGCTCTTGGTTCACTCCAGACCTGACTGGCCTTGACCAGCACAAAAACATCCTGTGGTGTACTGCATTAGCATCGAATAGCCCCCGTGATATGCAACTTTTCAGGGAAGTTAGGAACCAATATACACAGGCAGTTAGGAAAGCTAAGGCTAGCTTTTTCAAACAGAAATTGACATCCTGTAGCACAAACTCCAAAAAGTTCTCGGACACTAAAGTTCATGGAGAATAAGAGCACCTCCTCCCAGCTGCCCACTGCACTGAGGCTAGGAAACACAGTCACCATCGATAAATCTATGATTATCGACAATTTAAATAAGCATTTTTCTAAGGCTGGGCTTGGTTTCCACCTGGCTACCCCTACCCCAGTCAACAGCTCTGCACCCCCTCACAGCAACTTGCCCAAACCTCCCCCATTTCTCCTTCACCCAAATCCAGATAGCTGATGTTCTGAAAGAGCTGCAAAATCTGGACCCCTACAAATCAGCTGGGCAAGACAATCTGGACCCTCTCTTTCTAAAATTATCCGCCGCAATTGTTGCAACCCCTATTACTAGCCTGTTCAATCTCTCTTTCATATCGTCTGAGATCCCCAAAGATTGAAGAGGGGGATGACCGCGGCAGCTTTCCAAAGGGGGAGACACTCTAGACCCAAACTATTACAGACCTACAGTGGGGCAAAAAAGTATTTAGTCAGCCACCAATTGTACAAGTTCTCCCACTTAAAAAGATGAAAGAGGCCTGTAATTTTCATCATAGGTACACTTCAACTACGACAGACAAAATGAGAAAGAAAATCGCATTGTAGGATTTTTTTATTAATTCATTTGCAAATTATGGTGGAAAATAAGTATTTGGTCAATAATAAAAGTGTTTACTGAGAAGCAACCCCACACATGAATGGTCTCAGGATGCTTTACTGTTGGCATGACACAGGACTGATGGTAGCGCTCACCTTATCTTCTCTAGACAAGCTTTTTTCCAGATGCCCCAAACAATCGGAAAGGGGATTCATCAGAGAAAATGATTTTACCCCGGTCCTCAGCAGTCCAATCCCTGTACCTTTTGCAGAATATCAGTCTGTCGCTGATGTTTTTCCTGGAGAGAAGTGGCTTCTTTGCTGCCCTTCTTGACACAAGGCCATCCTCCAAAAGTCTTTGCCTCACTGTGCGTGCAGATGCACTCACACCTGCCTGCTGCCATTCCTGAGCAAGCTCTGTACTGGTGGTGCCCCGATCCCACAGCTGAATCAACTTTAGGAGACGATCCTGGCGCTTGCTGGACTTTCTTGGGCGCCCTGCAGCCTTCTTCACAACAATTGAACCGCTCTCCTTGAAGTTCTTGATTATCCGATAAATGGTTGATTTAGGTGCAATCTTACTGGCAGCAATATCCTTGCCTGTGAAGCCCTTTTTGTGCAAAGCAATGATGATGGCACGTGTTTCCTTGCAGGTAACCATGATTGACAGAGGAAGAACAATGATTCCAAGCACCACCCTCCTTTTGAAGCTTCCAGTCTGTTATTCGAACTCAATCAGCATGACAGAGGGATCTCCAGCCTTGTCCTAGTCAACACTCACACCTGTGTTAACGAGAGAATCACTGACATGATGTCAGATGGTCCTTTTGTGGCAGGGCTGAAATGCAGTGGAAATGTTTTTGGGGGATTCAGTTCATTTGCATGGCAAAGAGGATTAATTGCAATTCATCTGATCACTTTTCATAACATTCTGGAGTATATGCAAATTGCCATCATACAAACTGAGGCAGCAGACTTTGTGAAAATTAATATTTGTCTCATTCTCAGAACTTTTGGCCACGACTGTACATTTATTCACTCTGTGATAGGGTTTATCCTATATGCTACTTTTATTGTCCTGTAAATGGTTAAGTGCCTATAATTTAGACTGTGTGTAGAATGGGGCATAAAGGAAATTACCTCTACTAATAAATTACTACTAGATTATAGTGTTAAGGAAAACAGCATACAAATGTGGCTTGTGTATTCATTTGCCTAGAACTAATCATAATTCCATTATTTTTACATAGAAAAGAGAATACTTCAAAATGAGAAGATCCTGCCATGGAAAAGACGACTGGGTGGACATAAAGTGTAAAGGAGGGGAAATAACTTCCACCATGCAGCAGGACAGCTTCAGCTGTGGGGTCTTTATAATGCAGGTTTGATAGTTATATTTTCAATAATGAATGGTTAGCTGTTATGTGACAATTAGGTCAAAAAAACTATTTTATTTTTTGGTGTAGATGGCCAAGGAAGTTGCACAGAACTTCCCCAACATCCCCTCCCAAATTGATATGGAACCTTCAAAAACACACGGAGCAACTGCGAAAAGAAATTGCTGAGGATATACTAAAAATGTCTGGTAATGACATTTAATTCAAAGTGAATGTAAATTCATTATTTTGATGTAGATGTGTGGGACAGCCATATATTCAGTTCATGCCTATGATTTCAGAGTTCAACAAAGCCAACAACTGCTTCATGTGTGCCACTGATAAAGAACCTGGATGTGGCCCAAAGACTGACTGGGTTAGTAACTTTATTTAGCATGTTTAAAATCTTTTGACAACAGTGACAGCATGTAAGGCAATTTATAATATAACACAATGGATAGCTAATTCGTCATACTGCATTGATATTATTTATAACGTGTTACACTTTGTTTTGCATGCCAACTGAGGTTCCATGTGCTGTAACTAGGAATGAAGACAAGAGTTCAACAGAGTAAAGAACACAAACTGGAAGTACAGTCTTTGTTGTTGAAAATGTATGCTATACCCCATCCACACTGAAGAGGCTCTGAAATGTACATCAACCAGGGATAAAGAGAAAGTTAACACGGTGAAATGTTTCATACTTAATTGAAGTTGTGTCTGACATGTTGGAAAAAATTAAAGGTCTACAATGTTTAATTTGTCAATATTATATTTTTATTAATTGTTTTACTGGCCACCATTACTGTGGTTACATGTTCAGTATATGTATTAACCAGCCTACCTCACTAGCTCACTCTCCATCCCTGCTTTGGACAATTAATAGCATGACTCTCATACTTTGTCCTTTTCCTTTATGGTTGATATTAACGACGAAAGGAGATATCTGTCGCTCTCCTATTGTTAAAAATAAGTACTTAGAACTACCAATTATTGTAGATAAATATTAAAGAAAAGGGTAAACAACACTGGACTGAACCCCCTAACTGTCAAACTAATTAATGTACAACAATATAGAAGATACAGGACTAGAGGTTATGCAATATGGGTGTATGTCCATTGCACGCTTCTTAGGTGTGTAATTGACATGACCAAGGAGCTATTGCAAATTTGAAACAATGAAAAATGTACGTTACACCGCGTGATTTTACAGTACAAACAAGTGTGCAATATAGAAGAGTAGTCAGCGGACATTAGGTCACATGACCAAGGAGCTATTGAAATTGTAAAATGTTGAAAAATTCAAGTAAAACTACGTGAGATCAAAATGGACAAACTAAAGGGTGAACAATGTGTAGGCCCACTGAGTGGACATTCTGAACCTTGTTGGAAGTCACTAGGTCAGATGACCAAGGAGCTATTGAAATTCTACATTTTGAAAAATGTATGTAAAACCGTGATTAATTTTTGTTTTGTTTTAAAGGACAAACTAAAGGGTGTACAATGTGTGTCTATGCCATCGGGTTAGCTACAACCAGTTTTGAAAGTGTTTGGAGTAATGGTTAAAGAGCTATTGAAATTTGGAAAATGTGATTTGTCACTGTTGACGGTCCCTAACTGCTGTTGGTGGACATAAGGAAAACTACAGGCGAATATCCGTCGCATATCCAACCTGAAACTGTCATTTACCTTGGTGGCCTAAAGGCGGAGACAAAACATTGGCAGAATAAATTCAACCACACCTTTTTGTTTTATCACAAAACCGGATACCAACCTCTGTCCGGTGAAGTCCACAAAGAATATTGCATGTAAACAGACAGTTACATGACCTACAGCATGGTCAAACAAGTTAATGTTTCCGCCGTTTTCAGACCACTAAACAACTATTGATTTAGAACCACAGTTACCGAAAGTCGCAAAGAAAACAGGAGCTGCCTCTTGTATGCCAGCACCATTTCAACATCAAATGATCTCTGCCAAATCTAATACAGTGACAACTAAAAGATACCATAAACTATTTGGTCCAATCAACGTAAGCCAAATATGGTTACATGGTTCTGATTTCTATGTGTGTGCGAGTGCAAATAGAACATGTTCTCACGCTACTTGTAGAGAAACGCCAATGCAACCCACCTCTCATGTTGACGAAACGGTCTATCACTATGTCATACAGCACAATATTTAGTTTTTTTGTTGTCCTAGGCTACCTGGCTAAATGCTTGCTCGCTAGCCTATCTTCCATCAATGGGCAACATTAGCTAGTTAACGTTAGCCTTCTACGCAGAGCTACATTTTGAACTTCCATCCTCTCAGGTCAGTAGTACAACAATGTATGAATTCATGTTTAGTTCAGGATCGCCTGTTATAAAATCATTGGCCAGTACGGAGAATTAAGTAAAACCACAAGTCCAAATCCCTATCTACATCCATAACTAATTTTGGAAAGGCCCAAATTTAGCTAGCTAGCGAGACACTGAAGAACAGTAACACAACGAGATGCAACAATTCAAATTGTTCCTGTCATTGACGTATGCCCTCAATGCGATTTGAAAAATACGACAAATCCAAACTCGCTTCCCTTTCCTTCAGCCAGGACAATTCACACGTAGAGACAGGGGACGCTGTTTCGCCCGCTCGGATTCTTTCTTCTGTGCGATTCATTCAACCTCTAGCGAATTGAAGGACAATTATGAAACCGAGGCGAAAGATACATTATTCTATATTTAGATTTTTTTTCTAGGTACATTTTTGGGGGAAGATTGGCTTCCATGAATACACACAACTGATCCTACCTTTTCTCCAGGAAGGACACAAACTCTTTATTGAGCTGAGGGAGACTCTTTCCAGTAGGAGGCAGCATGCTCCTTACCTTCATGCTCCTTACAGACGATTGGCCATGCCATTGAGCTGTACTACAGGAAAAAACAACCGGAATACAAAAGGTATTCTCCAACCCAGAAATAGACGTGCTATTCATAAGTTGTTTTTTTTAATTCAGGAAAACTCTTTCTCACTGGGGTGTGGAGGCCACATTAAGGAATGTGATCAGGAGATTCCCTTACCTCACAGGGCCAGTTCAGGGAAACCACTAGGTGCTTGGCCAGGCTAATATGAGATAGTGAAAGGGGCGGTGCAGCGGCTTCATAAGGAATGTGGGTTGTTTGCTAATGAGGATGTTTATGAAGGGAGCCAGGGTTACATGGATTCAAAGAGAGCTGTGTGGTGTGTTAGAACCAATAAGAAGTCCCCTGGAGATGGGAGAGGGAGGGATCAGAACCTTGTTTTCGCTTAGGGTGTTTTCTCTGTTGTGATTGATGTGGGAAAATACAAAAGCCTGATGAGTTCAGTTTCCTTACTCAGATAAAAACCCTATTCCAACTGATCACTAAGCCATAGATCAACAACAATAGGCTTTGTACTGAGCTGCACTACTACTACTAGCTCACTAAGAGTTAATTATAAACAGTCAATATCTGAAGGACTGGTCCAAGAACCGACCCAAGGTCTTCTTTCAGTTGGCATAATGTAATGAATTGGGTTGAACCCATGCATACAGCATATTAAAAAGAAACCAACCAAAAATCTGCGGCCGTATGACTGCGTTTAGACTGTCAGCCCAATTCTGATATTTTTACCAATCACAACCACATCTTTTTCAGACCTGATCAAAAGACCAATTAGTGAAGAAAAAAAAAAATCTGAATTGGGCTGCGTAAGTATCAATTGTCTTAGATTAGGAGTGCTAATCTTGGATCAGATACCCCCTTGCCCATGTTATATTTTTCATTGTGATCTAAAAGGAAAAACTGATCCTGAAATCCACACTCCTAATATTACTGAGACACTTGATACAGCCCTGAAGTTAACTTTTGAATATTATTTATGATTGTGTCTACAGACACATTTTATTGTAAATCTCAGGCAAGGAAGATACTAAATGTGGCAACCATTTTGATAATGATGTGACTAAGGCTAATAGTTTGCTCTACATTACAATGTATAAAAGAGACAAAAACCAAAGGGACTTCAATGACATCTTATGTGAACAGAATACTACTTAACAACAGCTTAAACATGACTGACACAAGCTTAAGAAACATCTGTCTACACACAAACACATTCACACTGTAAAGAGTGTTCACTCCGGTTTAGACGCCAGAACACAGAAATACTCCAGCGTCACTTCCATGAGTGTGTCTGGTGATGTGACTCCCATCTCCTTCAGAAACCTGCAATACGACGTCAATATATTTGATAAAATAATTCCATGTGGGATGGACCGTAAAAGTGGCATACAAGTAAATAGAATTAATTATTTTGATTATTTGTTCATTTCCTCACACATTTTTTTTGTTCATTTAATCTTTAGTCTAAGACGGGGGGCTAATCTGACAGATGGAATTGTTTTAAAATTGGTCATACCTATGGATCATTTAGCTATTTGATTGAGAATTTTAGGACCCCATTAGGTATAAAAAAATATGATTTTTTAAAAATATTTATTTTGGAAAATGACTACTAAAACCGATAGAAATGCATTGAATAAATAACACATTCATAAATGGCTAAAAGGACTGTCAAAAAAATGTATCAGAAGAAACAAGGTTTTAAAGTGTCTGTCCTAAATCTAGGAGATATAAATAAAAACTCAGGTATGGGGCCTCCCGAGTGGGACAGTGGTCTAAGGCTGGAGGTGGACTCCCGGATCTCGGTCGTCAGTTGAACAGTGTTTCCACCAACACATTGGTGCTTCTGGCTTCCGGTTTAAGCGGGAGTTTGTAAGGAAATGCGGTTTGGCGGGTCATGTTGCAGAGGACGTGTGACCTGACATTCGCCTCCTGAGCCCATTGGGGAGTTGCAGCGATGAGACGGGGAAAAGTGTGTAAAATACAAAAAACATAATAATACAATAATAATACAATCAATTTAAACTCTGGAAATATATATATATATATATATATATATATATATATATATATATATATATATATATATATATATATATATATATATATATATATATATATATATATATATATATATATATATATATATATATATATATATATATATATATATATATATATATATATATATATATTAGTTAGTTAGTAGCCCAAACGGTGCGGACGTTACCAAACAGAATTTAGCACATCGACGGTACTGACTTCAGACGAGACTCCTGGCACTTGTGGGGGTCGTAGAGCAAAGAAGAGAACACCATCGTGTTCGAGAGTCTATCCATACAATGGTCAATAGTTAGTAGGTCAAACTGTTCGGACGCTACAGATGATTTTTGGGATGTCTCATGGTCTGACAAACACGGCTCTAGCTCTGTCACCTTTCACTGCAGATGTTGAAGTGTGACACTTGCGGATGCGTATCTCTAGCGTAAACTGACAGATTTTGATGGGGATTTTTTTTGTTATGCAACTTAGACCGACACAGGTTTATCAATCGACTCCACCGGGTTAATTTGTTAATTAGCTAATTAGTTCATTAATTCATCCATTCAGTAATTGGTTCATTCATCCATTCAGTCATTCATTCATCCGTTGATTGATCAGGGTTGTTACCTGTCGAGTATTCTCTGCAGCAGTGTGGTGGCAGCATCAGGCTCGGCCCTCTGGAAGGCCTGGTACGTGGAGAAGGACTCCATGAAGCCCACTATGTTCCTCACTGAGATCTGCTGCTTCAGTGGGATACACTCAATCCTGAAATAATAACAGATACACACACACTGTTGAATTGAGAGGAGAGTCATAGTGGATGCCCTATTTACCCAGGGAGGCCAAGAGGTTTAAGTCAAGTAAGTCATAATATTGAATACTCCTGCAGTTTATTGAGTACAACATTTGATTTTGACCACCTGAGAGTCACTAGATGTGAGTACATTACTTCTATGTATGTATGTATGTATGTATGTATGTATGTATGTATGTATGTATGTATGTATGTATGTATGTATGTATATATATATATATATATATATATCAAACAGGCTGTTCTACTGGGTTCTCACAGAGGCTGTATGAGTTACCTCTCTTTGTCAGGGAAGGGGATAGCAGTGTAAAGCTCCTTTAGTTTGGTGTTGGACACGGCTACCTGTGTGCTGGTGTATGGTAACAGCACCTTCTTGAACTGGGGATAGCAAAGTCAAATCTCAGTCAGGAAACTAACAAACATTTTGTAAGCATACTGTAGATGAAAACAACTATTGTACCTAGTACCCAATGAAAATAAACATGACACACTAAACAGATTAAGTGGCATTGGTTTGTCACCATAAAAATAGAATGTCATTCTAGTTCTGTGTTTTTCACCTCATCACAGATGTCAGTGAGTCTGTCCCCACATGAGCCGTAATGGAGTCTGAAGTTATCAGCAAAGCCAAGCAGAGCCATGCAGCCGCAAGGCTTCAGGACCCGGCCTGCCTCCAAGAGGAACCGCTGTTGGTCAAACCAATGGGCCGCTGAGGCTGCAGTCAGTAGGTCCACAGAAGCATCCGGAAACGGCAGCTCCTCAGCTGTCCCTTTCCTGTATAGTAAGTATTAAGACACAGCACCAAACATTGAGGATTTCTACATAAACTAACATATTAACTAGGGGCCTATTGAAAGTGGGAAGCTACTGCTGACCTTTGTGCTGAGTGTAATTGACCGTCTCTGCAGATTGTCATCACTGTTTCTTTTTAAACAACATACACGTTGGTTTTACGAGCCAAGTGTGGACCAAAACATTTATTCCCATTCAAAATCATATTATCCCTAAACTCTAAATAACCCTAACCAAACTCTAAAATAGCAGTTTTATTAATGTATGGGGAACGGCAAAATGTCCCCACTTGTCAGATTTTCCTTGTTTTACTATCCTTGTGAGGACTTTTGGACCTCAAAAGGATAGTAAGGTTAAACACACACATAGACACATTCAAAAACCTGTAAGTGATGTTGTTGAACCCTGCCACTGCCCTGGCCTCCTCCAGTTGGCACTCGCTGATGTCGATGCCCACCACTTCCTGGAAGTGTGGGGCCAGCAGGCGTGAGTTCTGCCCCGTCCCACAGCCCAGGTCCACAGCTAGGGCATGAGGCTGGACATTCTGAAGAGAGGGGACCAGTGAGACACTATATAATTAGCCTTCACTAAAGGAGAGTGATAGCTAGTGATAGTGTAAATGTGATGTTCAATACAGATAATATACAGTACCAGTTAAAAGTTTGGGGTCACTTAGAAATGTCCTTGTTTTTGAAAGAAAAATACATTTTTTTGTCCATTAAAATAACATCAACATCATTGATCAGAAATACAGAGTAGACATTGTTAATGTTGTAAATTACTATTGTAGCTGGAAACAGCTGATTTTTAATGGAATATCTGCATAGGCGTACAGAAGCCCATTATCAGCAACCATCACTCCTGTGTTCCAATGGCACATTGAGTTAGCTAATCCGAGTTTATACATTTTAAAAAGGCTAATTGATCAATAGAAAACCCTTTAGCTGTGCTAACATAATTGCAAAAGGTTTTCTAGATATTCCCTTAAATTCTGCCATTTCCAGCTACATTAGTCATTTACAACATTAACAATGTCTACACTGTATTTCTGATTAATTTGAAGTTATTTTAAAATGGACCAATAAATTGCTTTGCTTTCTAAAACAAGGAAACTTCTAAGTGACCCCAAACTTGTGAACGGTAGTGTGTGTTATTATATAACACTCTGGTCTTTGCTAAATAGGTATTTCAAGCTTACGGTAATAACGTAAGATAATGGATGACAGTGTTTAGTGACCTATTGTCACAATACTCAAAAGCATTTAGAAACAGGAAACGGTTGAGAGAATGTTTATATCTGATTTCAAATGTCATAATCCTGAAATATTATGCAATAGAAATGAAAGTAAAAAATTCCCTTCTCAGACACTGAGTGGAAGCATTACACCAAAGACTTATCTTAGACAACCTAAGATTTGTCAACTGTACAAGTCTAACGTCATGTAAAAGACAAAGTCTATAACAGTAATATCTTTGCTTGGCTCACCTTCCTTTCCAGGTAATGCAGGATGATGTCTCTGATCTCCTCTGGGGGTACAAAGCGGTACCTCTGGTAGATGGAGGCATGGTGTTTCTCCTCAAACAGCCGGTAGGTCATGGTGCTCTGCGGTAAGCTGCTCCGCTAGCCTAGTGCTCTTTCCTGCTTGCAGTGACTCAGCAGACAGACCTGCTCCTTCACTTAGGACCTTTTAATCATTACATGAAAAGAGGATACACATAAGGAGTAGGACAGAGGCTACTGGTAGTAGTCACTCAGTCACATAGAGGTTTAAAGAGACACCTGGGCTGCTAAGATCAAATAACTTGTCACCTCTTGACAAATTGCAAAACACTGATTTGTGTGTGATGTTGTGTGCAACAATTGCAAAGATTTTACTGAGTTACAGTTCATAAATAATTCAGTCAATTGAAATACATTTATTACACCCTAATATATGGATTTCACATGATTGGGAATACAGATATGGATCCGTTGGTCACAGGTATCTTACAAAAGGTATGGGCGTGGATCAGAAATCCAGTCAGTATCTGGTGTGACGACCATGTCTCATGCAGGGTGACATCTTCGCATAGAGTTGATCAGGCTGTTGATCGTGGGATATTGTCTCACGCTAACGGCTGTGTGAAATTGCTGGATATTGGTGGGAACTGGAACACGCTGTCGTACACATCAATTCAGAGCATCCCAAACATGCTCAATGGGGGACATGTCTGGTGAGTATGCAGGCAATGGAAGAATTGGGACATTTTCAGCTTCTAGGAATTGTCTACAGATCCTTGCAACATGGGTACATTATAATGCTGAAACATGAGGTGATGGTGGCGGCTGAATGGTACGACAATGGGCCTCTGGATCTCATCATGGTATCTCTGTGCATTCAATTTGTCATTGATAAAATGCAAATGTGTTCGTTGTCCGTAGCTTATGTCTGCCCATACCATAACCTCACCACCACCGTGTGGAACTCTGTTCACAAGGTTGACAGCAGTAAACCACTCGCCACACACACACACACGTGGTCTGTGGTTGTGCAGCCAAATTCTCTAAAACAACGTTGGAGGATTATGGAAGATAAACATTAAAGTACCTGGCAACAGCCCTGGTGGAAATTCCTGTAGTCAGCATGTCAATTGCACACTCCCTCAAAACTTGAGACATCTGTGGCATTGTGTTGTGACAAAGCTGCACATTTTGTCACCAGCACAAGGTGCACCTGTGTAATGATCATGCTATTTATTCAGCTACTTGATATGTCACACCTGGCAAGTGGATGGATAATCTTGGCAAAGGAGACGTGCTCACCAACATGGATGCAATCAAGTTTGTGCATTCGGAAAATGTCTGGGATCTTTTATTTCAGCTCATTAAACCAACACTTTACATGTTGTGTTTACATTTTTGTTCAGTGTAGATTATGCATTAAGACCAAAATTGTGAAACTAGACTGGGTCCTATGATGCAGCGATTAGGTTAATGAACAGAACATTTTCTAAACAATAGCAAAACAGAAGAACAAGTGCAGACATTTAATTAGTCTCCTGAAAGTCTGCAATGAAGTTATACGCAATTGTAATGTCAAATAACAAAATCACCTTACACAATTTTAATGCAGCTTGTAAAACTGTTTTTCTCATCTGAAAATTTCACCACAAACATTGCCAGGACTGGTTGGTCTTTTTGCAGGTAGGAATGTGAGACAATATATCCACACGAAAGTATAATTAAATCATTCTCAAACCCCTGGTAGTGTCTGAAATGCAAACAGAATGAAAATACATCTAAGTCATGCATGGACATTTGCCGAGATGGTGCACGTGTTTACATGGTTCTGCACATCCTTCAGATGACAAATCTGAATACACTACCAACACATTGAAAAGTTGATTTCATTATACTTTCCTGCGGATATATTGTCTCACATTCAGACATAACTGACACATTTACGAAAGCTCAACACCCCTTGAATATGGCCGGTGTCAGTAAACCTCGGTGAAAAGGCGTAATTAAATTGTTGCCAGCAGCACAGTAACCAATGCTCTGGATAACATGAAAACAGCCTAACCAGCTCTGTTAGGGCAAGTAAAATGGTCAGAGGTGTTCTCATGTGTCTGTAACGTTAGCTAGAAAGCTAGCCAGTTAGCTTGGGTACTTGACTGCGTTGTTTGGGCAGAACGCTCAGATCAACACTACTCCTCCGCCAGAGCGTCCAGTGTGCGCTCTGAACACTGAGAACGAAATGCTCTGAATTTACGAACCGACAATCTGATAACATTCTGAAAATTAGAACGTCAAGAGAGCACTCTGGCACTCCAGATTGAATTTACGAATACACCCTCAGTTATTTGGACGTAGTTACAGTAGAGGGTGTCAAGGATAGGGAGACTTGCAACAGAGCGAAAACAATTGCTAGTTACATAGCTAGAAAATACTTCACGTTGATGCGGTTAGTTATGCGACATAAAAACCACAAACTAGTTAATGTCTGCACGGTTGTTTACCTGCTGTCTCACAGAAAGCGCTCCGTCCACACCCTAATCAAGGAGACTCGGAAGCAAGCCTCTGGAAGTAAACTTCAGTCGCCAAACAACCTCACGAATATAAAGACAAATGTTAATATTGAAACGTAAAAAAGCTGCCAAACAGCTGTAACAGCTTCTTATTCGATGAGGTTTAACGGCGATTGGCATCCAACAAATGTTGCATTACCGCCACCTACTAGACTGGAGTATAACGCTCATACGTTTCTTAAAAAAAATAATACAACATACACCCTACCATCTAACGCTACACTCACAAAAAAATACCATACTCCACTATTTAGTCCTACTTCAAGCCAACAGCCTGAAAGGACACACCCCTGTCAGGCAACTCCAGTCCTCCAGGGCCTGATTGGTGTCACACTTGTTCTCCATCCCTAGCAAACACAGCTGATTAATCAAATTGCATTCTAAACTGAAGATCATGATTAGGTGAGTATTGGAGTCAGGTGTGGTAGCTTGGGCTGGGGCAAAACTGTGACACCAATCAGGCCCTCGAGGACTGGAATTGCCCACCCCTGCGTAACTCTTTTGATGTCAACCGCCACAACCTCTATTTTTTGCGACTTACGGTCCATCCCTGCAGTACAGTTGATAACCATTGCTATAAATGTCAAACGTATATCACTTGTTGGTTTATCCGTCAGTACTGGTAAAGGTTGCTGGATCAAATCCCCAAGCTGACATGGTAAAAATCTGTCTTTCTGCCCTTGAGCAAGGCAGTTAACCCACTGTTCCCCGGGCGCCGAAGACGTGGATGTCAATTAAGGCAGCGCCTCACACCTTTCTGATTCAGAGTGGTTGGGTTAAATGCGGTAGACATTTCATTTGACGGCATTCAGTTGAACAACTGACTAGGTATCCCCCTTTCCCTACTCACACCATTCCTCTCAGGATCCCTTAACCCATCTTCCTCTACTTTCTTCACTGCCTCAGCATATGACAACTTCTGCACTACTCTAACCCTGGAAACCTCAACCTGCCTCTCTCGCAAAGGACATTTCTGATACCCAGCGCCATGGGCACCCCTACAATTAACAAATACCACTACTTTTCCCAATGCTACACATTCTTTTGTCTCATGCCCTTCTGCACTCTTCTCACACCTAGGAACCTCCCTCCTACACTGCTGCCACATGCCCATAAGCTTGACACCTGTAACAACGTAATGTATTCAGCACAAAAGCTTGTACAGGATAATTGATATATCCCAATATCACTTTGTCGGGCAAAGACTCAACATTAAAACTCCAAAGAACAGACAATGACTATTCTGTTTCTCCACTCATGCCACCCTATCTGCGTTGCACCAAACGACAAACATCACAAACACCGGGAATCTTCCCCTTCAGTTGGTCAGCTTTCACATTTACTTCTACCCAGTAATCACGCCTTTCAATGGCACCCTTTTCTTGAGAGCAAAACAATTCACATCTCTTGCCCCCATTTGTTTAACACGGAGCGCCTGCTCCCTCTGACCAGCAGAAACACAAACAATTATCACAAGACCACTTCTGGTTACCTATACTGATTCCACAGCACCCAACTCTGTTTTCACCCACCCTGAAACCACACATGGATCAGCCAAAAGGCAAGGGTACACTTTTTCCACAACTTCACCTACTGTCACAGACTCATCTTTATCCTGACCCTCAGTGCAAGCCTTCGGGCTCTGAGAACTTCACACCTACCACCTTCGATACTTCACCCTCCCTCTCTCTCTTAGACCTCCTCTGCCACTCTTGCCTCCATTCCTCCTCTGTATTCCAAGTATAATTCTCCTTATGAAAATACTGCACTTCTTCTGACATACATCTTGTTCCTGCCTTGTCAAGAGATACCATTTAACCAGCTGTCACAATCTCCGTACAATCATAAACCCCTTGGGATGTAGCGCTTAACAGTGCATCCCACTTGTAAAGCCAGCTGTAACAACTCTACTGCCAGTGTCGTTAAAGGAGGTGAGGGATTGTTCCGTTTGTTACTGTTGTCCGGCCAAATATCACATGAAAACATTAGTTCTGCTAGACAAAGCAAAGAAAATAGGCAACACAGTTGGTCAAAATAAGTAACACATTATTATGTTCAGTTACGTGAAATCGCCCTAAGAACTGTTTTGGAAGTGATGGTTTCTAGTTACATACCATGTAAAAGTTCCTATTAGACTAAATCAAAAGCCAAACCAAAGAGACAACATTATACTTTTTGTTATTAGAAAAAAAAACTTGTTTCTCCTCACCCATTCACAAAAGCTAACAGCCTCAGCTAACTTCTACACACTAGAAATGACCCAGTCCTCACAATGCTTCATAAGCCTACTATATTCACACACACTGACACAAGACTTGCAGTGTTCGGGTTTCTGTACCAATTAGACTTCTGATTCCCAAGCAACAGTGCCCTCTTGCTCTGACTGTCAAGGCCAGCATTTGGTGTCTCATGAATGGTGCTTCACTGTCTGTTAGTGCCAAGTCATAACTTTTTTGTTTTACCCAATGTTACAGGCAGCAGAGCTAAATAAAAACTCAGAGATTATGAGCATGAGAGAATAGGAGCCATCCACGATCCAAATAAACCTAAAATAAAAAGTTCTGCGAGCCAGCACTGCTTTTCTATGTTGTTTTTGCCACTTGTTGGAGTCAGATGAAGATGTTGGAGAGAAGTGCTGTTATAATTGGAAAGATGTTATCAGGAGGCTGGCCAGCCAGTTCCTCTTTGCATTTCATATCATAGTGCAGCTGCAGCAGAGAATCCCTCAATCCTGAACCACTCATTCTAACAATGACACAATGGTCTTCGGCTACCCACCGTTTCCAAAGGGATTATTTCTTCAGCAAGGCTGCCACCCTTAGTATTCGTTTTGGGAATAATGATAAGAAGGGCCTCGGGGCAGTAGCTGAAATAACTTATTACTTCTTATCACTAAAATCCCTATTTTTCCATATCTGGCATATGAACATTTAAGGGTTTTCAGCAGTATTCAGGCATTTCAGTCATTGCTGAAGTGAGGAACTCATACTTTTTGTTTGTTGAAATCTGCTGCTGTGAACAACACATAAAAATGCATTTCAATCTATTTTCTTAAATGCGTCATATTTTCACCAACATTGAATCAAATCAAATCAAATCAAATTTATTTATATAGCCCTTCGTACATCAGCTGATATCTCAAAGTGCTGTACAGAAACCCAGCCTAAAACCCCAAACAGCAAGCAATGCAGGTGTAGAAAGAGAGAATTAGATAGAGCACACTTAAATTCACACAGGACACCGAATAGGACAAGAGAAGTACTCCAGATATAACAAACTGACCCCAGCCCCCCGACACATAAACTACTGCAGCATAAATACTGGAGGCTGAGACAGGAGGGGTCAGGAGACACTGTGGCCCCATCCGAGGACACCCCCGGACAGGGCCAAACAGGAAGGATATAACCCCACCCACTTTGCCAAAGCACAGCCCCCACACCACTAGAGGGATATCTTCAACCACCAACTTACCATCCTGAGACAAGGCTGAGTATAGCCCACAAAGATCTCCCCCACGGCACAACCCTAGGGGGGGCGCCAACCCAGACAGGATGACCACATCAGTGAATCATCCCACTCAGGTGACGCACCCCCTCCAGGGACGGTATGAGAGAGCCCCAGTAAGCCAGTGACTCAGCCCCTGTAATAAGGTTAGAGGCAGAGAATCCCAGTGGAAAGAGGGGAACCGGCCAGGCAGAGACAGCAAGGGCGGTTCGTTGCTCCAGAGCGTTTCCGCTCACCTTCCCACTCCTGGGCCAGACTACACTCAATCATATGACCCACTGAAGAGATGAGTCTTCAGTAAGGACTTAAAGGTTGAGACCGAGTTTGCCTCTCTGACATTGGTAGGCAGACCGTTCCATAAAAATGGAGCTCTATAGGAGAAAGCCCTGCCTCCAGCTGTTTGCTTAGAAATTCTAGGGACAATTAGGAGGCCTGCGTCTTGTGACCGTAGCGTACGTGTAGGTATGTACGGCAGGACCAAATCAGAGAGATAGGTAGGAGCAAGCCCATGTAATGCTTTGTAGGTTAGCAGTAAAACCTTGAAATCAGCCCTTGCTTTGACAGGAAGCCAGTGTAGGGAGGCTAGCACTGGAGTAATATGATCACATTTTTTGGTTCTAGTCAGGATTCTAGCAGCTGTATTTAGCAGTAACTGAAGTTTATTTAGTGCTTTATCCGGGTAGCCGGAAAGTAGAGCATTGCAGTAGTCTAACCTAGAAGTGACAAAAGCATGGATTAATCTGCATCATTTTTGGACAGAAAGTTTCTGATTTTTGCAATGTTACGTAGATGGAAAAAAGCGGTCCTTGAAATGGTCTTGATATGTTCTTCAAAAGAGAGATCAGGGTCCAGAGTAACGCCGAGGTCCTTCACAGTTTTATTTGAGACGACTGTACAACCATTAAGATTAATTGTCAGATTCAACTGAAGATCTCTTTGTTTCTTGGGACCTAGAACAAGCATCTCTGTTTTGTTCGAGTTTAAAAGTAGAACGTTTGCAGCCATCCACTTCCTTATGTCTGAAACACATGCTTCTAGCGAGGGCAATTTTGGGGCTTCACCATGTTTCATTGAAATGTACAGCTGTGTGTCATCCGCATAGCAGTGAAAGTTAACATTATGTTTTCGAATGACATCCCCAAGAGGTAAAATATATAGTGAAAACAATAGTGGTCCTAAAACGGAACCTTGAGGAACACCGAAATTTACAGTTGATTTGTCAGAGGACAAACCATTCACAGAGACAAACTGATATCTTTCCGACAGATAAGAGCTAAACCAGGCCAGAACTTGTCCGTGTAGACCAATTTGGGTTTCCAATCTCTCCAAAAGAATGTGGTGATCGATGGTATCAAAAGCAACACTAAGGTCTAGGAGCACGAGGACAGATGCAGAGCCTCGGTCTGATGCCATTAAAAGGTAATTTACCACCTTCACAAGTGCAGTCTCAGTGCTATGATGGGGTCTAAAACCAGACTGAAGCATTTCGTATACATTGTTTGTCTTCAGGAAGGCAGTGAGTTGCTGCGCAACAGCCTTTTCTAAAATTTTTGAGAGGAATAGAAGATTCGATATAGGCCGATAGTTTTTTATATTTTCTGGGTCAAGGTTTGGCTTTTTCAAGAGAGGCTTTATTACTGCAACTTTTAGTGAGTTTGGTACACATCCGGTGGATAGAGAGCCGTTTATTATGTTCAACATAGGAGGGCCAAGCACAGGAAGCAGCTCTTTCAGTAGTTTAGTTGGAAGAGGGTCCAGTATGCAGCTTGAAGGTTTAGAGGCCATGATTATTTTCATCATTGTGTCAAGAGATATAGTACTAAAACACTTGAGCGTCTCTCTTGATCCTAGGTCCTGGCAGAGTAAAGAGCTTTGAAGGAATACGCAGGTTTAAAAAGGAGTCCGTAATTTGCTTTCTAATAATCATGATCTTTTCCTCAAAGAAGTTCATGAATTTATCACTGCTAAAGTGAAAGCCATCCTCTCTTGGGGAATGTTGCTTTTTAGTTAACTTTGCGACAGTATCAAAAAGGAATTTCGGATTGTTCTTATTTTCCTCAATTAAGTTAGAAAAATAGGATGATCGAGCAGCAGTAAGGGCTCTTCGGTACTGCACGGTACTGTCATTCCAAGCTAGTCGGAAGACTTCCAGTTTGGTGTGGCGCCATTTCCGTTCCAATTTTCTGGAAGCTTGCTTCAGAGCTCGGGTATTTTCTGTGTACCAGGGAGCTAGTTTCTTATGAGAAATGTTTTTAGTTTTTAGGGGTGCAACTGCATCTAGGGTATTGCGCAAGGTTAAATTGAGTTCCTCAGTTAGGTGGTTAACCGATTTTTGTCCTCTGGCGTCCTTGGGTAGACAGAGGGAATATGGAAGGACATCAAGGAATCTTTGTGTTGTCTGTGAATTTATAGCACGACTTTTGATGTTCCTTGGTTGGGGTCTGAGCAGTTTATGAGATGTCAATGCTTTCCCCTCTATGTCATCATCAGTTCCATGATAGAGCTACTAGCCAATTGGTCCTCTCACAAAGCAAATACGACTTGGTGCAATGAGGGTCTGCTCTCTCTCTCAAACAACACGACAAGTCAGTGTCTGATTAATGGCCATCCCCTTCCACGATATACAGCCACAGAGCAGGCTAGGGGTCAGATTTATTATACTTTTGTTCTTATGAGTCAGCATTATTCTGTAGACTGAGGCCCCAATGACAATTTTTTTATTTATTTCACCTTTATTTAACCAGGTAGGCAAGTTGAGAACAAGTTCTCATTTACAATTGCGACCTGGCCAAGATAAAGCAAAGCAGTTCGACACATACAACGACACAGAGTTACACATGGAGTAAAACAAACATAGTCAATAATACAGTATAAACAAGTCTATATATGATGTGAGCAAATGAGGTGAGATAAGGGAGGTAAAGGCAAAAAAAGGCCATGGTGACAAAGTAAATACAATATAGCAAGTAAAACACTGGAATGGTAGATTTGCAGTGGAAGAATGTGCAAAGTAGAAATAAAAATAATGGGGTGCAAAGGAAGCAAAATAAATAAATAAAATAAGTCCAGTAGGGAAAGAGGTAGTTGTTTGGTGCTAAATTATAGGTGGGCTATGTACAGGTGCAGTAATCTGTGAGCTGCTCTGACAGTTGGTGCTTAAAGCTAATGAGGGAGATAAGTGTTTCCAATTTCAGAGATTTTTGTAGTTCGTTCCAGTCATTGGCAGCAGAGAACTGGAAGGAGAGGCGGCCAAAGAAATAATTGGTTTTGGGGGTGACTATATACCTGCTGGAGCGTGTGCTACAGGTGGGAGATGCTATGGTGACCAGCGAGCTGAGATAAGGGGGGACTTTACCTAGCAGGGTCTTGTAGATGACATGGAGCCAGTGGGTTTGGCGACGAGTATGAAGCGAGGGCCAGCCAATGAGAGCGTACAGGTCGCAATGGTGGGTAGTATATGGGGCTTTGGTGACAAAACGGATTACACTGTGATAGACTGCATCCAATTTGTTGAGTAGGGTATTGGAGGCTATTTTGTAAATGACATCGCCAAAGTCGAGGATTGGTAGGATGGTTAGTTTTACAAGGGTATGTTTGGCAGCATGAGTGAAGGATGCTTTGTTGCGAAATAGGAAGCCAATTCTAGATTTAACTTTGGATTGGAGATGTTTGATGTGGGTCTGGAAGGAGAGTTTACAGTCTAACCAGACACCTAGGTATTTGTAGTTGTCCTCGTATTCTAAGTCAGAGCTGTCCAGAGTAGTGATGTTGGACAGGCGGGCAGGTGCAGGCAGCGATCGGTTGAAGAGCATGCATTTAGTTTTACTTGTATTTAAGAGCAATTGGAGGCCACGGAAGGAGAGTTGTATGGCATTGAAGCTTGCCTGGAGGGTTGTTAACACAGTGTCCAAATAAGGGCCAGAAGTATACAGAATGGTGTCGTCTGCGTAGAGGTGGATCAGAGACTCATCAGCAGCAAGAGCGACATCATTGATGTATACAGAGAAGAGAGTCGGTCCAAGAATTGAACCCTGTGGCACCCCCATAGAGACTGCCAGAGGTCCGGACAGCAGACCCTCCGATTTGACACACTGAACTCTATCAGAGAAACCAAGGCTGTCGAGTCTGCCGATGAGGATGTGGTGATTGACAGAGTCGAACGCCTTGGCCAGATCAATGAATACGGCTGCACAGTAATGTTTCTTATCGATGGCGGTTAAGATATCGTTTAGGACCTTGAGTGTGGCTGAGGTGCACCCACGACCAGCTCTGAAACCAGATTGCATTTCAGAGAAGGAATGGTGAGATTCGAAATGGTTGGTATTCTGTTTGTTGACTTGGCTTTCGAAGACCTTAGAAAGGCAGGGTAGGATAGATATAGGTCTGTAGCAGTTTGGGTTAAGAGTGTCCACCCCTTTGAAGAGGGGGATGACCGCAGCTGCTTTCCAATCTTTGGGAATCTCAGACGACACGAAAGAGAGGTTGAACAGGCTAGTAATAGGGGTGGCAACAATTTCGGCAGATAATTTTAGAAAGAAATGGTCCAGATTGTCTAGCCCGGCTGATTTGTAGGTGTCCAGATTTTGCAGCTCTTTCAGAACATCAGCTGACTGGATTTGGGAGAAGGAGAAATGGGGAAGGCTTGGGCGAGTTGCTGTGGGGGGTGCAGTGCTGTTGACCGGGGTAGGAGTAGCCAGGTGGAAAGCATGGCCAGCCGTAGAAAAATGCTTGTTGAAATTCTCAATTATGGTGGATTTATCAGTGGTGACAGTGTTTCCTATCTTCAGTGCAGTGGGCAGCTGGGAGGAGATGTTTTTATTCTCCATGGACTTTACAGTGTCCCAGAACGTTTTTGAGTTAGTGTTGCAGGAAGCAAATTTCTGCTTGAAAAAGCTAGCCTTGGCTTTTCTAACTGCCTGTGTATAATGGTTTCTGGACTCACTCTGATGGTCTGGACTCACTCTGATCACCTGTTGTGACAGTGGCTCCAGAAGTGATGTGAGACTGAGGGATAGGAGTTCATCCCTCTTTTGCCCCAGTTTGGCCCCCTTATTCAGAGAAAGTATGGATGCAAAACAACCCGCTGTTCCCTGCCCAATATCACACACAAACACACACACGCACAGACACACACACTTTCCATGATTTGTGGGGGTGGAAATCTGGCACAGCAAGCTGCTTATTTTGTTCCAGGAGTGGAACCCACTTTCTATTGAATGTTCTGGTTGGCTATATTTTACCAAACATTGTGATGGACTCAAGGGGTATGGAGAGGCATATTTTCCTAAGGTAATGTTATTTACTGTTTCTTCTGTGATTGTTTTACAGATGTCCCCTGCTATGCCCATACAGTTAGGACAAGCTCCTGTGACATCCACTCTCTCTACATCTTACCACACACACAGATACACACATGCAGGCTTACACACACACTCACACAGACACACAAAATGAGAAACCATGCTGGAAAGTCATCTAAACAAACTTGTATCCATGAAGCAAAACCTCTAGAGACTGAAAGTGCTATGCTAGGTACTTTTCCCTGTATATACTATTCCCTCTGCTTTGAGTCCCAATGTAAGGAATCAATGTCCTCCTGTCTCAGTGACAAACTGGGTCATTTGGTCTCTCGAGATCACTCCTCTGAGGGATCCTATGCTATCCACACACACACACACACACACACACATCTCATATCATGGGCTGTGTTTGTCTGCTTGTGAAGTACGTAAAACTGGAGCCAGAATGACAAACTATATTAGATAAGATACCACTCATTGGCAAGCTTTAGTAATATAAATGTACACAGTTGTCACGATCGTCATAATAACTGGACCAAAGCGCAGCGTGATCTGGGCTCCACATCTTTATTGCTGTGTGAACCGCAAAACAATAAAAGAACAAAACGTGACGCTACAATAGTGCTCACAGGCAACTATACATAGTCAAGATCCCACAAAGCACAATGGGGAAAATGGCTGCCTAAATATGATCCCCAATCAGAGACAACGATAAACAGCTGCCTCTGATTGGGAACCATACCAGGCCAACATAAATCATTAATCACCTCGATAACCCACCGTAGTCACTGTCACGCCCCAACCAACATAGAGAATAAACAGCTCTCTATGGTCAGGACGTGACAACAGTAATAACAACTTCCTTAATTGTTCATCACTAACTAAATATTTAAGTTTCCACAGGGGAAACATCATAGTCTCAGTCATCTGTAGCTAGTCCTCTGGCTTGCAGGCTAGCAGGTAGAAATACCTGACTCCGACCACAACCTCAGTCTCTGGGGAGGTCACCTCCATCACAGCCAACAGTCTGGAGAGGACAGAGAGAGATGTTAGATGTAACGTTAAATGATGCCTTTACATTTCATATTATTCTGTACGTACATCTTGGGAAGCTCCATTTAGTAAGATATGTTACGTTTCATATGGTATGTATTCATTTGTGGATGTCCATCACCCATTTCGTATGATATGTTACAAATTACACTTCTTATTATATGTTACGAATTTACAAAACGTACAATAGTTACACATTTGCAAAATGTATGATATGTTACGAATTCTAGCTAGGTTGCTAGGTTGCTAACACTAGCTAGGCTAGGGTTAGGGTTAGCTGAAAGGGTTAAGGTTAGGGTTAGGGGAAGGGTAGGCTTACTATGTTATGTCTAGTCTATGAGACCTGGCTGTTCATCCAAACACACTCCTGCCTAGACACAACTGTTCAACACAAAATGAGCAATGAGTTAGTCTCGCAATGCAATCCTTCCAATTGTTGTTAATCACTCGGCTACTGCAGGAACCCTGGAAATCGAGGCTAGCATTGAGAATCAATTCAACAATTATTGTACATGGGAATACAGTAGCAACAATGGCAGATATAACAGTGGATGCAATGGTACTCAGGCCTCACCATTCTTTCTCTGTGTAGGGGATGGAGTTGTAGGACTGTTTGTAGAGAGCCACAGAGTTGGGGCCCAGACAGAGGTTACGATAGGGCAGGAGGGCAGCATAAAACTGATGAGATTAAAAAAAGACAAATTATGTTGAAAAAACACACAACAAATCTACTGTATGCATTGAGAATTTGTACATCGTCAATCTATCAAAAATGTGCATTGCGTTTTGTTTTCTACAGTATTTAGAATGGTACATTTCCACTGTTTATGGATAATATACTTTTATTCAATTCTCTAGAGTTGTCCAGACCTTGAGGACTGTTGAGTGTGTGGTAGCAGTCGCCATGATGGATCTCCATGTCCATGGTACAGTTGAGCGGATAGAGACGGCCTTTAGGATGCAGGATCCTATGGGCTTCCTTGGAGGAACTGCGGCCGGTCAGGCAGTCATGGCCGTCACCAGTTCCACTGAGCTGCGAAGGGCAGCTCTTCAGCCGGACACTGTCTGACAGACAGAGACAAGAGAGACACAATGATCAGCAGCCGGACACTGTTTATAAAGAAACCAGAGACATAAAAATCAGGGCTACATAATACAGGCTATACTGAAGTTATTTGCTAGCCTAGTCTCAGATCTGTAAAGATAATTTGCTAGCCTAGTCTCAGATCTGTAAAGATATTTGCTAGCCTAGTCTCAGATATGTAAAGATATTTGCTAGCCTAGTCTCAGATCTGTAAAGATATTTGCTAGCCTAGTCTCAGATCTGTAAAGATATTTGCTAGCCTAGTCTCAGATCTGTAAAGATATTTGCTAGCCTAGTCTCAGATCTGTAAAGATATTTGCTAGCCTAGTCTCAGATCTGTAAAGATATTTGCTAGCCTAGTCTCAGATCTGTTTCTGCTCTTTTGTATTCTATGACTGTAATGTAAAGAGAGTTTGAGTCCACGTTAGTGTTACTCAAAACAAAACATGACCCTCCAGTCCAGTCCACCTTTCTCCTCTTCCCTCTGGGGTTGGCTCTGACCTGTAAGAGATGTTAGGGGCGGAGACTCTGACCTGTAAGAGATGTTAGGGGCGGTGGCTCTGACCTGTAAGAGATGTTAGGGGCGGTGACTCTGACCTGTAGGAGATGTTAGGGGCGGTGACTATGACCTGTAAGAGATGTTAGGGGCGGTGACCATGACCTGTAAGAGATGTTAGGGGCGGTGACTCTGACCTGTAAGAGATGTTAGGGGCGGTGACTCTGACCTGCAGGAGATGTTAGGGGCGGTAACTCTGACCTGTAAGAGATGTTAGGGGCTGTGACTCTGACCTGTAAGAGATGTTAGGGGCGGTGACTCTGACCTGTAGGAGATGTTAGGGGTGGTGGCACTGACCTGTAGGAGATGTTAGGGGCGGTGACTCTGACCTGTAAGAGATGTTAGGGGCGGTGACTCAGACCTGTAGGAGACGTTAGGGGCGGTGACTCTGACCTGTAAGAGATGTTAGGGGCGGTGACTCTGACCTGTAAGAGAAGTTAGGGGCGGTGACTCTGACCTGCAGGAGATGTTAGGGGCGGTAACTCTGACCTGTAAGAGATGTCAGGGGCGGTGACTCTGACCTGTAGGAGATGTTATGGGCGGTGACTCTGACCTGTAGGAGATGTTAGTGGCGGTGACTCTGACCTGTAGGACATGTTGGGGGCGGTTACTCTGATCTATAGGAGATGTTAGGGGCGGTGACTCTGACCTGTAGGAGATGTTGGGGGCGGTGACTCTGACCTGTAGGAGATGTTAGGGGCGGTGACTCTGACCTGTAGAAGATGTTATGGGCGGTGACTCTGACCTGTAAGAGATGTTAGGGGCTGTGACTCTGACCTGTAAGAGATGTTAGGGGCGGTGACTCTGACCTGTAGGAGATGTTAGAGGTGGTGGCACTGACCTGTAGGAGATGTTAGGGGCGGTGACTCTGACCTGTAAGAGATGTTAGGGGCGGTGACTCTGACCTGTAGGAGATGTTAGGGGCGGTGACTCTGACCTGTAAGAGATGTTAGGGGCGGTGACTCTGACCTGCAGGAGATGTTAGGGGCGGTAACTCTGACCTGTAAGAGATGTCAGGGGCGGTGACTCTGACCTGTAGGAGATGTTATGGGCGGTGACTCTGACCTGTAGGAGATGTTAGGGGCGGTGACTCTGACCTGTAGGAGATGTTGGGGGCGGTTACTCTGATCTGTAGGAGATGTTAGGGGCGGTGACTCTGACCTGTAGGAGATGTTAGGGGCGGTGACTCTGACCTGTAGGAGATGTTAGGGGTGGTGACTCTGACCTGTATGATATGTTATGTGCGGTGACTCTGACCTGTAAGAGATGTTAGGGGCGAATGCCTCTGACCTGTAAGAGATGTTAGGGGCGGTGACTCTGACCTGTAAGAGATGTTAGGGGCGGTGACTCTGACCTGTAGGAGATGTTAGGGGCGGTGACTCTGACCTGTAAGAGATGTTAATGGCGGTTACATGCTCCAGGACCACCTCCTGCTGGGCAGGGCTCACGTCGGTCCCCAACACCGAGGAGAAGTGAGGAGGCCAGGAGCACAGTGCCCTGACCCACAGCCTACATGTACTGCCAGGTCAAAGGGCTGCAGGGCAGAGGCCCACCCATTTGGGAGCCAGACCCAGCCAATTAGAATTAGTTTTTCCACACAAAGAGCTTTATTACAGACGGAAATACTCCTCAGTTTCATCAGCTGTCCGGTTGGCTGCAGGTGAAGAAGCCAGATGTGGAGGTCCTGGGCTGGCGTGGTTACACATGGTCTGCGATTGTGAGGCCAGTTGGACGTATTGCCAAATTCTCTAAAACAACATTGGAGGCAGCTTATGGTTTAGAAATGAACATTCAATTCTCTGGCAAAAGCTCTGGTGGAGATTCCTGCAGTCAGCATGCCAATTGCACACTCCCTCAAAACTTGAGACATCTGTGGCATTGTGTTGTGTGACAAAACGGCACATTTTAGAGAGTATTTATATTTTTCCCAGCACAAGGTGCACCTGTGTACTGACCATGCTCTTTAATCCGCTTCTTGTTATGCCACACCGGTCAGGTGGATGGATTATTTTGGAAAAGGAGAAATGCTCACTAACAGGGATGTAAACTAATTTGTGCACAAGACTTGAGAGAAATAGGCGTTTTGTGGGTATCAAAGATTTCTGGGATCTTTTATTTCAGTTCATGAAACATGGGACCAACACTTTACTTGATGCGTTTATATTTTATGTCCACAGAAGACTGTAACCATATCATCTGAGCATGCATATTCCATGATATTTGATTTAAGAAAAACAAACGGTCTGTATCCTGTGTAACAGGTATATGTCACGACTACCTTCTCTTCAGGAAGGACAAGGCCTCTTCAATGAGCTGAGACTCTGTATTTCCAGTAGGAGGCAGCATGCTCCTTACCTTCAAACAGATGATGGGCCATGCCATGCCACTGAGCTATACTACAGGAGAAAACAACACACGAATACAACGGTATTCTCCAGCCCAGAAAGAGATCTGTTTCTTTTACGGATTTTACTAAAACTCATGCAAGCTTTCTTTCTCACTAGGTTGTGGAAGCTACATTAAGGAATGTGATCACACACACACTACCTCACTCATCGCAGGAGATTCCCTTTCTTCATAGAGCCAGTTCCAGGTAAACCACTAGGTGCTTGGCCAGGCTCGTATGAGACAGGCCCCAGATAGAGAGAGGAAGGGGCGGAGCAGCGGCTTCATGGGAATGTGTGTTTGCGAATGAGGCTGGGCTCATCGGGTCAAAGAGAGCTGTGTGCTGTGTCAGAACCAATAAGAAGTCCCATGGAGATGGGATGGGGGAAGGATCATAAACTTGTTTTCCTATGAAATGTTTTACTTGTTGTGATTGATGTGGGAAAATACAAAAGCCTGATGAGTTCAGTCTCCTGACTCAGATAAAAACCTTATTCCAACTGATCACTGAGCCATAGATCAACAACAACAGGCTTTATCCTGAGCTGCACTACCACTAGATCATTGAAAGAGTTAATCATAAACAGGACTGGTCCAAGAAGGACTGGTCCAAGAACCGATTAAAGGTCTTCTCTAAGTTTGCATAATGTTATGAATTTGGTTGAACACAAAAAAAAAAAAAAAAAAAAAAAAAAAAAGAACATCTGGGGCAGTGTGGCTACGTTTAGACAGGCAGCCTAATTCTGATGTTTTCGCATCAGATCTTTTCACATCAGGTCTTTTTCAGACCTGATCTGATTGCTCAAAAGACAAATTAGTGAAAAAGTATCAGAATTGTTCTGCCTGTCTAAACGCAGCTTAAGTATCAAGTGTCTCAGACCAGGATCAGATTCCCGTTGTCCATGTTATATTTTTCAAAAGGCAAAACCGATCCTAAAATCCACACCCCTAATATTACTCTGAGACACTTGATACGGCCCTGAAGTTAAATAATATTCAACATTTACAATTGTGTCTGCAGACATTTTATTGTCAATCTCAGGCAAGGAAGATACTGAAGGTGGCAAGCATTTTGGTAATGATGTGACTAAGGTGAATAGTTTGCTCTACATTACAACATATAAAAGAAGAGACAAAACCAAAGGGACTTCAATGACATCTTATGTGAACAGAATAACATTTCTAGTATCAGCTTGAACATGATTGACACAAGCCTAAACACAAGCTTAAAACACATCTGTCTACACACAAACACATTCACACTGTAAAGAGTGTTCACTCCGGTTTAGACGCCAGAACACAGAAATACTCCAGCGTCACTTCCATGAGTGTGTCTGGTGATGTGACTCCCATCTCCTTCAGAAACCTGCAATATGACGTCAATATATTTGATAAAATAATTCCATTTGGGATGGACCATAAAAGTGACATGGATGACATTTCTTTCTTAATTTTTTTGTTCAGTCATTTTTTAAATAATCTCATTAGTTCATTCATTCACCCATAATCCATTCATCCATCCATTCAGTCATTCATTCATCCGTTGATTGATCAGGGTTGTTACCTGTCGAGTGTTCTCTGCAGCAGTGCGTTGGCAGCATCAGGCTCGGCCCTCTGGAAGGCCTGGTACATGGAGAAGGACTCCATGAAGCCCACTATGTTCCTCACTGAGATCTGCTGCTTCAGTGGGATACACTCAATTCTGAAAGAAGAACAGATACACACACACTGTTGAATTGAGAGGAGAGTCATAGTGGATGCCCTATTTACCCAGGGGGGCCAAGAGGTTTAAGTCAAGTAAGTCATTATATTGAATACTCCTGCAGTTTATTGAGTACAACATTTGATTTTGACCACCTGAGAGTAACTAGGTGTGAGTGCATTACTTCTGTATACAGTGCCTTGCGAAAGTATTCGGCCCCCTTGAACTTTGCGACCTTTTGCCACATTTCAGGCTTCAAACATAAAGATATAAAACTGTATTTTTTGTGAAGAATCACCAACAAGTGGGACACAATCATGAAGTGGAACAACATTTATTGGATATTTCAAACTTTTTTAACAAATCAAAAACTGAAAAATTGGGCGTGCAAAATTATTCAGCCCCTTCACTTTCAGTGCAGCAAACTCTCTCCAGAAGTTCAGTGAGGATCTCTGAATGATCCAATGTTGACCTAAATGACTAATGATGATAAATACAATCCACCTGTGTGTAATCAAGTCTCCGTATAAATGCACCTGCACTGTGATAGTCTCAGAGGTCCGTTAAAAGCGCAGAGAGCATCATGAAGAACAAGGAACACACCAGGCAGGTCCGAGATACTGTTGTGAAGAAGTTTAAAGCCGGATTTGGATACAAAAATATTTCCCAAGCTTTAAACATCCCAAGAAGCACTGTGCAAGCGATAATATTGAAATGGAAGGAGTATCAGACCACTGCAAATCTACCAAGACCTGGCCGTCCCTCTAAACTTTCAGCTCATACAAGGAGAAGACTGATCAGAGATGCAGCCAAGAGGCCCATGATCACTCTGGATGAACTGCAGAGATCTACAGCTGAGGTGGGAGACTGTCCATAGGACAACAATCAGTCGTATATTGCACAAATCTGGCCTTTATGGAAGAGTGGCAAGAAGAAAGCCATTTCTTAAAGATATCCATAAAAAGTGTTGTTTAAAGTTTGCCACAAGCCACCTGGGAGACACACCAAACATGTGGAAGAAGGTGCTCTGGTCAGATGAAACCAAAATTGAACTTTTGGCAACAAAGCAAATCGTTATGTTTGGCGTAAAAGCAACACAGCTCATCACCCTGAACACACCATCCCCACTGTCAAACATGGTGGTGGCAGCATCATGGTTTGGGCCTGCTTTTCTTCAGCAGGGACAGGGAAGATGGTTAAAATTGATGGGAAGATGGATGGAGCCAAATACAGGACCATTCTGGAAGAAAACCTGATGGAGTCTACAAAAGACCTGAGACTGAGACGGAGATTTGTCTTCCAGCAAGACAATAATCCAAAACATAAAGCAAAATCTACAATGGAATGGTTCAAAAATAAACATATCCAGGTGTTAGAATGGCCAAGTCAAAGTCCAGACCTGAATCCAATCGAGAATCTGTGGAAAGAACTGAAAACTGCTGTTCACAAATGCTCTCCATCCAACCTCACTGAGCTCGAGCTGTTTTGCAAGGAGGAATGGGAAAAAATGTCAGTCTCTCGATGTGCAAAACTGACAGAGACATACCCCAAGCGACTTACAGCTGTAATCGCAGCAAAAGGTGGCGCTACAAAGTATTAACTTAAGGGGGCTGAATAATTTTGCACGCCCAATTTTTCAGTTTTTGATTTGTTAAAAAAGTTTGAAATATCCAATAAATGTCGTTCCACTTCATGATTGTGTCCCACTTGTTGTTGATTCTTCACAAAAAAATACAGTTTTATATATTTATGTTTGAAGCCTGAAATGTGGCAAAAGGTCGCAAAGTTCAAGGGGGCGAATACTTTCGCAAGGCACTGTATATACACTACATACGCATGCAAGCACAAACACACGCATACCGGCATCACAAACACACACACTTTTACACTCATCATATGCTGCTGCTACTCTGTTCTTTATTTTTAATCATATTATTAAATATCCTTGATGCATAGTCACTTTACACTTTACACTTTATATAATAGAATATACACTGCTCAAAAAAATAAAGGGAACACTTAAACAACACAATGTAACAAGTCAATCACACTTCTGTGAAATCAAACTGTCCTCTTAGGAAGCAACACTGATTGACAATAAATTTCACTTGCTGTTGTGCAAATGGAATAGACAACAGGTGGAAATTATAGGCATTTAGCAAGACACCCCCAATAAAGGAGTGGTTCTGCAGGTGGTGACCACATTCCACTTCTCAGTTCCTATGCTTCCTGGCTGATGTTTTGGTCACTTTTGAATGCTGGCGGTGCTTTCACTCTAGTGGTAGCAAGAGACGGAGTCTACAACCCACACAAGTGGCTCAGGTAGTGCAGCTCATCCAGGATGGGACATCAATGCGAGCTGTGGCAAGAAGGTTTGCTGTGTCTGTCAGCGTAGTGTCCAGAGCATGGAGGCGCTACCAGGAGACAGGCCAGTACATCAGGAGACGTGGAGGAGACCGTAGGAGGGCAACAACTCAGCAGCAGGACCGCTACCTCCGCCTTTGTGCAAGGAGGAGCAGGTGGAGCACTGCCAGAGTCCTGCAAAATGACCTCCAGCAGGCCACAAATGTGCATGTGTCTGCTCAAACGGTCAGACACCGACTCCATGAGGGTGGTATGAGGGCCCGACATCCACAGGTGGGGGTTGTGCTTACAGCCCAACACCGTGCAGGACGTTTGGCATTTGCCAGAGAACACCAAGATTGGCAAATTCGCCACTGGCGCCCTGTGCTCTTCACAGATGAAAGCAGGTTCACACTGAGCACATGTGACAGACGTGACAGTGGAGAACGTTCTGCTGCCTGCAACATCCTCCAGCATGACCGGTTTGGCGGTGGGTCAGTCATGGTGTGGGGTGGCATTTCTTTGGGGGGCTGCACAGCCCTCCATGTGCTCGCCAGAGGTAGCCTGACTGCCATTAGGTACCGAGATGAGATCCTCAGACCCCTTGTGAGACCATATGCTGGTGCGGTTGGCCCTGGGTTCCTCCTAATGCAAGACAATGCTAGACCTCATGTGGCTGGAGTGTGTCAGCAGTTCCTGCAAGAGGAAGGCATTGATGCTATGGACTGGCCCGCCCGTTCCCCAGACCTGAATCCAATTGAGCACATCTGGGACATCATGTCTCGCACCATCCACCAACACCACGTTGCACCACAGACTGTCCAGGAGTTGGCGGATGCTTTAGTCCAGGTCTGGGAGGAGATCCCTCAGGAGACCATCCGCCACCTCATCAGGAGCATGCCCAGGCGTTGTAGGGAGGTCATACAGGCACGATGAGGCCACACACACTACTGAGCCAAATTTTGACTTGTTTTAAGGACATTACATCAAAGTTGGATCAGCCTGTAGTGTTGTTTTCCACTTTAATTTTGAGTGTGACTCCAAATCCAAACCTCCATGGGTTGCTAAATTTGATTTCCATTGATCATTTTTGTGTGATTTTGTTGTCAGCACATTCAACTATGTAAAGAAAAAAAGTATTTAATAAGAATATTTCATTCATTCAGATCTAGGATGTGTTATTTTAGTGTTTCCTTTATTTATTTGAGCAGTGTATATATTTAATTCTTAAATAGAAACTCAGAGACACAGGGTCAAAGTCACACCATGAGAAATGTTTTAATGTGTAACAGGCTGTTCTACTGGGTTCTCACAGAGGCTGTATGAGTTACCTCTCTTTGTCAGGGAAGGGGATAGCAGTGTAAAGCTCCTGTAGTTTGGTGTTGGCCACTGCTACCTGTGTGCTGGTGTATGGTAACAGCACCTTCTTGAACTGGGGATAGCAAAGTCAAATCTCAGTCAGGAAACAGTCAGCAAACGTGGTACTTATATCAAACAAAGAATTGTGAGGGTCTATTGTATCATACAGGTGAGCCCATTGAAATTAAACTTTTTTTCACAATTGAAATGTCTCAATAGGGCAGCAAACAAACATTTTGTAAGCATGCTGTACATGAAAACAACAATTGTACTTAGTACCCAATGAAAATAAACATATGACACACTAAACCAATTAAGTAGCATTGGTTTGTCCCCATAAAAGTCCTTCTAGTTCTGTGTTTTTCACCTCATCACAGATGTCAGTGAGTCTGTCCCCACATGAGCCGTAATGGAGTCTGAAGTTATCAGCAAAGCCAAGCAGAGCCATGCAGCCGCAAGGCTTCAGGACCCGACCTGCCTCCAAGAGGAACCGCTGCTGGTCAAACCAATGGGCCGCTGAGGCTGCAGTCAGTAGGTCCACAGAAGCATCCGGAAACGGCAGCTCTTCAGCTGTCCCTTTCCTGTATAGTAAGTATTAAGACACAGCACCAAACATTGAGGATTTCTACATAAACTAACATATTAACTAGGGGCCTATTGAAAGTGGGAAGCTACTGCTGACCTTTGTGCTGAGTGTAATTGACCGTCTCTGCAGATTGTCATCACTGTTTCTTTTTAAACAACATACACGTTGGTTTTACATTTTGTCCCATTCAAATTCCTATTATCCCTAAACCCTAACCCTTAACCCCAACCCCTAACTAAACCTTACCCTAACTCCTAACCCTAACCCTAATTTTATATGAGATTTGGTTTAAGGTTAAAACTTTTACTCCCAGGTTGTTTTATGATTGTCTTCCTCCTGCTTTTGAATTGTTGTGGGTGACCCCTCAGAGCTCTCGGCCTCTCATGTCCTCCCACTTTCTCCAGACTGGTCAGAGGTGCAATATACCCATGCAACCCAAGGTTTGACACCAATACAAAAAGAAACACTCCCTAAACCCTAACCAAACTCTAAAATAGCAATTTTTCTTAATGTATGAGGAATGGAAAAATTTTCCCCACTTATCACATTTTTCTTGTTTTACTATCCTTGTGAGGAATTTTGGACCTCAAAAGGATAGCAAGGTTAAACACACACATACACACATTCAAATACCTGTAGGTGATGTTGTTGAACCCTGCCACTGCCCTGGCCTCCTCCAGTTGGCACTCGCTGATGTCGATGCCCACCACTTCCTGGAAGTGTGGGGCCATCAGGCGTGAGTTCTGCCCCGTCCCACATCCCAGGTCCACAGCTAGGGCATGAGGCTGGACTTTCTGAAGAGCAGTGAGACACTAGTGAGACACTATTTAACTAGCCTTCACTAAAGGAGAGTGATAGCTAGTGATAGTGTAAATGTGATGATCAATACAGATAATGTACAGTACCAGTTAAAAGTTTGGACACACTAACTCGTTCAAGGGTTTTTCTTTATTTTTACTATTTTCTACATTGTAGAATATTAGTGAAGACATCAAAACTCTGAAATAACACATATGGTATCATGCAGTAACCAAAAAATGGTTAAATACATCAAAATATATTTTGTATTCTTCAAAGTTGCCACCTTTTGCCTTGATGACAGCTTTGCTCACTCTTGGCATTCTCTCATCCAGCTTCACCTGGAATGCTTTTCCAACAGTCTTGAAGGAGTTCCCACATATGGAGTGCAAATGTATACCACACCTACCTTGTCACAACACAACTGATTTGCTCAAACACATTAAGAAGGAAATAATTTTTACAAATTAACTTTTAACTAGGCACACCTGTTAATGTAAATGCATTCCAGGTGACTACCTCATGAAGCTGTTTGAGAGAATGCCAAGAGTGTGCAAAGGGTGGCTACTTTGAAGAATCTCAGATATATAAAACATATATTGATTTGTTTAACACTTTTTTGGTTACTACATGATTCCATATGTGTTATTTCATAGTTTTGATGTTTTCACTATTATTCTACAATGTAGAAAATATTAAAAATAAAGAAAAACCCTTGAATGGGTTGGTTTGTCCAAACTTTTGATATGTACTGTTTATTAAACTCTGGTCTCACCTTCCTTTCCAGGTAATGCAGAATGATGTCTCTGATCTCCTCTGGGGGTACAAAGCGGTACCTCTGGTAGATGGAGGCATGGTGTTTCTCCTCAAACAGCCGGTAGGTCATGGTGCTCTGCTGTCGTCTGCGCAGCTAGCCTAGTGCTCCTTCCAGCTTGCAGTGACTCAGCAGAGACACAGAGACACAGACACAGAGACTGATCTGCTCCTTCACTAGGATCTGTCAATCATTACATGGAAGGAGGAGAGATACTGTACATAAGGAGTAGGACAGAGGAGGCTACTGGTAGTAGTCACTCAGTCACATCGAGGAGAGGTTTAAAGAGATTCTATGACACCTGGGCTGCTAAGATAAAATAACTTGTTGATTTGTCTGTGATGTGTGGAACGATAACGTCCGATAAGGGCAACAATAATGACATGCCCATAGATAGACTAGTGGTTTAAAACATGTCATAGTGTCTTACAGTATGTCTTATGTCTTATGCAGGTACCGCATTCAGTTAGATTGTGCATTTAAGACAAAAGTTGTGAAACTAGACTGGATCCCATGATGCAGGGATTAGGTTATCGAACAGAACAGTTTCCTGAACAATAACAAAAAACAAGAACACGTACAGAAACGTTTAAATAGTCTTCTGAAAGTTTGCAATGAAGTCATATTCAATTGTAATGTCATATATAACAAAATCACCTTCCAAAATGCAATGGAGCTTGTAAAGCCATATGTGTTTCTCTCTCAGCTGAAAATTCCACGTAAGCAAAGTTGCCAGGTCCCTCTCACAGTTTTACCGGAAGTGTGCCCAGATTGTCCAAATAGCCATATGCATGCTGGGGCCTCAGTGTTAACTCTTGACTGTCCAGAATATTTAACCTATTGTAAACCCTTGCTGACCCAGAGCGTGTATAACATTGGAGATGTCTACATTTAAATTGACAGTAATTATGTGATGATAAGCAAGTGATTTAACCCCCCCTAGAAGCATGACTAAATCATTTCTAGAGAGAGTGAATGGTGGAACATAGTGATGACAAACATGCAATATAAGACAACATATAGGGCCACAGAAATAGGAAGGAACTGCACTGAATTTATTTGCAGCCTTTATGTTTATTTTTTGTTCGATTATTTTTCATTACATACACTTGTACAGAAAGATAAAGAAAATAATTATAAATGCTGACAAAAAGCATGAAGCTACTGTTAGAGGTGCTTGACTGACTGCTGGGGTGACAGGCGCAGGAGAGCAGAACTGGGTAATAACCGGAGCAGTTTAATATGCAAAACCAACCGCACCCAGACATGGGAAACAAATGGAAAAATGAAAGGTGGGTCAGCGATGGCTAGAAGACCGGTGACGTCGAACGGCGCCCAAACAAGGAGAGGAACCGACTTCGGCAGAAGTCGTGACAGTTACAGTAACTTTCAGTTTTATGTGTCCATGCCTTGATAGTTCAGATTTGAGTGCAATGTAAAAATCTGTGTTCCATCATGCTGCTCATAATAGCGTTGTTCCACCAATTTGCTGCATTTTGAGAAATGTAACTTGGTGTGATTTCACCTAATTTTAACATTATTTCATAAATAACACATGTTCAACTTCATAAAAATCCCTTTACCCAATTCAAGAGGTTAAAAAAAATGACTATAGTAAGTGACTGTTAAAGGGGCAATCAGCAGTTGCTACATCCATTTTTGGACTTTTTTGGAATGATATGTTACCATTGATTCTTGAAGAATATAACTTGCAAATGCCTCATGAACTTAGTTCAACTGTCATACACCATCAGAACCAAAAATATAAACTTGCTCTATTCCAATGTTGGTAAACAAAGTACATTTTAACAAACGCCATATAGCCTCAAAACACAGTTAAACGATCATTTTGATATTTCAGAGTGGTTACAGTTCTCCAGCCCCATCCCTCAGCTTTTTACCGAAACAGGGGTGGGAACAGCTTTGTAATTGTTTCTACTGCTGATTTCCACTTTAAGTGGCAAATAAAGAAGCAGGGTTGACTGTAACAGGGTTGACAATTTTATTATTTACCTTAAAGTTTCACAAAAAGTGTTAAATTGTTCAAATATTTCTAGCCTGTCTATCAATGGGTAACAGAGTTGACATGTTACGCTCGACCTGCTCAGTTTACCACCACAAAACACCAGCAAATTGCCAAAAATAGCACAACCAGCTCACCTGCTTTCACACTATGATTTGACTATGTTCAATGTTTTTTGTTGAGAGAATGCCAAGAAGAAAAAATATATATTATACTTTCACCATTTTAGTTCACGTAAAAGGGTTGACTTTAAAATGAAGGACAGACGCAAATGAACCACTAATCACATGAAATTATTAATAATCTTCAGAAATAACTTTGTCTCTGCAGATTGTCATCACTTATCTTTAAACAGCATACACGTTGGTTTTACTATCCAGGTGGGGACAACATCTCTTATTCCCGTTCAAAATCCTATTTTCCCGAACGCCTAACCTTAAGCCTAACCCCAAACCCCTAACTAAACCTAAGTCTACCCCTAACTCCTAACCCTTACCCAAAACCTAACCTCTAAGCCTAAAATAGGATCGGCAAAATATCCCCACTTTCATTGTTTTACTATCCTTGTGAGGACTTTTGGACCTCAACAGGATAGTAAAGTTAGACCCCACACACACACGTTCAAACACCTGTAGGTGATGTTGTTGAATCCTGCCACTGCCCTGGCCTCCTCCAGTTGGCACTCGCTAATGTCGATGCCTACCACTTCCTGGAAGTGTGGGGCCATCAGGCGTGAGTTCTTCCACAGCCCAGGTCTACAGCTAGGGCATGAGGCTGGACTTTCTGAAGAGAGGGGACCAATGAGACACTATATAACTAGCCTTCACTAAAGAAGAGTGATAGCTAGTGATAGTGTAAATGTGATGTTCAATACAGATATTATATATATATATTTTTTTTTTACACTCTGGTCTTTGCTCTATAGGTATGACACATTGCATGCTGAATTTCAAGCATACGATAATAACGTAACATAATGGATGACAGTTTAGTAACCTATTGTCACAATACTTAAAAGCATTTAGAAACAGGAAATGGTTGAGATACGGTTTCTATATCCAATTTAAAATGTCATAATCCTAAAATGTTATGCAATAGAGGGTGTTTTTTACTTTCATTTCTATCTCAGACACTGTGGAAGCATTACACCAAAGACTTATCTTAGACAACCTAAGATTTGTCTTAGCTGCCAACTGTACAAGTCTACCGTCATGTAAAAGACAGTCTATAACAGTAATACTACTTTTGCTTGGCTCACCTTCCTTTCCAGGTAATGCAGGATGATGTCTCTGATCTCCTCTGGGGGTACAAAGCGGTACCTCTGGTAGATGGAGGCATGGTGTTTCTCCTCAAACAGCCGGTAGGTCATGGTGCTCTGCTGTCTGCTCCGCTAGCCTAGTGCTCCTTCCAGCTTGCAGTGACTCAGCAGACAGAGACAGACCTGCTCCTTCACTAGGACCTTTTAATCATTACATGGATAGAGGAGGCTAATGTTAGTAGTCACATAAAGGAGAGGTTAAAAGATCTACTATGACAACTGGGCTGCTAATTTCAAGTAACTTGTCACCTCCACTACAGGAAATGGCAAAACAGCAAGAACCGATGGGAACCAGGCTAGAATTTGCTCACAACTTTGTGGTTTCGTTCCTGAGATGTAGTTCAGATGGCACTGTTCCAGAATAGCTTTTATGTTTGCTCATTACAGGAAGACGTGCAAAAGTTTGAGCAGACAAGGGTCCCATTGTCCGGTTTGGCCCTTGGCCTATTTTCACTGTATCCACATCAACAAAAGACTTTAACCCTACAGTCCTCTCTCCCATGACATTGTGGTACTGTTACATAAGGCAAGACTGTTCTGAGTGAGACGGTATTGGTAAATCCATGTCAATTTCACCCTGAATAAAATTATTTTGTACCTACAAGTCTAGTAGGCCTACTTATAAAAAACTAATTCTTTGACTGTAATGTAAAGGGTTAAAGTCCACGTTAGTGTTACTCAAAACAAAACATGACCCTCCAGTCCAGTGCACCTTCCTCCTCTCCCCTCTGGGGTTGGCTCTGACCTGTAAGAGATGTTAGGGGCGGAGGCTCTGACCTGTAAGAGACGTTAGGGGCAGTTGCATGCTCTAGGGCCACCTCCTGCTGGTCAGGGCTCACGTCGGTCCCCAACACCGAGGAGGAGGCAAGGTAGGCTGTGGGTCAGGGCACATCTACTGCCAGGTCAAAGGGCTGCATGCCCCTCTGTCAAATAGGACACATCCCCATCACACAGGTATGAGACATTGTTAGTACATGCACACATTTTTAAAGGCATTAGAATGTAAATAGACCATCTTTATCTGTTACAAGAACGTTAAAAGCTGGAACTAAACATTGATATAATTCTGTCATGTTTCGCAATATTTTCCATTGTAACTATTTTACATCCACAGAAGACTGTAACCATTTCATCTGAGCATGCACAATCCATGGTATTTGATTTAGGAAAACCAAGTCTGAAAATGTAACAGGTATGTCACTCCTACCGTTCTCTTCAGGAAGAACATGACCTCTTCAATGAGCTGAGACTCTGTATTTCCAGTAGGAGGCAGCATGCTCCTTACCTTCAAACAGATGATGGGCCATGCCATGCCACTGAGCTATACTACAGGAGAAAACAGGAATACAAAAGGTATTCTCCAGCCCAGAAAGAGACCTGTTTCTCTTACGGATTTTAATAAAACTCATGCAAGCTCTCTTTCTCACTGGGTTGTGGAGGCTACGTTAAGGAATGTGATCACACACACACTACTTCACTCATCGCAGGAGATTCCCTTTCTTCAGAGGGCCAGTTACAGGGAAACCATTAGGTGCTTGGCCAGGCTAGTATGAGACAGGCCCCAGATAGAGAGGAAGGGGCGGAGCAGCAGCTTCATGGGAATGTGTGTTTGCGAATGAGGCTGTTTATGAAGGGAGCCAGGGTTACATGGGGTCAAAGAGCTGTGTGGTGTGTCAGAACCAATAAGAAGTCCCATGGAGATGGGACGGGAGAGGGAGGGATCAGGAACTTACTTTGCTATGAAGTGCTTTCCTTGTTGTGATTGATGTGGGAAAATACAAAAGCCTGAGTTCAGTCTTTTTACTCAGATAAAACCCTATTCCAACTGATCACTGAGCAATAGATCAACAACAACAGGCTTTGTACTGAGCTGTACTAGATCACTGAAAGAGTTAATTATAAACAATATCTGAAGGACTGGTCCAAGAACCGACCAAAGGTCTCCTCTTAGTTTGCGTAACGTGATGAATTGGGTTGATCCCATGCATACAGCATATTAAAAAGAAACCATCAGAATATCTGGGGCAGTATGGCTGTGTTTCGACAGGCAGCCCGATTCTGATATTTTTACCAATCAGATCTTTTCACATCAGATCTTTTTCAGACCTGATCTGATCGATCAAAAGACCAATTAGTTAAAAATATCAGAATTGGGCTGCGTAAGTATCAATTGTCTCAGATTAGGAGTGCTAATCTTGGATCAGATACCCCCTTGTCCATGTTATATTTTTCATTGTGATCTAAAAGGAAAAACTGATCCTAAAATCCACACTCCTAATATTACTCTGAGACACTTGATACGGCCCTGAAGTGAAATAATATTCAAAAGTTATGATTGTGTCTGCAGACACATTTTATTGTCAATCTCAGGCAGGGAAGATACTAAATGTGGCAAGCATTTTGATAATGATGTGACTAAGGCTAATAGTTTGCTCTACATTACAATGTATAAAAGAGACAACCAAAGGGACTTCAATGACACCTTATGTGAACAGAATACTACTTAACAACAGCTTAAACATGATTGACACAAGCTTAAGAAACATCTGTCTACACACACACATTCACACTGTAAAGAGTGTTCACTCCGGTTTAGACGCCAGGACACAGAAATACTCCAGCGTCACTTCCATGAGTGTGTCTGGTGATGTGACTCCCATCTCCTTCAGAAACCTGCAATACGACGTCAATATATTTGATAAAATAATTCCATGTGGGATGGACCGTAAAAGTGGCATACAAGTAAATAAAATTAATCATTTGGATTATTTGTTAATTATTTTATTTTTTTCATTTCATCTTTAGTCTAAGACGGGGGGGGGGGCTAATCTGACAGATGGAATTGTTTTCAATTGGTCATACCTATGGATCATTTAGTTATTTAATTGAGAATTGTAGGACCCCTTTAGGTATAAAGATATATGCAGTGGGGCAAAAAAGTATTTAGTCAGCCACCAATTGTGCAAGTTCTCCCACTTAAAAAGATGAGAGAGGCCTGTAATTTTCATGATAGGTACACTTCAACTATGACAGACAAAATGAGAAAAAAAATCCAGAAAAATCATATTGTAGGATTTTTAATGAATTTATTTGCAAATGATGGTGGAAAATAAGTATTTGGTCACCTACAAACAAGCAAGATTTCTGGCTCTCACAGACCTGTAACTTCTTCTTTAAGAGGCTCCTCTGTCCTCCACTCGTTACCTGTATTAATGGCACCTGTTTGAACTTGTTATCTGTATAAAAGACACCTGTCCACAACCTCAAACAGTCACACTCCAAACTCCACTATGGCCAAGACCAAAGAGCTGTCAAAGGACACCAGAAACAAAATTGTAGACCTTCACCAGGCTGGGAAGACTAAATCTGCAATAGGTAAGCAGCTTGGTTTGAAGAAATCAACTGTGGGAGCAATTATTAGGAAATGGAAGACATACAAGACCACTGATAATCTCCCTCGATCTAGGGCTCCACGCAAGATCTCACCCCGTTGGGTCAAAATGATCACAAGAACGGTGAGCAAAAATCCCAGAACCACATGGGGGAACCTAGTGAATGACCTGCAGAGAGCTGAGACCAAAGTAACAAAGCCTACCATCAGTAACACACTACGCCGCCAGGGACTCAAATCCTGTAGTGCCAGACGTGTCCCCCTGCTTAAGCCAGTACATGTCCAGGCCCGTCGGAAGTTTGCTAGAGAGCATTTGGATGATCCAGAAGAAGATTTGGAGAATGTCATATGGTCAGATGAAACCAAAATATAACTTTTTGGTAAAAACTCAACTCGTCATGTTTGGAGGACAAAGAATGCTGAGTTGCATCCAAAGAACACCATACCTACTGTGAAGCATGGGGGTGGAAACATCATGCTTTGGGGCTGTTTTTGTGCAAAGGGACCAGGACGACTGATCCGTGTAAAGGAAAGAATGAATGGGGCCATGTATCGTGAGATTTTGAGTGAAAACCTCCTTCCATCAGCAAGGTCATTGAAGATGAAACGTGGATGGGTCTTTCAGCATGACAATGGTCCCAAACACACCGCCCGGGCAACGAAGGAGTGCTTTCGTAAGAATCACTTCAAGGTCCTGGAGTGGCCTAGCCAGTCTCCAGATCTCAACCCCATAGAAAGGGAGTTGAAAGTCCATGTTGCCCAGCAACAGCCCCAAAACATCACTGCTCTAGATTAGACCTGCAAGGAGGAATGGGCCAAAATACCAGCAACAGTGTGTGAAAACCTTGTGAAGACTTACAGAAAACGTTTGACCTCTGTCATTGCCAACAAAGGGTATATAACAAAGTATTGAGAAACTTTTGTTAATGACCAAATACTTATTTTCCACCATAATTTGCAAATAAATTAATAAAAAATCCTACAATGTGATTTTCTGGATTTTTTTTTCATTTTGTCTGTCATAGTTGAAGTGTACCTATGATGAAAATTACAGGCCTCTCTCATCTTTTTAAGTGGGAGAACTTATGAGACTCCTGGCACTTGTGGGGGTCGTAGAGCAAAGAAGAGAACACCATCGTGTTTGAGAGTCTATCCATACAATGGTCAATAGTTTGTAGGTCAAACTGTTCGGACGCTACAGATGATTTTTGGGATGTCTCATGGTCTGACAAACACGGCTCTAGCTCTGTCACCTTTCACTGCAGATGTTGAAGTGTGACACTGGCGGATGCGTATCTCTAGCGTAAACTGACGGATTTTGATGGGTATTTATTTGTTATGTAACTTAGACTGACACACCGGTTTATCAATCGACTCCACCGGGTTAATTAGCTAATTAGTTCATTAATTCATCCATTCAGTCATTGGTTCATTCATCCAATCAGTCATTCATTCATCTGTTGATTGATCAGGGTTGTTACCTGTCGAGTGTTCTCTGCAGCAGTGCGGTGGCAGCATCAGGCTCGGCCCTCTGGAAGGCCTGGTACATGGAGAAGGACTCCATGAAGCCCACTATGTTCCTCACTGAGATCTGCTGCTTCAGTGGGATACACTCAACCCTGTAAGAAGAACAGATACACACACACTGTTAAATTGAGAGGAGAGTCAAATTGGATGACCTATTTACCCAGGGGGGCCTAGAGGTTTAAGTCTAGTAAGTCATAATATTGAATACTCCTGCAGTTTATTGAGTACAACATTTGATTTTGACCACCTGAGAGTCACTAGATGTGAGTACATTACTTCTGTGTGTATATATATATATATATATATATATATATATATATATTTAATTCTCAAATAGAAACTCAGAGACACGGGGTCAAAGTCACACCATGAGAAATGTTTTAATGTGTAACAGGCTGTTCTACTGGGTTCTCACAGAGGCTGTATGAGTTACCTCTCTTTGTCAGGGAAGGGGATAGCAGTGTAAAGCTCTTGTAGTTTGATGTTGGCCACTGCTACCTGTGTGCTGGTGTATGGTAACAGCACCTTCTTGAACTGGGGATAGCAAAGTCAAATCTCAGTCAGGAAACAGTCAGCAAACGTAGTACTTATCAAACAAAGAATTGTGAGGGTCTCTTGTATCATACAGGTGAGCCCATGGAAATTAAAAAATTTTTCACAAGAGAAATGTCTCAATAGGGCCGCAAACAAACATTTTGTAAGCCTACTATAGATGAAAACAACAATTGTACTTAGTACCCAATGAAAATAAACATATGACACACTAAACAAATTAAGTGGCGGCAGGGTAGCCTAGTGGTTAGGGCGTTGGACTAGTAACGAAAGGTTGCAAGTTCATATTCCCGAGCTGGCAAGGTACAAATCTGTCATTCTGACCCTGAACAGGCAGTTAACCCAAATAGGAATTTGTTCTTAACTGACTTGCCTAGTCAAATTAAAAAAGTGGCATTGGTTTGATAGAATGGCGTTCTAGTTCTGTGTTTTTCACCTCATCACAGATGTCAGTGAGTCTGTCCCCACATGAGCCGTAATGGAGTCTGAAGTTATCAGCAAAGCCAAGCAGAGCCATGCAGCCGCAAGGCTTCAGGACCCGGACTGCCTCCAAGAGGAACCGCTGCTGGTCAAACCAATGGGCCGCTGAGGCTGCAGTCAGTAGGTCCACAGAAGCATCCGGAAACGGCAGCTCCTCAGCTGTCCCTTTCCTGTATAGTAAGTATTAAGACACAGCACCAAACATTGAGGATTTCTACATAAACTAACATATTAACTAGGGGCCTATTGAAAGTGGGAAGCTACTGCTGACCTTTCTGCTGAGTGTAATTGACCGTCTCTGCAGATTGTCATCACTGTTTCTTTTTAAACAAAATACACGTTGTAAAACGAGCCAGGTGTGGACCAAACATTTACTCCCATTCAAAATCCTATTATCCCTAAACCCTAACCCTAATTCTAACCCTAACCCCTAACTAAACCTAACCCTAACCCTAATCCTAACCCTTACCCAAAACCAAACTCTAAAATAGCAGTTTTTCTTAATGTATGGGGAACTGAAAAATGTCCCCACTTGTTACATTTTCAAAAGGATAGTAAAGTTAAACACACATAGACACATTCAAATACCTGTAGGTGATGTTGTTGAACCCTGCCACTGCCCTGGCCTCCTCCAGTTGGCACTCGCTGATGTCAATGCCCACCACCTCCTGGAAGTGTGGGGCCATCAGGCGTGAGTTCTGCCCCGTCCCACAGCCCAGGTCCACAGCTAGGGCATGAGGCTGGACTTTCTGAAGAGAGGGGACCAGTGAGACACTATATAATTAGCCTTCACTAAAGGAGAGTGATAGCTAGTGATAGTGTAAATGTGATGTTCAATATAGATAATATACATTACCAGTTATGTATATGTTATTTTATAGTTTTGATGTTTTCACTATTATTCTACAATGTAGAAAATATAAAAAATAAAGAAAAACCCTTGAATGGGTTGGTTTGTCGAAACTTTTGATAGGGTAGCCTAGTGGTTAGAGCGTTGGACTATTAACCGGAAGGTTGCAAGTTCAAATTCCCGAGCTGACAAAGTACAAATCTATCGTTCTGCCCCTGAACAGGCAGTTAACCCACTGTTCCCAGGCCATCATTGAAAATAAGAATTTGTTCTTAACTGACTTGCCTAGTTAAATAAAGGTAAAAAGAAATATTAAACTCTGATATCACCTTCCTTTCCAGGTAATGCAGGATGATGTATCTGATCTCCTCTGGGGGTACAAAGCGGTACCTCTGGTAGATGGCGGCATGGTGTTTCTCCTCAAACATCCGGCAGGTCATGGTGCTCTGCTGTCGTCTGCTCCGCTAGCTTAGTGCTCCTTCCAGCTTGCAGTGACTCAGCAGAGACACAGACACAGAGACTGATCTACTCCTTCACTAGGATCGGTCAATCATTACATGGAAGGAGGAGAGATACTGTATACAGTGGGGCAAAAGGTATTTAGTCAGCCACCAATTGTTCAAGTTTTCCCATTAAAAAGATGAGAGGCCTGTAATTTTCATCATAGGTACACTTCAACTATGACAGACAAAATGACAAAATATCCAGAAAATCACATTGTAGGATTTTTAATGAATTTATTTGCAAATTATGGTGGAAAATAAGAATTTGGTCAATAACAAAAGTTTATCTCAATACTTTGTTATATACCCTTTGTTGGCAAAGACAGAGGTCAAACATTTTCTGTATTTTGGCCCATTCCTCCATGTAGATCTCCTCTAGAGCAGTGATGTTTTGGGGCTGTTGCTGGGCAACACGGACTTTCAACTCCCTCCAAAGATTTTCTATGGGGTTGAGATCTGGAGACTGGCTAGGCCACTCCAGGACCTTGAAATGCTTCTTACGAAGCCACTCCTTCGTTGCCCGGGCGGTGTGTTAGGGATCATTGTCATGCTGAAAGACCCAGCCATGTTTCATCTTCAATGCCCTTGCTGATGGAAGGAGGTTTTCACTCAAAATTTCACGATACATGGCCCCATTCATTCTTTCCTTTACACGGATCAGTCGTCCTGGTCTCTTTGCACAAAAACAGCCCCAAAACATGGTGTTTTCACCCCCATGCTTCACATTAGGTATGGTGTTCTTTGAATGCAACTCAGCATTCTTTGTCCTCCAAACACGACAAGTTGAGTTTTTACCAAAAAGTTATATTTTGGTTTCATCTGACCATATGACATTCTCCAAATCTTCTTCTGGATCATCCAAATGCTCTCTAGCAAACTTCCGACGGGCCTGGACATGTACTGGCTTAAGCAGGGGGACACGTCTGGCACTGCAGGATTTGAGTCCCTGGCGGCGTAGTGTGTTACTGATGGTAGGCTTTGTTATTTTGGTCCCAGCTCTCTGCAGGTCATTCACTAGGTCCCCCCGTGTGGTTCTGGGATTTTTGCTCACTGTTCTTGTGATCATTTTGACCCCACAGGGTGAGGTCTTGCGTGGAGCCCCAGACCGAGAGAGATTATCAGTGGTCTTGTATGTCTTCCATTTCCCAATAATTGCTCCCACAGTTGATTTCTTCAAACTAAGCTGCTTACCTATTGCAGATTCAGTCTTCCCAGCCTGGTGCAGGTCTACAATTTTGTTTCTGGTGTCCTTTGACAGCTCTTTGGTCTTGGCCATAGTGGAGTTTAGAGTGTGACTGTTTGAGGTTGTGGACAGGTGTCTTTTATACTGATAACAAGTTCAAACAGGTATCATTAATACAGGTAACGAGTGGAGGACAGAGGAGCCTCTTAAAGAAGAAGTTACAGGTCTGTGAGAGCCAGAAATCTTGCTTGTTTGTAGGTGACCAAATACTTATTTTCCACCATCATTTGCAAATAAATTCATTAAAAATCCTACAATGTGATTTTCTGGAGTTTTTTTCTCATTTTGTCTGTCATAGTTGAAGTGTACCTATGATGAAAATTACAGGCCTCTCTGATCTTTTTAAGTGGGAGAACTTGCACAATTGGTGACTGACTAAATACTTTTTTGCCCCACTGTATAAGGAGTAGGACAGAGGAGGCTACTGGTAGTAGTCACTCAGTCACATAGAGGAGAGGTTTAAAGAGATTCTATGACACCTGGGCTGCTAAGATAAAATAACTTGTTGATTTGTCTGTGATGTGTGGAACGATAACATCCGATAAGGGCCACAATAATGACATGCCCATAGATAGACTAGTGGTTTAAAACATGTCATAGTGTCTTACATTATGTCTTATGTCTTATGCAGGTACCGCATTCAGTTAGATTGTGCATTTAAGACAAAAGTTGTGAAACTAGACTGGATTCCATGATGCAGGGATTAGGTTATTGAACAGAACAGTTTCCTGAACAATAACAAAAAACAAGAACAAGTACAGAAACGTTTATATAGTCTTCTGAAAGTTTGCAATGAAGTCATATTCAGTTGTAATGTCAAATATCACAAAATCACCTTCCAAAATGCAATGGAGCTTGTAAAGCCATATGTGTTTCTCTCTCAGCTTAAAATTCCACGTAAGCAAAGTTGCCAGGTCCCTCTCACGGTATTACCGGAAGTGTGCCCAGATTGTCCAAATAGCCATATGCATGCTGGGGCCTCAGTGTTAACCCTTGACTGTCCAGAATATTGAACCTATTGTAAACCCTTGCTGACCCAGAGCATGTATAACATTGGAGATGTTTACATTTAAATTGACAGTAATTATGTGATGATAAGCAAGTGATTTAATCCCCCCTAGAAGCATGACTAAATCATTTCTAGAGAGAGTGAATGGTGGAACATAGTGATGACAAACCTGCAATATAAGACAACATATAGGGCTATAGAAATAGGAAGGAACTGCACTGAATTTATTTGCAGCCTTTATGTTTATTTTTTGTTTTTATGTTGTTGTTTTTTTTAGATTACACTTGTACAGAAAGATAAATAAAATAATTATACATGCTGACAATAAACATGAAGCTACAGTAACTTTCAGTTTTATGTGTCCATGCCTTGATAGTTCAGATTTGAGTGCAATGTAAAAATCTGTGTTCCATCATGCTGCTCATAATAGCGTTGTTCCACCAATTTGCTGCATTTTGAGAAATGTAACTTGGTTTGATTTCACCTCATTTTAACATTATTTCATAAATAACACATGTTCAACTTCATAAAAACCCCTTTACCCAATTCAAGAGGTTAAAAAAAATGACTATAGTAAGTGACTGTTAAAGGGGCAATCAGCAGTTGCTACATTCATTTTTGGACTTATAAATGAATGATATGTTACCATTGATTCTTGAAGAATATAACTTATAAATGCCTCATGAACTTAGTTCAACTGTCATACACCATCAGAACCAAAAATATAAACTTGCTCTATTCCAATGTTGGTAAACAAAGTACATTTTAACAAACGCCATATAGCCTCAAAACACACTTAAACGATCATTTTGATATTTCAGAGTGGTTACAGTTCTCCAGCCCCATCCCTCAGCTTTTTACCAAAACAGGGGAGGGGAACAGCTTTGTAATTGTTTCTACTGCTGATTTCCACTTTAAGTGGCAAATAAAGAAGCAGGGTTGACCGTAACAGGGTTGACAATTTAATTATTTATCTTAAAGTTTCACAAAAAGTGTTAAATTGTTCAAACATTTCTAGCCTGTCTATCTATGGGTAACAGAGTTGACATGTTACGCTCGACCTGCTCAGTTTGCCACCACAAAACACCAGCAAATTGCCAAAAATAGTACAACCAGCTCACCTGCTTTCACACTATGATTTGACTATGTTCAATGTTTAAAAAATATATATATTATAGTTTCACCATTTTAGAACTACAGAACAGTAACACATAAAAGGGTTGACTTTAAAATGAAGGACAGACTAAATGAATAATAATCTTCGGAAATAACTTTGTCAAAGCAACAAATTACTATGGCTTTACAATTATGGTGAAAAAAGAGCTGACTATGTGGATGACTATGAGACTCAGCTCAATAAGAATACTCTGGTGAATCCTGCTGGCATGTGTTTGGGGGTATAATCATGGCATTTCTGCAGAAGTGAAGTCTCAGTTCATTGAATGAAACCTTCTAGCCAATACAATTTCATTAATTGCTGAGGGGAGTCTTAAAATAAGTGTCCAGGGAAAATCTCACTGTTAAAAGTTCATATTCTGTTAATACCCAAATAATGTTATTGACTCATCCTTTACTCGTATTTGTGGCCAAAGCATAAATTGGAGAAAAGACACTAATGGACAGTCACTTTAAGAGGAATTCTTCCAAAGCAAAGTTTTCAATAATTTTGCCATTCGAGTGGCCTGTTAAGTGATAGCATATGTCACTGAGGATTACTGTATGAAAAATACATAAAAGGGTAAAGTGTTTACTACCAACATTATCACCAAACGTCTTGTCAGAAACCACCCAGTCAATGATCCTTTCAGACGGAGAGAGTGGACAGATCCTGCGCTTGTGGGTATCGGGATATAATCATGGACTTCCTGCAGAAGGTAAGTCTATGTCCATTTAAAACTTTGCCGACGGGAGATCTTAAGATTAATTATTCACTTAAAAAGTCACGTTTCAATAATGTTGCAATTCTTATGTTTGCAACTGGCTTGATATCATACAGTCGTTGGTGAAAGTCTACACACCCCTTGCACACATTTAAAAAGGATAATTGTTTTCTATTGATCTACACAACCGAGTCCACATTTTTAAAGAGAAAAGAAAAGAAAAGAAAAATTATAGAACATTTTCCAAAAGACTAAGAAATATAAAATGAGGCTGTATTGATTGCATATGTGCATATGCAGTGTCTCCTGACCCCTCCTGTCTCAGCCTCCAGTATTTATGCTGCAGTAGTTTATGTGTCGAGGGGCTAGGGTCAGTTTGTTATATCTGGAGTACTTCTCCTGTCCTATTCGGTGTCCTGTGTGAATTTAAGTGTGCTCTCTCTAATTCTCTCCTTCTCTCTTTCTTTCTCTCTCTCGGAGGACCTGAGCCCTAGGACCATGCCTCAGGACTACCTGACATGATGACTCCTTGCTGTCCCCAGTCCACCTGGCCGTGCTGCTGCTCCAGTTTCAACTGTTCTGCCTTATTATTATTTGACCATGCTGGTCATTTATGAACATTTGAACATCTTGGCCATGTTCTGTTATAATCTCCACCCGGCACAGCCAGAAGAGGACTGGCCACCCCACATAGCCTGGTTCCTCTCTAGGTTTCTTCCTAGGTTTTGGCCTTTCTAGAGAGTTTTACCTAGCCACCGTGCTTCTACACCTGCATTGCTTGCTGTTTGGGGTTTTAGGCTGGGTTTCTGTACAGCACTTTGAGATATCAGCTGATGCACGAAGGGCTATATAAATACATTTGATTTGATGTGATATGTCTTCACTCCCGACTGAGTTTTTTTTGTGGAAATTGATCCAAGGGCCCATCTCTGCACTAAAAGGTGTGCAAAGTTGTTAGAATATTATTCAAAATGATTCACAGCTGTAATGGCTACCTAAGGTAATTTCATCAAGTGTTAACTCTAGGGTGTGAAGAAGTACGCAATTAGACATCTTTGTTTTTTAATTTGTTATATATATATTCTATAAATTTCCTTCACTTTGAAAATGGGGAGTAGGTTGTGCAGATCTGTAGAAAGACAACTTTTTTGTTCTTAAAAAAATAAAAAAAGAAAAAACCTTTTTAACATGGAGTTGATTCTTTCTCTCAGAGCCAACCAAACCATTTACTCCTGGCTCATTATGAACTTTGCTGTCAAATGTATATGTATATTTTCAATGTTTCCATTTGGTGACTGTCAATATTAAACCTTTTCAAATGTAATATGCCTAACTCTATATATTATAGGATATGAGCGAAGGGACTCAAGAACATACGGGTCATCAAATAAAATTTTATTGGTCACATACACATGGTTAGCAATGTTAATGCGAGTGTTGTGAAATGCTTGTGCTTCTAGTTCCGTCCGTGCAGTAATATCTAACTTCTCTGAAGTCCACGATCATCTCCATCATAGAGTAATTGCAACATTTATTATGTAATTCAATTAAAATTACTTTATTTTGTCTGTTAATTCCAAACTGACAGCTGATTCAGATCCGAGAGTGAGTTGTGAGTTTTCTCCTCTGCCAGATTCAACTGCACTGCAGCGGGTTAGAGATGAAAGTGCTACTTCTAACACCACATTACAACAATCCTACTTACATGAACATGCACAATGTTGATCAGCACAGCCAGGGGAGATATTATTGCAGAATCCTACGGAATGGAGTGGATATATTCTATGTCTATAACACACTGAATATCACAAATGGTGAATAATACGTTATCTCTTAGGAATTTGTTGTTTGTATCTTGTGAAATTGTATAAAAGTTACTATTATCACTATTTGGCTTTGTAGATGATACATATTTTTTTGTCAGTATTGTTTTCCTTATTTTTAGAGTAACATTTTCAGCAAATGTCTTATAGTTTTATTCATTTTCAGCATTTCTTATATTTTCTCCTCTTGTTGAATGGAATAAATCAGGGCATGCTTTTTATTTAATTTAAATGTTACCCGCTTTTCTCCCCAATTTTGTGGTCTCCAATTGTTTTTAGTAGTTACTATCTTGTCTCATCGCTACAACTCCTTTACGGGCCCAGGAGAGATGAAGGTCGAAAGCCATGCGTCCTCCGAAACACAATAAAAACCAAGCCGCACTGCTTCTTAAACTTCTTATGGCTGGGGGCAGTATTGAGTAGCTTGGATAATAAGCTGCCCAGAGGTGCCCAGAGTAAACTGCCTGCTCCTCAGTCTGAGTTGCTAATATATGCATATTGTTAGTTTATTTGGATAGAAAACACTCTGAAGTTTCTAAAACTGTTTGAATGATGTCTGTGAGTATAACATAACTCATATGGCAGGCAAAAACCTAAGAAGAAATCCAACCAGGAAGTGGGAAATCTGAGGTTGGTCGATATTCAACTCAGCCCCTATTGAAGATACAGTGGGATATTGGTCATGTTGCACTTCCTAAGGCTTCCACTAGATGTCAACCGTCTTTAGAAACTTGTTTGAGGTTTCTACTGTGAAGGGGGGCTGAATGAGAGGGGAATGAGGTCTGCCAGCAGCCACGAGCTGGTCATGCGCATTCACATGAGAGGTGTGAAGACAAAGGAATTCTCCGGTTGGAACATTATTGAAGATTTATGTTAAAAACATCCTAAAGATTGATTCTATACATCGTTTGACATGTTTCTACGGACTGTAACGGAACTTTTTGACATTTAGTCTGCAACTAGTGAATGCGCTTTGTGAGTTTTGATTTGTTTCCCAAATGCGCTAACAAAAGTAGCTATTTGGACATCATCGAACAAATCAAACCTTTATTGTGGAACTGGGATTCCTGGGAGTGCATTCTGATGAGGATCATCAAAGGTAAGTGAATATTTATAATGTTATTTCTGACTTATGTTGACTGCACAATATGGAGGATATATTTTTGGCTTGTTGGGTCTCTGAGCGCCGTACTCAGATTATTGCATGGTTTGCTTTTTCCGTAAAGCTTTTTTTAAATCTGACACAGCAGTTGCATTAAGGAGAAGTTTATCTCTATTTCCATATATAACACTTGTATTTTCATCAACATTTATAATGAGTATTTTTGTAAATTGATGTGGCTCTCTGCAAAATAGTAGTTTTTGGAACTACTGAACATAAAGTGCCAATGTATACTGAGATTTTTTTTATATAATTATGAACTTTATCAAACAAAACATACATGTATTGTGTAACATGAAGTCCTATGAGTGTCATATGATGAAGATCATCAAAGGTTAGTGATGAATTCTATCTCTATTTCTGATTTTTGTGAATCCACTCTTTGGCTGGAAAAATGGCTGTGTTTTTCTGTGACTTGGCTCTGACCTAACATAATCATTTGTGGTGCTTTCGCTGTAAAGCCTATTTGAAATCGGACACTGTGGTGGGATTAACAACAAGATTGCCTTTAAAATGGTATAAGATACTTGCTTGTATGTTTGAGGAATTTTAATTATGAGATTTCTGTTGATTTGAATGTGGCCCCTGTACTTTCACTGGCTGTTGTCATATCAATCTTGTTAACAGGATTTCAGCCCTAAGAAGGTATCACAGCGCGCATCCAACCCAGAAGCCAGCCGCACCAATGTGTTGGAGGAAACCCTGTGCACCTGGTGACCTAGTTAGCGCGCACTGCGCCCGGCCTGCCACAGAAGTCGCTAGTGCGCGATGAGACAAGGATATCCCTACCGGCCAAACCCTCCCTAACCCGGACGACGCTAGGCCAATTGTGCGTCGCCCCATGCACCTCCCGGTCGCGGCCAGCTGCGACAGAGCCTGGGCTCAAACCCAGAGTCTCTGGTGGCACAGCTAGCACTGCGATGCAGTGCCTTAGCCCACTGCGCCACCCGAGAGGCATCAGGGCATGCTTTTAATAGCAATATGTATATTTTATTGTGTCTTCTCAGATAAAAAGAATCCTCCCTACACTCTGTATAGAGAGAGTTCCAACATCAGTGAGATGACGTTGAACTGCAACTCTGGAGATGAACCTAAAAGAACAGCTTGGTATTGGGCACCCAAAACCACTACATGCAACATCGGTGAAGGTGGCTCCAGCAGAGAGAGAACATCCAAACGGGGTATCAATGCAGGAGAATCCTCAGAGATTCTCATTCCGGGGTTTCAAGGTAGACCACTGAAGCCAGCCAGTGGTCCTGAGGTGTGAGGTGTCGGAGGTGAGCGGTGGCCCTGTGACCCTGGCCTGGATGAGGATGGAGGAGAGCAGGGGGCTGCTGGTCAAACAGGACGTCCTGACAGAGATTCATGCCAACAGGACGCTCAGTGTGACCCTGCCCAGCCTCCGTAGAGATCAGCTGCACTGGCAGTGTGTGGTGTTCACAGAGGGCATTCTTAGGGCTACAGCCTTCCTGACCCTCACAATGCCCGACGAAATAGGCACGTAGCTCACAGACACTTTATGCATAGAAAATTCTATCTAAAATGTTTTGCCTAAAACATTATTACAAAGAATACATTTGCAGGTGTCTATAGCCATAGTTCCTACAGCCATAGTTCTAGCCTCATCATTTGTACCTTTTGGAAAAGTAGCCTCCCTCTCCCCTTCTCTCTCTCTCTCTCTCTCTCTCTCTCTCTCCCTCTCCCCTTCTCTCTCTCTCTCTCGCTCTCTCTCTCCCTCTCCCCTTCTCTCTCTCTCTCTCTCGCTCTCTCTCTCCCCTTCTCTCTCTCTCTCTTGCTCTCTCTCTCCCTCTCCCACACTCTCTCTCTCTCTCTCCCTCTCCCCTTCTCTCTCTCTCTCTCGCTCTCTCTCTCCCTCTCCCCCACTCTCTCTCTCTCTCTCTCTCTCTCTCTCTCCCTCTCCCCTTCTCTCTCTCTCTCTCGCTCTCTCTCTCTGTGTGCCATTGACAGAGAGTAGTCTGTAGCCTGTGATCATTGTTCCCTGTTTAGGTTGGTGTGTGCCGTTGCTGTGATCCTGATGAGATCTGGTGATTTCCACAGGAGGGGGATCAGCTGCAGCTGCAGCTGCAGGTAGCCACACTGATTTCTAACTTATACTGTGTTCCTAAATGTAATGTTATTCTATGTTAAGATGGACCTGTCTCAAGTAATATTTTGTTTCTACCTTGAAGGTATGACAGACCTACCACTGACTGAGATGATCCAAAGAGAGACAAAGGTATCTACAGTACAGTATACTGTACACATTTCCAGTGGATGCTGTGACACTGGAATGTTAGATGTAACTCTGTTTTTGATCTTCTTTATTTTTGTAACTGTCTGTTTAAGACCAAGACATACCTGAGCTCGTCTATGAAAACAACCCCGACTCTAACATTTATGAAACACCCACTAAGAACACGTCACAAGTGTGAGCCATTCATCATCATCACACACTTAAAAAAGCACATCTACAAAACACATTTTTCAAATTAAATCAAATTGTAGTAGTCCCACGCGCCCAAATACAACAGCCTTACAGTTAAATGCTTACTTACGAGCCCCTAACCAACAGTGCATTTTCAAAGAAATATGGATAAGAATAAGAGATAAAAGTAACAAGTAATTAAAGAGCAGCAGTAATAAATAACAATATATACAGGGGGGTGGCGGTACAGAGTCAATGTGCGGGGGCACCGGGTAGTTGAGGTAGTATGTAAGTGTAGGTAGAGTTAATTAAAGTGACTATGCATAGATGACAACAGAGAGTGGCAGTGGTGTGAAGAGGGGAGGGGGGTGCAATGCAAATAGTCTGGGTAGCCATTTGACCAGATGTTCAGGAGTCTTATGGTTTGGGGACCTAGACTTGGCGTTCCGTTACCGCTTGCCGTGCGGTAGCAGAGAGAACAGTCTATGCCGAGGGTGGCTGGAGTCTTTGACAATTTTTAGGCCCTTCCTCTGACATCTCCTGGTATAGAGGTCCTGGATGGCAGGAAGCTTGGCCCCAGTGATGTACTGGGCTGTACGCATTACCCTCTGTAGTGCCTTGCGGTCGTAGGCCGAGCAGTTGCCATACCAGGCAGTGATGCAACCAGTGCTCTCGAGGGTGCAGCTGTAGAACCTTTTGAGGTTCTGAGGACCCATGCCAAATCTTTTCAGTCTCCCGAGGGGGAATAGGTTTTGTTGTGCCCGCTTCCCGACTGTCTTGGTGTGCTTGGACCATGTTAGTTTGTTGGTTATGTGGACACTAAGGAACTTGAAGCTCTCAACCTGTTCCACTGCAGACACGTCAATGAGAATGGGGGTGTGCTCTGTCCTCTTTTCCCTGGAGCCCACAATCATCTCCTTTGTCTTGATCACGTTGACAGAGAGGTTGTTGTCCTGGTACCTCATGCCCAGGTCTCTGACCTCCTTCCTATAGGCTGTCTCGTTGTTGTCGGTTATCAGGCCTACCACTGTTGTGTCAGGTGTTGTCGGTTATCAGGCCTACCATGTAATGATGGTGCTGGAGTCGTGCCTGGCCGTGCAGTCATGAGTGAACAGGGAGTACCGGAGGGGGCTGAGCACGCACCCCTGAGGGGCCCCCGTGTTGAGGACCAGCGTGGCGGATATGTTGTTACCTACCCTTACCACCTGGGGGCGGCACGTCAGGAAGTCCAGGATCCAGTTGCAGAGGGAGGTGTTTAGTCCCAGGGTCCTTAGCTTACTGGTGTGCTTTGAGGGCACTATGGTGTTGAACGCTGAGCTGTAGTCAATGAATAGCATTCTCACGTAGGTGTTTATTTTGTTCAGGTGGTAAAGGGCAGTGTGGAGTGCAATAGAGATTGCATCATCTGTGGATCTGTTGGGGCGGTATGCAAATTGGAGTGGGTCTAGGGTTTCTGGGATGATGGTGTTGATGTGAGCAATGACCAGCCTTTCAAAGCCCTTCATGGCTACAGATGTGAGTGCACGGGTCGGTAGTCATTTTGGCAGGTTACCTTAGTGTTCTTGGGCACAGGCACTATGGTGGTCTGCTTAAAACATAAAAGTTGTAAAATAATTATGCTGTCTACATTCAGTGACTGTGATGAATACGCTACTGAGTGGATGATCTTATACACTCTTGTCATGCTTATGCTTTGTACCATACCGTTAAGGAACCAAGGAGGGGAGATTTTCTCTGCTGAGAAAGTACATAGACCTATACTATTAAAGGCTTTCAGCATTGGATTGTCTATCAAATACATTTAAGCTATGTATGTATTATGTTTATCATGCTAACCCTGCTTCATATAGCTATTTTTCATACTAAACTTTCAGGAATCAAACAGTATCAAAACCCATGCAATTTGAGCCATGGCTCTAACTTCTATTTTTTATTTTACCTTTATTTAACTAGGCAAGTCGGTTAAGAACAAATTCTTATTTTCAATGATGGCCTAGGAACAGTGGGTTAACTGCCTTGTTCAGGGGCAGAACGACAGATTTGTACCTTGTCAGTTCGGGGATTCAACCTTGCATCCTTTCGGTTACTAGTCCAACGCTCTAACCGTTAGGCTACCCTGTCGCCATTTAAAGGTCCATTTAAAACAGCTGATGAAACTAACACTGTAAAAGTTTGAAAAAATAATAATACGTTTTAATTCCTGAAAGTTTCTGGTTGAAAATACAATCCACAAAGGACCTTTTAATCAGCGGGTTTGAATGGGTGGAAGTTTCGGGTTTTCCATCATGACATCACCATGTGGTAAATTGGTTAATAGACCAATAACAAAGAGTTCCAAAACGATCTGCCAATAACGGCTATGTTTCAGTTTTTCCCTTCCCACTCAGACCACTCCCAAAAAGTGTTTTTTGACCCTTTTAATGGAAATCTATTACAGTAAAGTTCTACATTTTTACCTAGAAATGATTTAATATAAATGTTTAAAAAGCTGCATTGTGCCTTTAATGCTAATGAACCTTAATGGACGTAACCCCATTATAACATTGCTATGCACTTCACTTTACCATACCATATGTTTTTAATGAATCAGTGTATAGGTCTGGTGATATAACGAACAAACTGCTTCCTGTAACACCAGTTTAGATCATGTTAAGTAAAATCGTTCCTAATTTGTGTTGATTCTATTTCAATTCCAGTTCAATTCCAGTTTAAATTGTACCTTTTTCCCATGGTGTGTTCTTGTTAAAGTATTATTAACGTAATTGAGAATAAAACCACGTACAATCATCTGGGTCCTATCCATTACTGTAACTATACCTAAATTAGATATCAGACATTTCGCCTGGCTTGGCCATCCGACCATGGCATTCAATGGTCAAAATGGGTAGCTCAAATGCTAACGGTTCAAATCAACTGAGAAAACCTTCACGTTATCAGATCAAGAGAACAAGTTGCTACAATGATGAATGCAATAGTGAGATGACGAGATGTAACTGAACAAGATAGCGGAAATTGTGCAAGCTGCTGTTTCAATGTAAGAATGTGCTCTGCTCCGTCTCTCTGTCTGGAGTTGTTTCTCAGATATTGGTGGAACTGGAGTTAAATGTCAGGTCATGGACCACATTGTGGTTATTCAGTGGTGGATCCTGTTATGCATATCAGGGAATTCTGCTGAGGGTGAGTTCAGTTCTTACTGTATGTATTTCATCATCATTCTTTTGTTGCTCTGAACATCTTGTTTAAAACAAGCAGAATGTTTCATTCAAAACCCAAATATCTGGGACAAGCAATTTCAATGTAAATTAAAGGATTACATGTACAGTATGGACAGTTTCCATGACTATCAGAGGGAAACTGGTATACCGATTAGACTTTGAAAACCTATTCTCTAATTTGAATCGGTTGTCCTTGATTTTTAAAACAAATAAGGGGCTTTAAACCAGATTCACAATAAATAATCTGTGCATTTTGAAACTGTTATGGGGTGAATTAATACTGTCATTTGACCAGATCTGTGTCTCATTGTCCACACACAGTGATGAAGAGGAGCATCTTCTTGATCTCTGGTCAGACAGAGAGTGTGCACCTGTCTGTGTCAGACCTGGCTCAACCTCACTGGTCAGAGTTCAGCTGGGAGTGGACCTCACATGATGGGAGATACTCAGAGATTCAAATAGCCAGAGCAATATCCTCTAGGCTAGTGGTTAGTCCACCTTTCACAGAGTACTTTTCTTGCAGCAAAGACTTTGACGTAACAGTGAAGCCGAAGTTTGAATGTGCAGGGGTGTTTTTGTTGGTAAGAACAAATGTCCCATTGGTTAAGATTGAGATCTTCACCACAAAAAGTAAGTAGATTCTGTGTCTGTTTTGTACAGACACGCCATCGTGAATCTTCCATAATGACAAAATACTTTCCAATGATTAAATCGTTTCGAAAGCCAGCTTCCAAAATTAATTTCTTCACCGTAATTGTTCATTCACATTATTGTTTTAGTTTGGACAGTAAGTTTACATTGTAAACATCTTTAAATTGCATGTTTTTTCAGTTACACCTTCCTTTTGGCCTTCATTTCGTCTGGGTTCTGATGTGAGTGTTAGTTGCGAGGTGTCCAGCCTACCAGATGGGGCCACACTGCAGTGGGAAAGAGATGGAGATTCCACTTCTATCACCACGCTGTTCTACAACAACACTGTCCACATGATCATCCGCAGTGTTCATCCGGACAGTCAGGGGGCATACTACTGCACTTTTAGACAGAATGGAACACTGTTATATAATGTCTCTAATGCTGTCAGAATTGAGGAAGGTACAAAATGTGTTCTTATCTAACTGAAATATCAAAACTTTTATGTGAAATGTGAATGTTGTCCTCTTGATCAGTAGTCATTGATAATCAATAATATTGGTCTGATTTTAAATGGATAAATGGTGATCACATGTGATACATTTACAATAAAATGGACCCGTAATGCCATTTAGACTTTGGATTGAAATAAAATTCAACTTTCCCCTCTGACTGAACAACGCTATGGTTTTCTCCACAGTTTCGTCTGATGCCACTCTCACAATGTACAGAGAGAGCTCCAACAGCTCTCTGGTGACACTGCTTTGTATGACATCAGATGAGTACATCCATGCATCATGGTCCTGGACCCCATTATCTACAGCTAAAGAGGTTCACCTTGTGAGAACTACAATGTACGGCTCCAATGACACGTTTAATGAGAGATTTTCATACGGGGACTTCAATGGATACTACTTCCCTCTCTACTTCTCACCAGTGAAGTTTGAAGATTCTGGAAGGTTCAATTGCTATTTTGAAAACCTCCTAGTTGCCTCTATCGATGTGGTAACCCTAAAGGGTGAGCATTATCATTTTAAATATCTACGGTGCATTTTTCAGAATAATCTATTCTACTAATCTTTGAGAGAACAGATGACAGATCCCCAATGATCTCCAGATTTCCATTTCAGTCTCTGCAGTTCCGCCTAGTGGATTCCCCAGGAATCATCCGGTGGTCCTGAGATGTGAGGTGTCGGAGGTGAGCACCGACCCTGTGACCCTAGCCTGGCTGAGGATGGAAGGGAGCAGGGGGCTGCTGGTCAAACAGGACATCCTGACAGAGAGTCACCCCAACAGGATGCTCAGTGTGACCCTGCCCAGCCTCCATAGGGACCAGCTGCACTGGCAGTGTGCTGTGTTCACAGAGGGCATGCTCAGAGCGACAGCCTCCCTGACCCTCACACTCCCCACACAGACAACAATGTCTTCAATGACAGGTAACAATTAGTTATGATAGACTCTCTTCAAATTGATCTAATCTGTTCCAACCTATCTCAAACCAAACACATTTTTCCTCACTGGACCTCTGCTCTCCCCTGGCATAGGCCTAGTGTAACAAAATAAATAGGTTACCATGCTGGAGAGGTTGCCATGTTTAATATAATTTAACATAAGTTTTCATAGGGATGGGCACCGAGACAGTGGTGAGAGGGGTGATTACAATGGCTGCCACCCTAGGAATTCTGGGACTTCTCGGGTTCTACTGTCGAAGACCAAACGGTAAGGAGACACTCCCTCTTGGATAGACACTCCATAAACAAGACCTCCAACCCAATCCCAAAGGAACGGGACATTGAGGAACCATCTAAAATGTCTGCCTTAGACAGTACCTCTCTTTCTCTTTCGTTTTGGACCGAGGCAGAGCTAGCCTTTCTCATGGGACGTGGATCCTTCTCTGCATTAGAGAGCTTTTAAAGTCTCCAAACATATGACCAACTTTGATTTTGTAGTGAACTACAATTTAAATTAACATTATGTAGTAACAAACATGATCACCTTTCATAAGTACTGAGTGGAAAACTAGTGAATTAGTGTGTGTAAATGACATCATTTCAAACTCTTCTGGTTGATGTGTTGTTGTGTCATCCATCCAGGCACCCAGACACAGAGACAAAAGGAGGAACCTGCTCAACTGCAGGAGACTGGTGTATAGCCTTCTTGCTAGCCTATGGCCTGTGTCTGTGTTGAAATATAGCTTTCCCACCCATGTCTGTACCAACTAGTAACATCTTTCACACATTACCACATGTCACACTGTTTTCTGTCAAAAGGTCTGGCAATAGAAACTTCACTGGTGTTAAAATAATGTGTTAACCACCAACAACCTTCCCTCAAAGACTAATATTGAAAACATGACCATGTTATGATACTGTAAGCATCTTTCCAAAAGACCTAAATAATTTACACAGAGTGCACAAAACATTAGGAACACCTGCTCTTTCCATGATATAGACTGACCAGGTGAATCCAGATGAAAGCTATGATCCCTTATTGATGTCACGTGTTAAATCCACTTTGATCAGCGTAAATAAAGGGGAGGAGACAGGTTAAAGAAGGATTCTTGAGACAATTGAGACATGGACTGCGTATGTGTGGCATTCAGAGGGTGAACGGTCAAGACTAAATAGTAATGTTTTTACACTCAGTGTATATTATTTAGTTCATCCTAGAAATGTACATTTCCATTCATCCTCAGTCTGTAATGTTTGTACACAATAAATGGGGATGTTAATACTAGTTTGTCAACAGTGTCTCAGTTTATTTTACCATCTGATTGTCCTGTATTAGGAAAGCTTTGAACTTTGAATGGACTGTTGTAAGAGACTGGCTATAACGTAGCAAGTTGGGCTTTTTGGTTTTGAAAGCCTTTGGTTGCATTTGGACATCATGGTCTTTGGAATTTCAAAATATTCACTGTTTGCTTCAAGAGGAAAATGTCTTGTTTCCATATTAATTATAATATGTGTAACATCCTTGTTATAACACTACTTCTATTATTTTAATTGCACAGCATTTACATTATATTCTGCTACATGTTGCTAAACTGTGACATGTTTGACTATTGTTTTGATCCCATTGATGCCTATTATCGGCAGGTAGCCTAGTGGTTAGAGCATTGGACTAGTAACCAAAAGGTTGCTAGATCGAATCCCTCAACTGACAAGGTAAAAATCTGTTGTTCTGCCCCTGAACAAGGCAGTTAACCAACTGTTCCAAGGCCTTCATTGAAAATAAGAATTTCTTCTTATTAACTGACTTGCTTAGTTATATAAATGTAAAATAAATTATGGTGGTGGTGTGGCATTGATAATTTAACCTTTAATCCTGCTCCGTAATCCCTGCTTGCTACATTCAGTATGTGGCTGATACAAGTAAAGTGAGATTTTATGAAGTAATATATCCTCAGATTTGCACTCATTTTAAATTGCATCACATCTGTAGTTCTTGAACTTCTTCTTTTCTTCAGTCATTTCCTGAACCTATTTATCAGAGATGTCAGTAATGATATGAGTTGGCTACTGAGTAGATACGGGAACAGAACAGTAACATACAGCAACATGGGGCAGTACAGTGGCTCTATGGGTGTAACGTTGTTGTGGGTTCTGCTGTGGATATCTAGATCCGGTCAGGGACTCTCAGCTGAACGTGAGTAACGTGTTTCTGGTTGAATTATTTGACATAAAAGAGTCACCATTTAAAGAGGTAAACTGTAGTTGCTACATCCATTTGGAGACCTTTAAATGAATGATATACACCAGCATAGCCATGGGAAGTAGTTTGGGGTGGAACGCAGTAAAAAAAATTCAGCAATGGAGGATGGGGGAGGGGCTGAGAATGTTTTGTCAAGGGGGTCGCATTTTTGTGTGAATTTTTAAGGATATTTTCAATCAGATATTTCAGGGGGTGCTACAGCAGCCTCAGCACTCCTACTTCCTGCAGCTGTGAACACCCAGGATGGGAAACTGGCGGCCCGCCCCTTTTGACGGCCCTCGGGTCAAAAGAAGAAGTACATTTTAAAAAAAGAACGTTTTTTCTCAGTCGGGGTCCCAACCTACTGTTGCAAGTTAGAATAGGATCATATACAATGTGACATTTTTTAAATATGTTTGTGCATCAGCAGTTTTTCTATGATGCAGTCACTGATTGTCAGTCAATTAGTCCATGTCAGCTAAACATTTTTTTATTGGTAAGTTAGTCTTGCTGCTAGCTTTCTAAATTTAGTAATCATGGTCAAAATACCATCCGGGGGGAACACATTGATTTTGTTAGTCAGTCTCACTCAGATATCATATTAAAAACTGCACACATTTCTCCTCACCATATGGCAAAATGTGTAGAATTGCAGGAAATTAGTAAAACAAAATCAACTTGTAAAATTGTAGAAAATTTACTCCAAAACATGTTTTTTCTCTCCGCTGCCAAGATGGGTTCTGCTGAAATGTTTTTCTCACTATGTGGTGATGGGGGGGATTATGCATATGTGGTTATGCAGACCTGCAAGGCATTTCCCTCCACTCATGATGAGTTCAGTTTTAGTGGCCCCCACCACCCACCAAGTTGCCCATCCCTGATATACATCCATTGATTCTTGAAGATTTGAACTGCCTAATGAGCTTAGTTCAACTGTTGTACCCCATCTGTATCCCAAATATAAGTTGTAAACAATATAAATATTATAAACATTTTTATAAATATCTCCAGGCCCATATCTCAGCTGTTTCCCAAATCAGTAGCAGGTTAACTGCTTTGTTGTTGTTCTATCAGCAGATTGCCCCTTTAAAGCATGACATACAAGTATGATGAAGCTATTGAGGAGTCATCTGAGAAAGAGAGCGAGAGAAAATGTGTGATTTGAACAGTGAATAATATTAATATAAAGATATTTTGCAGCTTTTTATCCCATCGTTTTGAATATCTTCCCTCCACAGAATTGTCAACGAAGATATTTTTCCTTGCCGAGACCAATACCAGTAACAGAGTCACTCTCCAAGTTCCCCCTGCAGTTCTGAAAGGGACAGCGTACCAATGGATGTGGACCGCACATGATGGCAGACACTCAAACACTTCAGTAGCCCAAATCACTTCCTCCATGAGTAGAAATCCTTCATGGAACACACAGGCTCCTTTCTCACAAGGAACAGGATATCTGTCTATGCAAAAAAAATATGAAAATGCTGGAGAGTTTGTGCTCATGCAAACCAAACCAGCTTCAGCAGTTCTGGCGAGATTTGAGGTGTTTAGTTTTGTGGTTAAAGGTATATTGATCATGTTCAGTTTCTCAATGTGTATAATTTGAATCATTTTAAATATCAATGTATATCGCCTCGTCAATATCATAATTAGAGACAAAATTTTGCTGTTATAATCATTTCATTATTGATTTTCAAGCATTTTAGATTAGTAAAAATGTAAACCACTGATTTCCACATTTCCCCTCGTTTTATCTTCTTTTAACAAATTGAAGTAAAGTCATATATATCTCCTTGTTGCAGCGACACCAAACTATAATGGTAATGAAGTGTATCTGGGTTCTGATGTGAGTGTGCGTTGCGAGGTGTCCCACATACCAGATGGGGCCACACTGCAGTGGGAAAGACATGGAGATTCCACATCTAACACCACGCTGTTCTACAACAAAACGGCCCATATGATCATCCACACTGTCGATCAGAATTACCAGGGGAGATCTAACTGCAATTTCAGACTGAATGGAGAATTGTTGTTTAGAGTTCATACTACACTGTCTGTACAAACAGGTAATATTTATTAACATGAATGTAATATATTAACACATGACGTGACCAAATGTTAAATATTCAGGAAGATGGTCCTCAATAATACAAAGAAAAGAGTGATACAACTGCACTATACAGGCAAACAATATCATCAGCATTTTCCTTTTAACGTTTCTTTATTCCAGGCACATTTAATAAACCATATCATCTGTTTCGAGAGAGCAGCAACAGCAGTGAGGTGAAGTTGATCTGCGGGTCAAGTTCCCCAAGTTCCCCATACAGCAGAGCCGCATGGACCATGAGCAGATCACCAACATCTGTTACTCTGACTTCATCAGACAAAGTCAGAAGTGACCGATTCTCATCTCCCTCATTCAACGGATATGATTTCCCACTGCATGTCTCACCAGTGACATTTGAGGATAGTGGAGTTTTCACATGTTTCTTTGAAGACCACAGGTTCAGCTCGGTTAAAATCACAACCATTCGAGGTAACTTTGCTTTAGTCTTTTAACAATGAGAGAGCAGACACTCTGTTCACTTATACTGTTGGTTACTATGACAACCATACACTTTTCATTTAATCATTTAATTTAATCAGCTGTTCAGTACATTGTTACAGTTACTGCTCTTTCAGTCAAAGTACAGTACAGTACTTTTTTCTGTTATTTATCTTAGTATCTGAATCTGGAGGGCCCCCTGGTGGCCAGCCCGTGGTGGTGAGGTGTGAGGTGTCGGAGGTGAGCACCGACCCTGTGACCCTGGCCTGGATGAGGATGGAGGGGAGCAGGTGGCTGCTGGTCAAACAGGACGTCCTGACAAAGAGTCACCCTAACAGGACGCTCAGTGTGACCCTGCCCAGCCTCCATAGGGACCAGCTGCACTGGCAGTGTGCTGTGTTCACAGAGGGCATGCTCAGAGCGACAGCCTCCCTGACCCTCACACTCCCCACACAGACAAAAATGTCTTCAATGACAGGTAACAATTAGTTATGATAGACTCTCTTCAAATTGATCTAATCTGTTCCAACCTATCTCAAACCAAACACATTTTTCCTCACTGGACCTCTGCTTTCCCCTGGCATAGGCCTAGTGTAACAAAATAAATAGGTTACCATGCTGGAGAGGTTGCCATGTTTAATATAATTTAACATAAGTTTTCATAGGGATGGGCACCGAGACAGTGGTGAGAGGGGTGATTACAATGGCTGCCACCCTAGGAATTCTGGGACTTCTTGGGCTCTACTGTCGAAGACCAAACGGTAAAGAGACACTCCCTCTTGGGTAGACTCTCCATAAACAAGACATCCAACCCAATCCCAAAGGAACGGGACATTGAGGAATCATCTAAAATGTCTGCCTTAGACAGTACCTACCTTTATCTTTCGTTTTGGGACGTGGATCCTTCTCTGCATTAGAGAGCTTTTAAAGTCTCCAAACATATGACCAACTTTGATTTTGTAGTGAACTACAACTTAAATTAACATTATGACGAAACATTCTGGTTGATGTGTTGTTGTGTCTTCCATCCAGGCACCCAGACACAGAGACAAAAGGAGGAACCTGCTCAACTGGAGGAGACTAGTGTATAGCCTTGTTGCTAGCCTATGGCCTGTGGCTGTGTTGAAATATAGCTTTACCACCCATGTCTGTACCAACCAGTGACGTCTTTCACACTGAATTACCACATGTCACACTGTGTTCTGTCAAAAGGTCTGGCAATAGAAACTTCACTGGTGTTAAAATAATGTGTTAACCACCAACAACCTTCCCCTCAAATACTAATATTGAAAACATGACCATGTTATGATACTGTAAGCATCTTTCCAAAAGACCTAAATAATTTACACTGAGTGCACAAAACATTAGGAACACCTGCTCTTTCCATGACATAGTCTGACCAGGTGAATCCAGATGAAAGCTATGATCCCTTATTGATGTCACGTGTTAAATCCACTTTGATCAGCGTAGATAAAGGGGAGGAGACAGGTTAAAGAAGGATTCTTTAGACAATTGAGACATGGATTGTGTATGTGTGGCATTCAGAGGGTGAACAGTCAAGACAAAATAGTAATGTTTTTACATTCAGTGTATATTATTTAGTTCATCCTAGAAATGTACATTTCCATTCATCCTCAGTCTGTAATGTTTGTACACAATAAATGGGGATGTTAATACTAGTTTGTCAACAGTGTCTCAGTTTATTTTACCATCTGATTGTCCTGTATTAGGAAAGCTTTGAACTTTGAATGGACTGTTGTAAGAGACTGGCTATAATGTAGCAAGTTAGGCCTTTTGGTTTTGAAAGCCTTTGGTTGCATTTGGACATCATGGTCTTTGGAATTTCAAAATATTCACTGTTTGCTTCAAGAGGAAAATGTCTTGTTTCCAAATTAATTATAATAGGTGTAACATCCTTGTTATAACACTACTTCTATTATTTTAATTGCACAGCATTTACATTATATTCTGCTACATGTTGCTAAACTGTGACATGTTTGACTATTGTTTTGATCCCATTGATGCCTATTATCGGCAGGTAGCCTAGTGGTTAGAGCGTTGGACTAGTAACCAAAAGGTTGTTAGATCAAATCCCTCAACTGACAAGGTAAAAATCTGTTGTTCTGCCCCTGAACAAGGCAGTTAACCAACTGTTCCAAGGCCGTCATTGAAAATAAGAATTTATTCTTATTGACTGACTTGCTTAGTTATATAAATGTAAAATAAATTATGATGGTGGTGTGGCATTGATAATTTAACCTTTAATCCTGCTCCGTAATCCCTGCTTGCTACATTCAGTATGTGGCTGATACAAGTAAAGTGAGATTTTATGAAGTACTACAGTGCCTTGCGAAAGTATTCGGCCCCCTTGAACTTTGCGACCTTTTGCCACATTTCAGGCTTCAAACATAAAGATATAAAACTGTATTTTTTTGTGAAGAAACAACAACAAGTGGGACACAATCATGAAGTGGAACGACATTTATTGGATATTTCAAACTTTTTTAACAAATCAAAAACTGAAAAATTGGGCGTGCAAAATTATTCAGCCCCCTTAAGTTAATACTTTGTAGCGCCACCTTTTGCTGCGATTACAGCTGTAAGTCGCTTGGGGTATGTCTCTATCAGTTTTGCACATCGAGAGACTGAAATTATTTCCCATTCCTCCTTGCAAAACAGCTCGAGCTCAGTGAGGTTGGATGGAGAGCATTTGTGAACAGCAGTTTTCAGTTCTTTCCACAGATTCTCGATTGGATTCAGGTCTGGACTTTGACTTGGCCATTCTAACACCTGGATATGTTTATTTTTGAACCATTCCATTGTAGATTTTGCTTTATGTTTTGGATCATTGTCTTGTTGGTAGACAAATCTCCGTCCCAGTCTCAGGTCTTTTGCAGACTCCATCAGGTTTTCTTCCAGAATGGTCCTGTATTTGGCTCCATCCATCTTCCCATCAATTTTAACCATCTTCCCTGTCCCTGCTGAAGAAAAGCAGGCCCAAACCACGATGCTGCCACCACCATGTTTGACAGTGGGGATGGTGTGTTCAGCTGTGTTGCTTTTACGCCAAACATAACGTTTTGCATTGTTGCCAAAAAGTTCAATTTTGGTTTCATCTGACCAGAGCACCTTCTTCCACATGTTTGGTGTGTCTCCCAGGTGGCTTGTGGCAAACTTTAAACGACACTTTTTATGGATATCTTTAAGAAATGGCTTTCTTCTTGCCACTCTTCCATTAAGGCCAGATTTGTGCAATATACGACTGATTGTTGTACTATGGACAGAGTCTCCCACCTCAGCTGTAGATCTCTGCAGTTCATCCAGAGTGATCATGGGCCTCTTGGCTGCATCTCTGATCAGTCTTCTCCTTGTATGAGCTGAAAGTTTAGAGGGACGGCCAGGTTCTAGGTCGATTTGCAGTGGTCTGATACTCCTTCCATTTCAATATTATCGCTTGCACAGTGCTCCTTGGGATGTTTAAAGCTTGGGAAATATTTTTGTATCCAAATCCGGCTTTAAACTACTTCACAACAGTATCTCGGACCTGCCTGGTGTGTTCCTTGTTCTTCATGATGCTCTCTGCGCTTTTAACGGACCTCTGAGACTATCACAGTGCAGGTGCATTTATACGGAGACTTGACTACACACAGGCGGATTGTATTTATCATCATTAGTCATTTAGGTCAACATTGGATCATTCAGAGATCCTCACTGAACTTCTGGAGAGAGTTTGCTGAATCATTTTGCACGGCCAATTTTTCAGTTTTTGATTTGTTAAAAAAGTTTGAAATATCCAATAAATGTCGTTCCACTTCATGATTGTGTCCCACTTGTTGTTGATTCTTCACAAAAAAATACAGTTTTATATCTTTATGTTTGAAGCCTGAAATGTGGCAAAAGGTCGCAAAGTTCAAGGGGGCCGAATACTTTCGCAAGGCACTGTACATCCTCAGATTTGCACTCATTTTAAATTGCATCACATCTGTAGTTTTTGAACTTCTTCTTTTCTTCAGTCATTTCCTGAACCTATTTATCAGAGATGTCAGTAATGATATGAGTTGGCTACTGAGTAGATACGGGAACAGAACAGTAACATACAGCAACATGGGGCAGTACAGTGGCTCTATGGGTGTAACGTTGTTGTGGGTTCTGCTGTGGATATCTAGATCCGGTCAGGGACTCTCAGCTGAACGTGAGTAACGTGTTTCTGGTTGAATTATTTGACATAAAAGAGTCACCATTTAAAGAGGTAAACTGTAGTTGCTACATCCATTTGGAGACCTTTAAATGAATGATATACACCAGCATAGCCACGGGAAGTAGTTTGGGGTGGAACGCAGTAAAAAAAATTCAGCAATGGAGGATGGGGGAGGGGCTGAGAATGTTTTGTCAAGGGGGTCGCATTTTTGTGTGAATTTTTAAGGATATTTTCAATCAGATATTTCAGGGGGTGCTACAGCAGCCTCAGCACTCCTACTTCCTGCAGCTGTGAACACCCAGGATGGGAAACTGGCGGCCTGCCCCTTTTGACGGCCCTCGGGTCAAAAGAAGAAGTACATTTAAAAAAAGAACGTTTTTTCTCAGTCGGGGTCCCAACCTACTGTTGCAAGTTAGAATAGGATCATATACAATGTGACATTTTTTAAATATGTTTTGCATCAGCAGTTTTTCTATGATGCAGTCACTGATTGTCAGTCAATTAGTCCATGTCAGCTAAACATTTTTTTATTGGTAAGTTAGTCTTGCTGCTAGCTTTCTAAATTTAGTAATCATGGTCAAAATACCATCCGGGGGGAACACATTGATTTTGTTAGTCAGTCTCACTCAGATATCATATTAAAAACTGCACACATTTCTCCTCACCATATGGCAAAATGTGTAGAATTGCAGGAAATGAGTAAAACAAAATCAACTTGTAAAATTGTAGACAATTTACTCCAAAACATGTTTTTTCTCTCCGCTGTCAAGATGGGTTCTGCTGAAATGTTTTTCTCACTATGTGGTGATGGGGGGGATTATGCATATGTGGTTATGCAGACCTGCAAGGCATTTCCCTCCACTCATGATGAGTTCAGTTTTAGTGGCCCCCACCACCCACCAAGTTGCCCATCCCTGATATACATCCATTGATTCTTGAAGATTTGAACTGCATAATGAGCTTATTTCAACTGTTGTACCCCATCTGTATCCCAAATATAAGTTGTAAACAATATAAATATTATAAACATTTTTATAAATATCTCCAGGCCCATATCTCAGCTGTTTCCCAAATCAGTAGCAGGTTAACTGCTTTGTTGTTGTTCTATCAGCAGATTGCCCCTTTAAAGCATGACATACAAGTATGATGAAGCTATTGAGGAGCCATCTGAGAAAGAGAGCGAGAGAAAATGTGTGATTTGAACAGTGAATAATATTAATATAAAGATATTTTGCAGCTTTTTATCCCATCGTTTTGAATATCTTCCCTCCACAGAATTGTCAACGAAGATATTTTTCCTTGCCGAGACCAATACCAATAACAGAGTCACTCTCCAAGTTCCCCCTGCAGTTCTGAAAGGGACAGCACACCAATGGATGTGGACCTCACATGATGGCAGACACTCAAACACTTCAGTAGCCCAAATCACTTCCTCCATGAGTAGAAATCCTTCATGGAACACACAGGCTCCTTTCTCACAAGGAACAGGATATCTGTCTATGCAAACAAAATATGAAAATGCTGGAGAGTTTGTGCTCATGCAAACCAAACCAGCTTCAGCAGTTCTGGCGAGATTTGAGGTGTTTAGTTTTGTGGTTAAAGGTATATTGATCATGTTCAGTTTCTCAATGTGTATAATTTGAATCATTTTAAATATCAATGTATATTGCCTCGTCAATATCATAATAAGAGACAAACTTTTGCTGTTGTAATCATTTCATTATTGATTTTCAAGCATTTTAGATTTGTAAAAATGTAAACCACTGATTTCCACATTTCCCTCGTTTTATCTTCTTTTAACAAATTGCAGCGACACCAAACTATAACGGTAATGAAGTGTATCTGGGTTCTGATGTGAGTGTGCGTTGCGAGGTGTCCCACATACCAGATGGGGCCACACTGCAGTGGGAAAGACATGGAGATTCCACATCTAACACCACGCTGTTCTACAACAAAACGGCCCATATGATCATCCACACTGTCGATCAGAATTACCAGGGGAGATCTAACTGCAATTTCAGACTGAATGGAGAATTGTTGTTTAGAGTTCATACTACACTGTCTGTACAAACAGGTAATATTTATTAACATGAATGTAATATATTAACACATGACGTGACCAAATGTTAAATATTCAGGAAGATGGTCCTCAATAATACAAAGAAAAGAGTGATACAACTGCACTATACAGGCAAACAATATCATCAGCATTTTCCTTTTAACGTTTCTTTATTCCAGGCACATTTAATAACCCATTGATACATCTGTTTCGAGAGAGCAGCAACAGCAGTGAGGTGAAGTTGTTCTGCAGGTATAATTCCCCATACAGCAGAGCCGCATGGACCATGAGCAGATCACCAACATCTGTTACTCTGACTTCATCAGACAAAGTCAGAAGTGACCGATTCTCATCTCCCTCATTCAACGGATATGATTTCCCACTGCATGTCTCACCAGTGACATTTGAGGATAGTGGAGTTTTCACATGTTTATTTGAAGACCAGAGGTTCAGCTCGGTTAAAATCACAACCATTCGAGGTAACTTTGCTTTAGTCTTTTAACAATGAGAGAGCAGACACTCTGTTCACTTATACTGTTGGTTACTATGACAACCATACACTTTTAATTTAATCATTTAATTTAATCAGCTGTTCAGTACATTGTTACAGTTACTGCTCTTTCAGTCAAAGTACAGTACAGTACAGTACTTTTTTCTGTAATTTATCTTAGTATCTGAATCTGGAGGGCCCCCTGGTGGCCAGCCCGTGGTGGTGAGGTGTGAGGTGTCGGAGGTGAGCACCGACCCTGTGACCCTGGCCTGGATGAGGATGGAGGGGAGCAGGTGGCTGCTGGTCAAACAGGACATCCTGACAGAGAGTCACCCCACCAGGACGCTCAGTGTGACCCTGCCCAGCCTCCGTAGCGACCAGCTGCACTGGCAGTGTGCTGTGTTCACAGAGGGCATGCTCAGAGCGACAGCCTCCCTGACCCTCACACTCCCCACACAGACAACAATGTCATCAATGACAGGTAACAACTTGTTTTGCTGCACTTGCATTCTACGCTGTTCACAGGGGGCATGCTCAGTGCAAGCATTCCTCTCAGTTTCAGTGATTTCTGCTGGAAGATCAGAGTTCATTACATCAATATCTCTATGAAAGGTAACACATGTCTGTAGATTACATTAGATCACTCCATCTGAATGATTGGAATCTATTAAAGATTCAGTAAGATGACATCATCACAAACAACAGACAGTTCATCATACAAGTAACCAAATCAATGTCTATTGATTGCCCTTGGGCAATTTAAACTGTGATGAATTTAGAGTCTTAGTTTCACGTATACTCCCTCTCCGGCCTCTAGATCATCAGGCTGCTGATTATCCCGCACACCTGTCACCATCGTCAAGCGCACCACCACCTCATGACACTCACCTGGACCTCCTTGATTATCTTCCTTGTATCTGTCACACCCCTTGGTTCTTTCCTCAGGTGTTATTGACTGTTTCATGTCGGTGTGGTGTTTGGGTTTTGTTTATTTTTTAAAACACTTCCTCCCTGTAATTGCTTCCCGTCTCTCAGCACACTCGTTACAGAATAACACCTCACCGAAGGAAAGCATATATATAAAAAAAAGAAGAAATTGTGTCAATGTAAATGACGCCGGGTCCGGGAGCCGCTACAGGCTTTCATGCCTCCGCAGGATTGCCAGGCTCCCCTGCTTCCACCGGCTCGTCGGGCTCTCATGCCTCCGCCGGCTCGTCGGGCTCTCATGGCTCGTCGGGCTCTCATGCCTCCGCCTCGTCTGGCTCTCATGCCTCCGCGGGCTCGTCGGGCTCTCATGCCTCCGCGGGCTCGTCGGGCTCTCATGCCTCCGCCGGCTCGTCGGGCTCTCATGCCTCCGCCGGCTCGTCGGGCTCTCATGCCTCCGCCGGCGTGACAGGTTCCCGCGCTTCAGGCGGCATGACCGGTTCACTCCTGATCCCCGGGTTCATCACCTTTGTCGAGGAGGGGGTACTGTCATGCTCCCTCTCCGGCCTCTAGGTCATCAGACTGCTGATCCTGTCACCATCGTCAAGCGCACCAGCGCCTCATGACACTCACTTGGACTCCATCCCCTCCTTGGTTATCTTCCCAATATCTGTCACTCCCCTTGGTTCTTTCCTCAGGTGTTATTGACTCAGTTTCATGTCGGTGCGTTGTTTGTGTTTCGTGTTTTTTGTGTTTATTTATTAAAACACTCACTCCCTGTACTTGCTTCCCGACTCTCAGCGCACTCGTTACACTTAGCAAATGGAGTCAGCTGTGTAGTAAGTACTCATGTATCTCATATCCCAGCATGTTCTCTCTCATACTCTTTGTTTATGTCTTTTTGCTCACCACAGATGACCATCTGTGGACTGTGGCCATTGTGGCCTGCATTGCTATGGTTGTTGCTGGGGTCCTGGTTGGTGCTCTGGTGTTCTACCTGAAGAGGAAGAAGACAGGTAAAATACACTGAAAATGACCACTATTGCTGATCAAACTTGTTGGATTGCTACATCTTCAATTTAGGCCGATGTCAACAATTGTGTGAACATTTTTGCTATGATCGCTATTTTCAAAGCTGTGACGAACCTACCGCTGACCCAGAAGAATGACCCAGTCTACGATAACGCCACAGATCCACGAAGAGACCAAGGTATACACTTCTTCACTTTGGGTCTAATGTGATGTACAATATAGATATGTCTGTGGAGATTCCTCAGAGGAGGAAGGGGTGGACCATCCACTATTGTTTATAGTGAAACATTAAAGTTATCCTTTTTGGATAAAATTATACAAATATTATTATCACCAATAACTGATTTTAACACAGTGTTTTGTAATATTCTACAGTAGCCTCAACAGTACTCTGTAGGGTCACACCATGTAGCCGGAGTACAGTTATCTTACATTGACTTCAATACAAAACCTAGGAGGCTCATGGTTCTTACCCCCTTCCATAGACTTACACAGTAATTATGATGACTTCCGGAGGCCGTCGTCCAACCTATCAGAGCTCTTGCAGCATGAACTAACATGTTGTCCATCCAATCAAAATATCAGAATGAATTTTATACTGAAAGCAGAAGCTACCGCCAGCTAGCACTGCAGTGCATAAAATGTGGTGAGTAGTTGACTCATTGAGAGAGAGAAGACAATATTTGAACAGTTTATTTGCATGATATTCACTGAGGATGGTAGTCCCCTTCCTCCTCTGAGGAGCCTCCACTGGTACAGTAAGCAGAAAGTAGAGATGACATCCAAGATGACATCCAGAATGTTCCACAGTGCCAACCGATGTATAGGAAGTTACACATAAATCACAACTGTGTTAACATTTTAGCTTGTTTTTTTTTTACTACCAGAGAGCCAGAAGGGTCAAACAGGGGAAGATGAGAATGAGGAAGTTCATTACTCTGAATTTGCTTTGGGTGAACCCAGGCTTGGTGGTGAGTAGTGTGTGTGTGTGTGGAAAAACAGAATGTTTTTTGAATGTGAGGCGATCAAAGAATGTAACTTGTGTAGATGAAGCGTAACTATATGATTATCTTTTTTTCAGATACCAACAGAGTCACAGCAAGGTCAAATCAGGTAAGAATAGCACTTTATTAAAAGGATTGTTTTGTTATTTATATACAGAAACAGTCAAGGGTTTTTATTGTTAGTATTTTCTATATTGTAGATTAATAGTGAAGACTGCAAAATTATGAAATAACACATGGAATCATGTAGTAATCAAAAAAGTGTTAAACAAATCTAAATACATTTGAGATTCTTCAAAGTAACCACCCTTAGCCTTGATGACAACTTTGCACACTCTTTGCATTCTCTCAACCAACTTCATGAGGTAGTCACCTGGAATGCATTTCAATTCATGTTTGAGCCTGGTTAAAAGTTAATTTGTATAATTTATTTCCTTCTAAATGTGTTTGAGCCAATCAGTTGTGTTGTGACGTGACAAGGTATGGGGTGGTATAGTCCTATTTGGGAAAATACCAAATCCATATTATGGCAAGAACAACTCAAATAAGCAAAGAGAAACGACAGTCCATCTCTTTAAGACATGAAGGTCAGTCAATGCGGAACATTTCAAGAACTTTGAAAGTTTCTTCAAGTGCAGTCACAAACCTTCATGCTCTATGATGAAACTGTCTCTCATGAGGACCGCAACAGAAAGGAAGACCCAGAGTTACCTCTGCTGCAGAGGATCAGTTCATAAGTTACCAGCCACAGAAATTGCAGCCCAAATAAAAGCTTCCCAGAGTTCAAGCAACAGACATCTCAACATCAACTGTTCAGAGGAGACTGTGTGAATCAGGCCTTCGTGGTCTAATTGCTGCAAAGAAACCACTACTAAAGGACACCAATAAGAAGAGACTTGCTTTGGCCAAGAAACATGAGCAAGGGACATTAGACCAGTGGAAATCTGTCCTTTGGTCTGATGAATCTAAAGTTGAGATTTTTGGTTCCAACCTCCATTACTTTGTGAGACGCAGAGTGGGTCAACGGATGATCTCTGCATGTGTGGTTCCCACTGTGAAGCATGGAGGTGTGACAGTGTAGGGGTGCTTTGCTGGTGACACTGTCAGTGATTTATTTAGAATTCAAGTCACACTTAACCAGCATGGCTACCACAGCATTCTGTAGCGATACGCCATCCCATCTGGTTTGGGCTTAGTGGGATCATTTATTTTTCAACAGGACAATGATCCAACACATATCCAGGATGTGTAATGGCTATTTGACCAAGAAGGAGAGTGATGGAGTGCTGCATCAGATGACCTGGCCTCCACAGTCACCTGACCTCAACCCAATTGAGATGGTTTGGGATGAGTTGGACTGCAGAGTGAAGGAAAAGCAGCTATCAAGTGCTCAACATATGTGGGAACTCCTTCAAGACCGTTGGGGAAGCTGTTTAAGAGAATGCCAATAGTGTGCAAAGCTGTCAATGGAAAGGGGGGCTACTTTGAAGAATCTAAAATATATTTTGATTTGTTTAACACTTTTTTTGGTTACTTCATGATTCCATATGTGTTAATTTGATGTCTTCACTAATATTCTACAATGTAGAAAATAGTAAAGGTAAAGAAACCCTTGAATTAGTAGGTGTGTCAACTTTTGACTGGTACTATATACAGTGCCTTGCAAAAGTATTCGCCCCCCTTGAACTTTGCGACCTTTTGCCACATTTCAGGCTTCAAACACAAAGATATAAAACTGTATTTTTTTGTGAAGAATCAACAAGTGGGACACAATCATGAAGTGGAACGACATTTATTGGATATTTCAAACTTTTTTAACAAATCAAAAACTGAAAAATTGGGCGTGCAAAATTATTCAGCCCCCTTAAGTTAATACTTTGTAGCGCCACCTTTTGCTGCGATTACAGCTGTAAGTCGCTTGGGGTATGTCTCTATCAGTTTTGCACATCGAGCGACTGACATTTTTTCCCATTCCTCCTTGCAAAACAGCTCGAGCTCAGTGAGGTTGGATGGAGAGCATTTGTGAACAGCAGTTTTCAGTTCTTTCCACAGATTCTCGATTGGATTCAGGTCTGGACTTTGACTTGGCCATTCTAACACCTGGATATGTTTATTTTTGAACCATTCCATTGTAGATTTTGCTTTATGTTTTGGATCATTGTCTTGTTGGAAGACAAATCTCCGTCCCAGTCTCAGGTCTTTTGCAGACTCCATCAGGTTTTCTTCCAGAATGGTCCTGTATTTGGCTCCATCCATCTTCCCATCAATTTTAACCATCTTCCCTGTCCCTGCTGAAGAAAAGCAGGCCCAAACCATGATGCTGCCACCACCATGTTTGACAGTGGGGATGGTGTGTTCAGCTGTGTTGCTTTTACGCCAAACATAACGTTTTGCATTGTTGCCAAAAAGTTCAATTTTGGTTTCATCTGACCAGAGCACCTTCTTCCACATGTTTGGTGTGTCTCCCAGGTGGCTTGTGGCAAACTTTAAACAACACTTTTTATGGATATCTTTAAGAAATGGCTTTCTTCTTGCCACTCTTCCATAAAGGCCAGATTTGTGCAATATACGACTGATTGTTGTCCTATGGACAGAGTCTCCCACCTCAGCTGTAGATCTCTGCAGTTCATCCAGAGTGATCATGGGCCTCTTGGCTGCATCTCTGATCAGTCTTCTCCTTGTATGAGCTGAAAGTTTAGAGGGACGGCCAGGTCTTGGTAGATTTGCAGTGGTCTGATACTCCTTCCATTTCAATATTATCGCTTGCACAGTGCTCCTTGGGATGTTTAAAGCTTGGGAAATCTTTTTGTATCCAAATCCGGCTTTAAACTTCTTCACAACAGTATCTCGGACCTTCCTGGTGTGTTCCTTGTTCTCCATGATGCTCTCTGTGCTTTTAACGGACCTCTGAGACTATCACAGTGCAGGTGCATTTATACGGAGACTTGATTACACACAGGTGGATTGTATTTATCATCATTAGTCATTTAGGTCAACATTGGATCATTCAGAGATCCTCACTGAACTTCTGGAGAGAGTTTGCTGCACTGAAAGTAAAGGGGCTGAATAATTTTGCACGCCCAATTTTTCAGTTTTTGATTTGTTAAAAAGGTTTGAAATATCCAATAAATGTCGTTCCACTTCATGATTGTGTCCCACTTGTTGTTGATTCTTCAAATAAATACAGTTTTATATCTTTATGTTTGAAGCCTGAAATGTGGCAAAAGGTCGCAAAGTTCAAGGGGGCCGAATACTTTCGCAAGGCACTGTATCTCCCAGTCACTGTATCTCCCAGGCAACCACCTGGCCAAGATAAAGCAAAGCAGTGCGACAAAAACAACGACACAAGGCACTGTGTATATATATATGAGACAGATATTACAAATAGTAACTATATATATATATATACATACATACACATAGACAGATATAGTTACTATTTGTAATATCTGTCTTATATATAAGACAGATATTACAAATAGTAACTATATCTGTCTATATGTGTGTGTATATATATATATAGTTACTATTTGTAATATCTGTCTATATATATTACTATTTGTAATATCTGTATATATATATTAGTTACTATTTGTAATATCTGTCTAAATGTAGTGTGCTCCTTGTTTTATTTTTAACTGGTGTTTATGTCCATACATACAGGAAAGTGCTGTGATCTATTCAACTCTCAACATATAAGTAAAATTACCCATGTTAAGTTTCAGGGATTGTGTTCCACATTTTGACAATGACTTAATGTGTATTAGTCTACAGAGAAAATTAAACCACAATACTGATTGCTTTTGAAATTATGCTATATGCCAGTTACCTTTCATTTTAAGCCTATGAGATTTGTTCAATTAGTTTATTATACTGCTTTTGATTCGTGCATTTAATGATACAGTAATGTATGCTTACTAAGACTGCTGTGTAAATACAGCAGCTAGCCCAATTGGAGGGTTTACATTTTGGTCTGAAATATTGATGGCTGTAACCTACAAATAATAGTTTTATATATTTGTAGTCTTTCATGCATGTGCATTTTGTATGTTTCATTCGATATATGTTTAAATAAAAATGTTTTTCGTCATTTGATCTTATTGCATAGGTGAGTGGAGTTGGATGTGTTACCAGTAGATAGCACTGTTGGAAAGAAAATGATTATTTTGCGAGAATACAGTACATGAGGTTTGCGGAGGGGAATAATTCATTTTTCAGCCCTCTTTCCTTCTCCTTTGCTATCGCTAGTTCCTTTAGGGATTGCAGTGAAAAGGTAGTAATTCAACGCTTTTTCTCCCCAACAAAGGTATGTAGGCACACTAAATGCAATGAATAGACTGCACATCCAGAAGGAATGTCTTTATGCACAGACAGGTGCAGAGTAGCACCAAAATCCCTCCTGCTTTGTGCAGAGGTGTGTGTGTGTGTGTACGCAGACACTCACACACACACATGCTCGCTTATATGAGCATGCTTGTGTGTGTGTGTGCACATTTGGGAGCTATTGAAAAGATCCAAGGTCTCCTGAAATGAAGTCTTTTATACTTGATTTCGAGAGAAGGAATGGGAAACAAAACATGATTTCAATTCACACTGATACATAATGACTCGTGGAGGAAGTGAAGGCTGCAGGCGTTGAGAGGAGAATGAACCAAGGTGAACACATGTTCTGCCTTTCACCCTGCATGGTCTCCTTCACTGCAAACCCCTCATCTGCAATAGACTGGGTGCTACAGTAGTCTCAGACTGGAGATTCTTCTGTTACAGTCTGTGTTAGGACAATGCAAGGTAATAGTCGTTTCTGAAATATCCATTGTGGAAACGCTTATTTGCAGAAAACATGGTTTGTGTGAGAAATGTGTTATACTCATGTTTATTTTCACTTCATTTGGTATGAAGGCTGTCCTCCAATAGGGGGCAAGCCAGTACAGTTTTACAGTATCAAAGAGTATTAACTCTTTGATCGCCTCCACATATCTACACAAAAACACATGCTAACACACACACACAAAGAGACCTATACATCTGAACATGCACATACAAAAATATGCACACCCAAAAATATGCACACACACACCACAGTATTCTGTATAGGAAAGCATACAGAGGTAGGGGAGTGGATGGATGAATGCCTGTCAGTCGGTCTGTCTCCTGTCACCAGTGCAGCGTGTTCTCTATTTAAGGCAATGTTTACCCAGATCTCATCATGCACTGCTACCTTACAGATAGGCTGCCAGACACGCTCCTACCCTGATGCACTGTGTCTGCATCTCTGTCTCACTCCCACTGACACAAGTCAGGGTCTCCAACGGACCTAAACCTTCACACACAAAATAAGGGCTGCAGAGGACTGGAAAAATACTACTGTGAACATGCATAGGTATAATAGCACACTATAAACTTGCTGAGACGATGTTGGAAAATGATCAGTAGTGCTGATGAGGCTGGGAAGGGACCCTTTATGTGACAGTGAAACAACTGCAGGTAACCTGGTTACAAAACCTGTTTGGCCAAAGAGTGACAAACGCAACAGCAGTCACCACTGAATGACCATCCATCCGCTGAGTCTTTCAGCCTGTGCAGAGCCCTAGTTTCAAGGAACACCGCAGTGAGTGTCCCTTCGACCGACATCCCGGAAATGAGAGAGAGAGTGTGAGTGAATGAGTTGTTCCGGGTACAGAGCAGGAGACATCCTTCCCTGCCAACTGCAAAGTCATTTAGCTCTGCTGTCTGGAGTGGAGGTGTGGTGACCAAACTCAACGCCGTGCTGATTTGTGTCTGAGTGCTTTAAGGAGAAAGGAACATCATCTACTGGAATGACCCCCTGCTGCCGCCCAAACAGCACCCTATTCCCTATGTAGTGCACAGGGCTCTGGTCAAAAGTAGTGCACTGCATAGGGAATAGGGTGCCATTTGGGTGGGCACTGAGTCATCGTCACAGTCATATTGTTGTAAAAGAACTGGGCTATATCTCTAATCTCTGTCTTGCTAATTGCCCCACTGGGATGACGCTGCTGGCGTGTTCTATTGTATTGTGTTGTATGATATCTGTGGGCCAGACAGACTGAGTGTAAACATGGATTACTCATTGGGGGTAGTGGGACACAGAGAGCCTCATACAGTAAAACGAGTGTTATTCTCAAGAAGTTAGACAAATGTGCCATGGGACATAGAGCATTGTGTCATCACTGTGTTATGTTATTCTGTAGAAGTAAAATAAAACCCTGCAATGTGGGCTACTGTTGACAGGACGTCCATCACACTGTGGACACACAGGCTTTGTCACAAAAGGCACCCTATTTCCTCTACAGTGCACTATTTTTGACCAGGTGCCATAGGGGCCACAGTATAATTATAATCACTCCCGCATCCTGTTTCATGACCATCAATAACCAATAGACAGTATGACGTGTGATGTCTGCTTTGGGTATTTATTGCATCTATACCCTCAACCCTTTAAGACATATTGGTATGGTCCAATATAGCAGCATGAGGGGGGCTTGTTAACAGTGAGTTGCTAAACCAGTCAGCTTCATTCTCCATTAGCAGGTGAACTAGGAAGTGGCCGGGTCGATGGCAATGTAGGGGCGAGGAGGGGGACCCTACGGACTCCCACACTGCTGTGAGTGTGAAAATATGGTCCCACTGTCTAATGTTCTCTACCTAGACATGTCTTTGTTATTCTCTTCCTCTCTGCCTCTTCTTCTCTCTCTCTCATTTTTCTCTCTTTCTTTCTCTCTCTCTCTCTCTCTCTCCCCTATTTTCCTTACTCTCTGTCACTTTCACAGATAGACACACACAATGATACACGTCTCTTTCCACAAGGAGTGCAAATCCACTTCACATTCAAATTCAGCCAATAGGACACTGATTTGATTGGACGTTATGAGTGTCACAGCCAGGGAAACCAAGACGATGACCATTGTGTGGTTGCATGCTGTTGAGTCATCATCGTACAGTCATTGCCTGTCTTCGCCCCTTTTCACCGTAGTAACTATCAGTCTTTCAGAAACTACCAAACTCTGAAAAATGTCAGAAACTCCCTCATTCTTTTCTCCCTGTGATGAGTCTGGGTCTGAGCACTTGGGCATTACAAAGGTTACCATTCATGCACTAGCAGATAGGAGGGTTTCACTTGATCTGGGTCACTGCAGTGTTGCCATTGAATCGGACAAAGGATCTTGTCAGTCCAATTGGTGAATCGCTCCAGTCTATCAATTTCCACTTGTCTTGTTCTAAAGCACGGTGTAACCTAGCTACAGTACACTGACTTCTCCGAGGAAGCCTTTACATCTACTCCTGCTCATCTAGCTTCCCTGCTTCCGTACTGCTCCTGATCCTGGGTCAGTATATGTATGGTCTCTGTATTACTGCTCCTTTGTCTCTGTGGCTTCCCGTCTCTCCCAATCTTTGCCCATTTTCCCTCTCCATCAGCTTCCTCATGATATCTGATCACTGATGACAACATTCATGTATTCCTAGGGATTAGGTGAGTCCATAGCCATGGCTACATTTCACTGTGAATAATAACATCTATCATATGACTCATTTAGAATGTCATGCTCCTCTTCCTCGAAATATGGATTTTCCACATTTCTCAATTATGGTTATAATTTCCCAATTGTGCATACTTCTGTATATGGGGAATATTAGCTGGGCCAGTATTACATACATACACACTGCTTTTTGCTGTGTTATCCTGCATTGAGCCCTGTGCTCCAAGAACGATACGATTCCCTGTCCACGTGTGTGATGCAGCTCACCGGTACCGACATCTTGAGAAAAATGCTTTTTTAATGCTGCGAGCCGTGCTGCATGTGGCAGAAGAAGCGATGTGGCTGTTTGTTGTTAAGTGTTAGGGGCCTATTATGTGTCATTATGCTTATGTCTCTCTCTTTCCCCATCAATCGGTCCGTGCCTTCCTCTCCTCTTCTCTCCTCTCCTTCATCCCTACGGGCCTACATAGGCCCAACCTCTCATCAATCCATCCCTCTATCCCTTCCTCCTCCAGACCCCCCCCCCCCCTCCCCATCAGCCTGACAGCATAGGGATTGGTTGTTCCTTTTGTCTCCATCCTCCTCCTCTTTCTCCATCCTCTCATCCATCCCCTCATCTCCCTGTCTCTCTTCTTGACAAATGCTCCCACTCTCATTCTTTCTCTCTGCCCCTCTCTCTCTGTAACTCTCTCTCTCCTTCCATGTCTCAGTATCTTCATCCCTATCCCTCTCTCTCTGCATCCCTCTTTCCCTCCATCATTCTCTCTCTCCCCCTCTTTCTCTCCCTCTCTCCACCCCCCCCCCCTCTTTCTCTCTTTATCTCCCTCTATCTCTCCATCTCTATCTCCTGTCTCTCTGTCTCTCTGTCTCTCTCCATCTCTTCCCCCTGTATCTCTTTATCCTGTTCTCCATAATGGGTTTTCTGTGGAAGTCCCTGTTGCTGCTGAAGGGACTAAAGCAGTAGTAGACGTGATATGTGGAAATGACTGAGAATTGATTTTCTCTGTGAGTCGAGCACAGCCAGCTATTAAGCAGGAACAGGATCTCTCATTAACATGAAACTGAGGAAGTTAATGTTGTGATTGCCCAGGGTGAGGAGGCATATGCCAGGGATCCACTTTCTCTGATTGAAGAACAGAGATGGGGTGTGTGAGTCGTGGGCTGTAGAATGTGTGTGACGGGGTGTTTTTGTGGGTACGTACAGTGTATAAAATAGATCCCCCCCCCCCCTGCTTCTCTTGTTAACGTGTGTGTGCGTGTGTGTTTTGCGTCACAGCGGGGGAGTGTGTTTTGCCCCCCACTAATTTGATTTGGAAATAAAAAGCGGAGAGAGACAGAAAGAGAAAGAGGGAGAGAGAGAGAAGCAGCGAGAGGCTTTTGTAATTGCCACTGTTACCTAATCTGATAACAGTGAGCCCTGATACAACAACACCAACAAGCATAATGGCTTTTTGTGAGCTGTTTTCCTTACCGTCATCTCAATAACAGGCAATCTCTCCTTTCACTCTCTAGTCTGTTGCAACTCAAACGTGGCTTCTTCTCTGTTTAATTATGAGTGTTTGGAAAACTGGCACTGACTCATCATCACCATGGATACCATGTTATGAGTCCATGTTACCGTCCACCGTCACCAATCCCAGGGGGAGCCTGCAAACACACACTTATGAACCCCCCACTGTTGTCATGTCAACAGAAGCAATGACAACAGTGGACTCGTTGCGCTGGACATAAATGTCTGTCAATGTTTTATGACGGTAGGAAATCAGACCCACCACAATGGTGGTGATGGTGATGCTTCACTGGGGGACTAATGTCTTCAGAGACAGGTTCCTGTCTTGTGTGTTTATAGCTAACAGCTCCCACAGAGACCCTGAATAACGCTGTGTCTGTGTCTCTGTGTGTGGGTGTGTCTGTCTGTGTCTGTCTGTGTGTGCTTCAGGACCCTCGGTTTGGTACCTGAACAACCAATGACACACATCTCTGGTTAAATACAGCCCTGGCCTTGTCTAGCTGCTTATGTATTCACAGTGGTGATATACAACAGCTCACATATTGGAATCCAACCCTGTTTCTCATTAGAGCCCCAGACAAGACAGCGCTACTACCAACCAGAAATGCCCTGTGATAAAATGTTCAGCAGGCAAGCTGTTAGACAACCCCCTCTCTCTCGGACGGACCCGGGAAGGGAGGGAGGAATGGAGGGAGCAATGCAAGGGAGGAATGGAGGGAGGGATGGGATGGGGGGAAGGAGAGATGGAATAGAGGGAGGGATCTGGGGAGGGATGGGATGGAGGGGGGCAGTTGATTGGAAGGAGGGGGCTTTTACTTTGTCATCAGTCACTGGGCTGTGTGTGTGGATCAATAAGGCCCATTAGAAGCCTCTGTTCTCTGTGCAATCCCACAGGAAGGCCCTTCGCCCTGCTCTGCAGCGCTATAGTGGTTTGTCTAAAGGCCCACAACTACACACGCAGACGCCCCTGCACACACACATAAAACCCCAAATTATGCCTCCCACCCCCACACCCATCCCCACCCTCTTATCCACATACACCCCCCCCCCCCCCCCCCCCCCGGCCCCCACCAAATCAATCTTACTGATCAGCTCCCTGTCACTCCATAGCAGGTGGTGGGGGTAGGGGCCCGACCCACCGACACAGGTGCCCTTCCGCGTGTGTGATAAATATGTAATGGATTGGCGAGCGATGCATCACAGGCCCTAAAGTAATATGCAATTGATGCGATTAGAATGGATCATCTCTAGGCACGCCGGGTGGGTAAGATGCATGGCTCCAGCCGGCCCTCGGAGGATGAGGGGTCTTCACCATTCCTCAAAGCTAAATTACTAAATATTTTCTGTGATATTATTGCCCTGGACATGAACTGGGGACCGGACAACCTCATTCATTTAGTGGACATGATAAACTGGGGAAGTTTACGGACATCTTTACGACATTTACATTTTACATTACATTTTTTGTCATTTAGCAGTAGCTCTTATCCAGAGCGACTTACAGTCAGGGCATTCATCTTAAGATAGCTAGGTGGGGAGGAGGATTATTTAAGATACTGTTTGAAGATGTAGGGTTTCAGATGATTTCGAAAGATGGGCAGGGACTCTGCTGTCCTAGCTTCAGGGGGAAGCTGGTTTCACCATTGGGCAGCAAGACAGAAAACAGCTTGGACTGGGCTGCGTGGAAGCTGCTCTCCCGTAGGTGTGGGAGGGACAAGAGATCTGAGGTGTCAGAATGGAGTGCTCGGGTTGGGGTGTAGGGTTTGAGCGTAGCCTGAAGGTAGGGAGGGGCAGTTCCCCTTGCTTCTTCGTAGGTAAGTACCATGGTCTTGTGTTGGATACGAGCTTTGACTTTATACGAGTGAGGTGTGAGGAGGAGAGGGGTGACATGAGAGAACTTTAGAAGGTTGAAAACCAGGTGGGCTGCAGCATTCTGGATAAGTTGCAGGGGTTTAATGGCACAAGCGGGGAGACCAGCCAACAGCCAGTTGCAGTAGTCCAGACGGGAGAGGACAAGTACCTGGATTAGGACCTGCACCGCTTCCTGTGTGACGTAGGGTCGTACTCTACCGATGTTGTAGAGCATGAACCTGCAGGAGCAGGTCACTGATTTGATGTTTGCAGAGAATGACAGGGTGTTGTCCAGGGTCACACCAAGGTTCTTTGTAGGTCTTTGAGCGGGCAGGCCTTCCCTGAGGGAAGGAGCAGTTCCGTCTTGTCGAGGTTGAGCTTTAGGTGGTGGGCCGACATCCAAGTTGAGATATCTGCCAGGCATGCAGAGATGTGTGTCGCCAACCTGAGTGTCAGATGGGGGGAAGGAGAAAAGTAGTTGAGTGTCATCCGCATAGCAATGATAGGAGAGACCATATGAGGATTCGATGGAGACAAGTGACTTGGTGTATAAAGAGAAATGGAGATGGACTAGAACCGAGCCCTGGGGGACACCAGTCGTAAGAGTACGTGGTGCAGACACAGATCCTCTCCACGTCACCTGGTAGGAGCAACCTGCCAGGTAGGATGCAATTTAAGAGTGTGCAGAGCCTGAGACACCCAGCCCTGAGAGGGTGGAGAGGAGGATCTGATAGAGCCTGAGACACCCAGCCCTGAGAGGGTGGAGAGGAGGATCTGATAGAGCCTGAGACACCCAGCCCTGAGAGGGTGGAGAGGAGGATCTGATAGAGCCTGAGACACCCAGCCCTGAGAGGGTGGAGAGGAGGATCTGATAGAGCCTGAGACACCCAGCCCTGAGAGGGTGGAGAGGAGGATCTGATAGAGCCTGAGACACCCAGCCCTGAGAGGGTGGAGAGGAGGATCTGATAGAGCCTGAGACACCCAGCCCTGAGAGGGTGGAGAGGAGGATCTGATAGAGCCTGAGACACCCAGCCCTGAGAGGGTGGAGAGGAGGATCTGTTGGTTCACGGTGTCGAAGGCAGCGGATAGATCTAGGAGGATGAGAACAGAGGAGAGAGAGTCAGCTTTGGATGCAAAGTCAGAGATGAATGCAAAGTAGCTTGGCCATTGTCTTGTATTGAGGAGGAGTGGTATCACCTTTGTCACTTAGGGAGGATGGGAGGGAGAGGTTCAAACTTCTGACTCAAGCTGAAAACTACTGAGAAAAAATAGAAAAGGGAAAGATAGGAATGGCGCATTGGAGAAATGGAAATGTGTAGCAGTCCATAGCTAACTAAATCGCTAACAAAATGGCTACACTGACTATCTGTGTCAAATTTTCGCACTGTCTCTATGCACACTCACAGGGCCCTACACACTTGCACACACTGACACTCCACACACATACAAACATTCACTCCATCATTTGCTCACACACGTAATATGCACATGCATTTATACTGACATCTATACACACCCACTCACATACAATAATCATATACGCTGCTGCTACTCTGTTTATCATACAGAATAACCTGATGCCTAGTCACTTCACCCCTACATTTCTACCTCTATCACTCCAGTGTCCCTGCCCATTGTAAAAATGCGCAGGGACACTGTAACCGTCCTGTACCCTCTCTATCCCTCCCGTGCCCTCCAGTGGCCTGTCCCAGCCTGATTGATGTCCTGTACTGTGGGAGCCCATGTCGACAGGATGTAAAAACGACTGGCTACATCGCAGGGAGACAAATTTGAAAAAGGTTAATTGAATCAGTGGGCCTAATTTATTCTAATTATCAGTCTGATTAGAACTGTGGCCCGTACTTTCATGACCACGTCAGAGAGCGAGAGGGTTGTATGGAGAGAGAGAGGATGGGGCGGCGGGGGGATGCAGGGTGAGAGGACGAATGGGGAAATGATGGAAGGAGAGGAGGAGAGAAGGATGAGGGTATGCTACATATTGCAGCATGCCAGCATTCCTGATGGACAGACACGTTGTAGTAGCATGAAGCTGCAGATATGGAGAAACTTGGCAACTGAGGAAGGGGTAGAAGTGTAGAGGGAGGGGTTAGGAGGGATGGAGAGAGCGAAAGGGAGGTAGGGGCCTGGGTGAATTTGGGGTATTATAGAAAGGCCTTTGTATGTCTGAATGTAATTACTTTCCTCCAAAGACGGCATGCGAACGGGGAGTTTTCTTTCATGACGGTCACATCAAAAGGAAAGGAGAGGAGAGTACAGGGAACGTCATACAGGCAGCCCTGCTATATTAACCCTGGCTGGGATGTGATGTGATACACCCCCCCCCCGTCAGGCAGATTATAATAAGTCTAGGCAGTGTTGCGGTGGTGTTACCACTCTGTCTGACCCCCCCCCCAACC